>NW_006262339.1:13969330-14053442 GCF_000493195.1 Citrus x clementina | reverse complement strand
GAAATGTTCAGAATTGGCTCAAGCCAGCACAAGGATATTAATGAATCCCTGTATAATAACAATGCTCCAGGATGGAAAGGAGTTACCTGCTGCGTTCGATTGAAGGCCTCATCACCAGATCAAACACACATCTTTCCACTCTTTTTTTAAGTTAATAAGATGTGCCTAATTCCTAAAGTTTCAGCTCCGCCCGATGTGTGCTGCAATTGCCTGGCACAAAATTGTTTTCACCTTCAATTTATCTGACGTCGTTTAGAAATACTTTCGCCTGATACCACTGCGATTCCATTGGAAAAGATTTGGATTATCGGAATTTTTTTTTGTGGAAAAGATTTCAACAATTCATGGGTTCTGGATAAGATTTGGTTGATGGCCATTCAAAGCAAATCAAATAAGAACATGCACTGTATCTAGATCTTTATTAATTAAATACTTTATTAATTGAAGCAACCGGCTGCTCTAATTATCCACCGGCTCTTGTCAACCGTTGGATGGACTCATTTTAAATCCAACAACGGTGTTAAAAGAAGATAAAAATTGTGGTACCATACCACAGTTGTAAGGTAGGCGAGTCCTTTATATATATGTATGTTTCAGATAAAAATCCTTCAGATTATTAAAATAAGATAAGAGATAAATTTAAAAAAATACACATTTAATAAACTCTATTACATAATACACTGTATTAAATATGTATTTCACTTATCTTTTAATTTATTTCTTATTTTAACAATTTAAGGGTGTGTTTAATACCCTTTATAAAATCATTAACTTGCCTGCAGTAAATTGCCACATTAGCTAACCCATACTGGTCATTAGCTTTATAGTTTAATATAGTATGATATAATATTAATTTATATAATATTAATTTTTATTTTCTTTCATTTTTATATTATAATGAGCATTATAAATTAATAAATTTATAATTTACTATTCAATAATATTTATTTATTTTTATTTTTATTATATTATAATAATTAGTATATAAAAATTAATTATTATTTAATTAGATAATATAACTAATAATAAATATTTAAATAATTCATAAAAATTAAAAATATAAAACAATGTTACATTATTTAATTATATTATCATAATTAATATATAAAAACTTATTATTATTTAACAATTTAATATGACTAATAATAAATACTTATATAATATAAAAAAGTAAAAAATATCATATAATATTAAATTATTTAATTATATTACAACAATTAATATATACAAATCGATTATTTTTAGATAATTTAATATAACTAATAAAAAAACTTAGATATCAATAAATTTGAACAATATTAATCTAAAATTAATAGTAAATAAATAATGATATAAAATAACTACAATGTATATTGCATCAAAAATTATATTGGATTACAAGTACAGCATAACAGCAATGCAATGTAATATAGCGTGCCAAAAGCACCTAATGGATCCTTTATTAGATAGTAATTTTATATATATAATAAGTTTCTAATCAGGATCCCTAATCATATTAAAGTCATGGATAAACCTAAAAGATAAACATAAAAAAAAAAACACATATTTTATTATGCTACAAGATAAAATACATTGCATTAGAGTCATAAGATAAAATATACTATATTAAGTTTGTGTATTTTTTATTTTTTAGCTGATTGTTAATTTTAATATAGTCCGAATTCTTAATTAAAAAATTATTATTATTATTATTATTATTATTATTATTATTTTTTTTTTTAATAAGAAGTTCTCATGTGTAGATGTTAAAATATGAATTTCGTGTGAGTGTGTAGATAAAAGATAAAAAAAAAAAATAGATTTTAATATAATTTTTTAATTTTTTAATATATGAGAGTTTTTATTTTGTCCGTGTCCACTCAAAATTTGTACTTTAGTATTCGTGCTTGAAAAGTTATTTATGTGTGTGTATGTGTTACCGTCATGCTTAAATACAGACGTCTCTATGAAAAATTCACACGGACAAAGGTAGAAGACTAAAAAATATAAATTCTCACATATTAAAAGACAAAAATAATATGTTAACCTCTGTATTTTTCTTATTTTTAAATTTCAATTCCGTATATAACTACCATATATAAATAATATTATCCCACCGTCTTCAGAATTGAGATGCAGAGAGGGTCCCACGATCATACTCTTATCTTTGGGAAAAATAAAAACTCAATTAATTACAAGATTGCTCGTTAACTATTCTTCTGGAATAAGCTAGAAGATTTTTTTTTTATATATAAATTTAAAACATATTAAACTGATAAAGCCAGACAATTGATTATTGGACACGGCTACCATGCAGGCCATAAAATCCATGTATGGTGCAGGGGCTGCCTTTGAACCGTTGGATTCAGCTTGTTTGAATCCAAGGGTTGTGGTTTTAATTAAAAAAAAGGAGAAAAAATGAATAAAAGCAGAAAAAAATAAGGCAACCGGTTAAAGGGGGTAGCTACAGTACATAAAAATTACCGTTGGATTGAATAGAGTGGATCCAATGGCTGAGATTTGTTTAATTATTAAATGATTAAAAAAATTTGAAAGAACAAACCTATAAAATTGAAATAAACAAAAAAGAACCCCACCACTCACTCACTTACCTCACACACGCCAAACGCCTCACCACTCCCTCACCACACGCCTCACCACGGCCATCAACGGTGACGGCTGAAGGAGTTCCTAGGCAACGATCAACGGCGGCACAAGGACGGGCTGATCTCCACCGTCGGCAACGATCAACGAAGGCAGAAGAACGGGTTGATCTTCTTCGTTGACAATGATCAACGGCGGCACAAGCACAGCGCCCTCAGCCCCTTCAGGAATACATGCAACAGTTTATAAAATTTTGTTTCCCGTAAGTACTGTGATGGGTTTTGTTTGGTTTGTGAGAAAAGTGAGGAAATTTTAAGAAAATAATGTTTTTTTGTTTTTAGGGTTTATGTTGGTTTTGATGATGAGTACAAGTTTGTTTGGTTGCTGAGAAAGTGAAGATAAGAAAAAAAAGTTTTTTGTTGTTTGAATTTTGATTTTCAAGAAAAACTAATTAAAATTTCTAATTTTTAGATTGACAGCTTTTATTTTCTCTTGATCCCAGTAATGAAAGTAGTTGCTATGTTAAATTCATTTAAAATTATTTTCCTGCCTTTATGCGACTCTTTTTTTTTGGAAAAAAAAAGGGGTCAATGATTTGGCTTTTATTTGTAGTTAATTCGGTGTGTGTTGCTAATTTTGTGGCGCATAGGTTGTTGTGGCATATGCAATTAGGCATGTGGCTGCTGCAGTGAGTATGGCCAAGGTTGCAATTTCATTCCCTCACATCATTAAGGGTGGAGAGCCTGCTTTCAGTGTTTTGGTTTCAACGTTTCTTCTGGATCAGACATTTCTTTTGCCAGTTTATATGTCCCTTGTTCCAATGATTTTGGTTGTGCTCTTACTGCTGTGACCAAGCTAAAGTTAA
Source organism: Citrus x clementina (assembly GCF_000493195.1). Lineage (NCBI taxonomy): Eukaryota > Viridiplantae > Streptophyta > Magnoliopsida > Sapindales > Rutaceae > Citrus > Citrus x clementina. The sequence continues at coordinate 14,049,994 of NW_006262339.1, read as the reverse complement.
ACATGACTGGTAATCATAATTTTCCTTTATTTATGGAAACTGAAGCAGCAGTGTATATGATATATTGTCTTGTTATCTAGTAAACTTGGTATCAATGATTCTTGTATAATTCTTTGTTCGTTGCTTTCAATAAGAGATGTGAACTAAATTATTAATTTGGGAATCATTTATCATTTTTTTCCCCTTTTCATTTGATTCTTTAGTTTTGTTTGTTGGTTTCCACAAAACCTTTTTATTTCCTCAATTTTGCCATCTTTCTTTGCATGAGCTGCATATGATGATTTGAGTAAAATTATAATAACATTTTTAATGGGAACTTTTTATTGTTTATAAGTAATATGCATATTGGAATGGGAACTAGGAATAGTGTGTTTAAAGTCCTGAACTGTTTTTGCGATTTTGATTTTGATGTAAAGTAATTTTCATAGTTTTAAGGGAATGGATTTAGGTTAATATTGATTGTAACTAGATAAGTCCTTTTATGTAATAAGTTTGAACGATTGGTTTTGTAAATTCAATGTAATGGCTTAAAAAAGGCTATTAAATTGGCTTAGGTTGCCACGAGCTATAACTAAATCAGAAACATAATACATTTTACTTCTACAAAATTAGTTCATTCTTGGTATGGAGGATTAAAATTTGTACAATGATAAATAAAATCAATGTTGTCCTTATCTAATACCCGCTTTGATTTAGAAACAGCATATTACAACATGCATGTTAACTGTTCGATAAAATGCCTATTAAAATTCTCAGACCTATTTCAAGCTCAAGTATTGCATGTCCCTTAAGATAATGACATTTTCTTTGTTTTATATTGCAGATTTGAGATTTTTTGGGTGCCTATATAACAAGTTAACAATGGCGGCTTAATAGTTTAAAAGGGAAGGTAATCTCTCTTCATATCTTCTCGAGGATTCTTCTTTATGTATTTCAATTATGTCTTACATATGTATTAAATAGAGGTTTTGATTAAAAGCTTTTTGTTTTCAAAATTAAATTTCTTATTAAGGGGTTGATTTTTCGCTAAATTGTGATTGGTTGCTGAGAAATTGGATTGTGTCATGAGATTTTGTACTCTATTGGTTTATTTTTTTGTGTTGTTTGGATTCTGATTGAGTGGAATTTGCCATAAATTTGTCAATATTATGCCATGTACTGAAATGATGTAAAGCTGAGCTTCAAAGTTTACTCTATTTTTTTAATTTTTAATTGCTTATTTATTAATTGCATAATGTGTTTTCAAATGAGCTTATGTTTATTAGAAAAAAAAAGGACTAGATTGTTTTTGTGTATAAATGTGAAGTGATGCCCAAATTTTGGAATAAGTTTGTGAAGAATCTGGAGTTGAGAGTCAAAGACAAGTGGATAAAAAATGATGTATTGAAAAGGTCACTTAATGTTTTTGTTATAGTGACTTAATCTTTGAGTTGTTTTATTGCAAATACTGAATACTAGAGTTCTTGGAGTGATTATGATGATGCAAGTATCTAATAGATGGTTGAACATTCTTTGGTCAATATAAATTCACTTTAGCATGACTTAAGGCTAAAAGAAAGGATAAAAAATTGGCGATTATGATGATTTAAGTATCTAATAAACAGTTGAATACAATCATTAAATGGAAAATTGCTCTGTTTTCTCCAGGGGTAAAGGTTTCCAATAGGTCAGCAAACCCATTTCTCTATTTGTGCTTTTCTTTGGAGCTCTCCTTGGACAGAACTCGATAACTATTGCAAAACTTGCTGCTGTTTTTATAAGCATGGATGGTGTTGCCATGACGACAGTTGGAAAAACTTGGGCAGTGGATGAATTTCTTAGTGCCTCTGAAGAAGATAAATACGTTGTTAATAAGTTGTGCTGAGCCTTTACTTTAAAACTACTTACCTTTCTTCCTCTTTTTATTTGCCGTAAATTTATGCAATATATCAATCTACTTTTTTCCGGAGATGATACTTGTAATAAGATTGTATGATGCACTTAGTGTAATGTACTAGATTTTGGTGGATTTTTATAATATGTAGAAACTATTATGTTTGATATAGGAATAGTTAATTTGATTTATTTTCATTAAATTGTGTTTCCTATAATTACTAAAAAAATAAATTGATTAAATTGATTTAGCGGATGGGAAAATAAGCCTATAAATTTGTGTGGGAATTAATAGAATTAAAAATGGTTGGAAGGTTATTTATAGTGGAGATTTTGGTTAAAAAAAGCGCCGGTAGAATATAAGAGCTCTTCCGAATTTATTTCTGAGGTCACTTATTGTAACCATTAGTATTTTACTCATTTTTAGCTTTTTTTTTTTATCAAACTTAATAGTTAAGTCATATTTTGCTTTAGCACACTTATTTCTTTACTTTAATGGTTCACTTTCACAAATTTCACTCAAATGTGAAAAATTTCAATTTCCACTACAACTTAGTTGAAAGTCATTTATTGGGTTTACTACTTTTTCAAGCCTTAATCAACAAATTGAAGTCATACATTGCTTAACTAGAATTTCAATAATAATTACAAAAAATTAAAACAATTAGGATTATTGATATAATAATTAACAACCAAAAACCAAATATTTACATATTCAATCATACTGTTCTTTAATAAAAAGTGAGTGCTATATTTCAAAGATTAAAATTAAATATAACACACTAAGAGGCTTTGATAGTTTTCCAACCAAACGAAAGATTTAAAACACTTAAAAGCAAATTCGGATTGGAAGGTTATTTATAGTGGAGATTTTGGCTAAAAAAAGCGCCGGTAGAATATAAGAGCTCTTCCGAATTTATTTGTGAGGCCACTTATTGCAACCATTAGTATTTTACTCATTTTTAGCTTTTTTTTTTATCAAACTTAATAGTTAAGTCATATTTTACTTTAGCACACTTATTTCTTTACTTTAATGGTTCACTTTCACAAATTTCACTCAAATGTGAAAAATTTCAATTTCCACTACAACTTAGTTGAAAGTCATTCATTGGGTTTACTACTTTTTCAAGCCTTAATCAACAAATTGAAGTCATACATTGCTTAACTAGAATTTCAATAATAATTACAAAAAATTAAAACAATTAGGATTATTGATATAATAATTAACAACCAAAAACCAAATATTTATATATTCAATCATACTTTTCTTTAATAAAAAGCGAGTGCTATATTTCAAAGATTAAAATTAAATATAACACACTAAGAGGCTTTGATAGTTCTCCAACCAAACGAAAGATTTAAAACACTTAAAAGTAAATTCGGATTGGAATATTATTATTTTATTGGTTACCTTTATTCATAATACAAATACTTCGAAAGTGGTTATATTTATAAAAAATTAGAAGAAAAATGTTAACAAAATAATATTATTGAATGTCTAAAACGAACACTTGTAGTCTAAGGTATGACCAATGAAAGATTAAAATCGATGCACGAAATTCAAGTGAAACGGTTAGATTTAAGACTAAATAAATAGTATTCATACAATGAGTGTTGTTAAATCCCTTAATACTCTTCTAATGCTTATGTTAAAGTCACTTTACAAAATGGTGGATTAAAAATTTTCAGGTGTTTGGAAAATAATTATCTAAAACATTGAATAGTAAATTTAAAACACATTACTTAAAATATGTAACAATGAGTACCTCCGTAACAATGAACATAAACATCAAATATGAAACTCCGAACTTGAAACATAAAACATGAACCATAAACATGAAACGGGGGCAAAATAGAAAAATTTTAAGGTATTTAAAAATTATTACATAAAACATTGAACAATAAATATGAAACACGTTACTTAAAATATGCAATAACGAATATAAAATATGAGTACTTTTGTAACATGAAATATGAAACATAAAACATGAAACATAGAACGTAAACATGAAACAGGGGCAAAAAAGAAAAATTTCGGAGTATTTAAAAAATTATTACATGAAACATTGCACAACCAATGTGAAACAGATCACTTAAAGTATGCAACAACGAACATAAAATATTAGTACCTCTGTAACAGTGAACATGAAACATAAAACAGCAAACATGAAACATAAAACGTAAACATGAAACAGAGGCAAAAAAGAAAAACTTCGGGGTATGTGAAAAATTATTACATGAAACATTGCACAACCAACGTGAAACAAATCACTTAAAATATGCAACAACGAAAATAAAATATGAGTTCCTCCGTAACAGTGAACATGAAACATAGAATAGCAAACATGAAACATAGAACGTAAACATGAAACGGGGGCAAAAAAGAAAAATTTCGGGGTATTTGAAAAATTATTACATGAAACATTGCACAACCAACGTGAAACAGATCACTTAAAATATGCAACAACGAACATAAAATATGAGTACCTCCGTAACAGTGAACATGAAACATAAAACATGAAACATAGAACAACAAACATGAAACATAGAACGTAAACATGAAACGGGGGCAAAAAAGAAAAATTTCGGGGTATTTGAAAAACCAGTACATGAAACATTGCACAACCAACATGAAACAAATCACTTAAAGTATGCAACAACAAACATAAAATATGAGTCCCTCTGTAACAGTGAACATGAAACATAGAACATCAAACATGAAACAAATCACTTAAAATATGCAACAACAAACATAAAATATGAGTCCCTCTGTAACAGTGAACATGAAACATAGAACATCAAACATAAAACATAGAACGTAAACATGAAACGGGGGCAAAAAAAAAAAATTTCGGGGTATTTAAAAAATCAGTACATGAAACATTGCACAACTAACATGCAACAGATCGCTTAAAATATGCAACAACGAACATAAAATATGAGTACCTCTCTAACAGTGAACATGAAACATAAAACAACAAACATGAAACTTGAACGTAAACATGAAACGGGGGCAAAAAAGAAAAATTTTGGGATATTTGAAAAATCAGTACATGAAACATTACACAACCAATATGAAACAGATCACTTAAAATATCCAACAACAAACATAAAATATAAGTACCTCCGCACCAGTGAACATAAAACATAAAATATGAAACATAGAATATCAAATATGAAACTTGAACGTAAACATGAAACGAGGGTAAAAAAGAAAAATCTTGGGGTATTTGGAAAATCAGTACATGAAACATAAAACATAAAACATGAAACTTTAAATGTTAAACATGAGATAGATTTCATAGAAAATGAATAAAACTTTTATCTTTTTATTAACACACATTTTATTTTATTTTTTAAAATATTTATAATAAAAAATATTTTTTCCATTTTTACTTTACTTGTCCTTTTCTACTTCTTCTTATTATTATTTTTTAAATATTATTCGTTTTAAATATTTTTTATTTTAATTTATTTAAATAAAAAATACATATTAATGGCAGCAACCGGCTGGAAAACCGGTTGTTGCCAGTCATAAAAGTTGTTTGGCTGCCATCTGGCAAGCCAAACAACACAGGGACTCAAAGTCCCTGTATCATAGTCATGTCCTTGATTGTTGAATACTTACGACCAATGTTTCTGGGTCTCATGGTAAGCTGCATGCAGTCACTAATGGTCAAAGACGACACCTGTCACAACCTTAGTCATTGAATATGCTAACTCCGTCTTGAGTGAAGCTGTTGTGGCAAGGAGTGTGTGAGGCGGCACCCAAAGTTGGTAGGGGCCTCTTTTATTTATTTGAATAGAATAGGAGAAAAATACATTTTTCACTGTATTCCTGTATCATTTATACTTACGAAATCCCAGACGGAATAGAACAATCTTAGAAAGGATATAATGAAATTTTTTGATTGGTTCTTACCAGATAAATGATTCCTTTTATATTCCAATGATAGGGTTAACAAACAATTAATTTTTAATTATACCAAACGAAAATAGATATTGAAATTCTAAAGAAATAATATTCTAAATAAATAAATAAATAGAGATTTTCTTATTCGAAACGTCCCATGATCTTCTTATAAGTAGAAGGCTTATTCAGTAAGATGAAGGGTGCATTTGTCACGTAATATTACATAATTCTATGTTAATTATATTATATTTTGGTGCATTACAGGTTACGATAAATTTCATTCAATTGTAATGTAGTATTATATTTAGTGTAGTATGAATTGTATTATGGAAAATAATATTATTTTATATTAGTATTAAAATTAAATTAAATATTATTTAAATTATTAGTATTTTAGTTTATTATTAATTTTTAAAACTAAGTGTTAAATAATTATTTTTATATATTAATTTTTATTATAAAAAGAAAAATTATCATTGCACCACCCATATTTTATCTTATGTTCATCCAACCCCCACAAAATTCTAACATGTTTTCTGCACCACTTTTCTTTTTTAATTTGTATCAATTAGCCACTTTTGTACTAATATCGTTAAATAATTTAAATGAAATGAAAATTTTACCCTTAAATAAATTAAAAGACCATTTTCTCTTATAAAAGCTTTGAAAAAAAAATTATAATTATAAAAATACCTCTAATGTTAATAAAAAATAAATCCCAAATAGAGGGGCTCAACTGATTTTTATTAAATTTAAATTTTGAAAATTTTTAATAATTATTTTTATTAAAAATTTTAATTTTACAAAATTTTAATAAAAATAACTGAATTTATTTATTAAAAATATAATTTCACAAATTTTTATTAAAATAACTGAATTTATTTATTAAAAAATAAATCCCAAAATTTTAATAATTTAGGGGATTTAAATAATGTCTAAAAATTTTGTAATTAGTTTATAATTATACTTTTTATTAAAATATTTTTATTCAAAAATAAAATTTTAATTTTGGGATTTATTTTTATTAAATTTAGGGATATTATTAAAATTATAATTTTTTATTTTTCAAAGTTTTTACAAAATAAAATGGTCTTTCAATTTATTTAGGGCTAAAATTATCATTTCATTTAAATTATTTAACGGTGTTAGTGCAAAAGTTGCTAACTGATATAAATTTAAAAAGAAAGGTGGTGTATAGAACATATTAGAATTTTGTGGTGGTTGGATGAATATAAAGGAAAATAGAAGTGGTGCAATGATAATCTCCCTTATAAAAATGATTTATTAATATATTGTTATTAAATAACAAAATATTAAAACATTTTGCTATATTATTATTACTATTGTCATGACCCAACCCAGACCTATCAAGATATTGTTCGCTTAAGGCACGCACGGTTTTGTTTCTGGGGCCGCCATACAACTAAAACACCAATTAAGGTGTGGATTATCCCTTATAAACCCAACATCTCTCCCAAGCTTTGCCGATGTGGATTCGCCTAGGGTGTTACATACCCCCCAGGGACTCAGCGTTCTTACTAAGATTTGCCCCACCATCGATCAAGAGGACACGCGGAGCCGCTTTGATACCGTCTGTCATGACCCAACCCAAACTTGGCAAGATATTGCTCACTTTGGGCCTTAACAAGGCGCGCACAGTTTTGTTTCTGAGGTGCCTGTACACCTCAAAACGCGTCTTGTCAATTGAGATGTTGATCACCCCTTATAAACCCAACATCTCTTTCGTGCTTTGTCGATGTGGATTTGCCTAGGGTGTTACATACACCCCTCCTTAAGGACTTAGCATCCTTGCTGAGGTTTGTTCCACCATCAATCAAGAGAACACACGGAGCAGTTCTGATATCATCTGTCATGACCTAATCCAGACCTGGTAAGATATAGTCTGCTTTGGGCCTTAATAAAGCCCGACTGGTCTTGTTTATGGGACACCCATACACTACCAAAAAACGTTTTGCCATTTAAGGTGTGGATCATCCCTTATAAATCTAGCATCTCTCCCATACTTTGTCGATGTGGGATTTGTCTGAGGTGTTATATACACCCCCTTAGGGACTCAACATCCTCGCCGAGGTTTGCCCCACTATCGCTCAAAAGGACACAAAGAGCCACTCTGATACCATCTGTCATGATCCAACCCAGACCTGAAAAGATTTTGTCCGCTTTGGGCCTTAAAAAAGCTGCACGACTTTGTTTTTGAGGTGTCCTTACACCCTAAAACGTATCTTCTTAGTTAAGAGAACCTAAACTTATAAACCAGTTCAGGATCTCACGTGCTAGCAATGTGGTATATTACATACTTCCCCTCACAGGACCTCACATCCCCGTGAAGGTTATTGTATTATAAATAGTGCGAGATCTTATCATTAACATATCTATTCGTCCATACATTGGATTCCAAGTCGGCTCTAATACCAATTGTAATAGCCCAAACCAGACTTGGCAGGATATTGTCCGCTTTGTGCCTTGACGAGACCTACACAGTTTTGTTTCTAGGGAGCCCATATACTCCAAAACTCGTCTTGTCAATTAAGGTGTGAATCACCCCTTATAAATCAAGCATCTCTCCTTTGCTTTGTCGATATGAGATTTGCTTAAGGTGTTACATACATGTTGATAAATTTTATAATCAATTGCTACCAATGCCAATGTGCAAGTATACACAACAAGTAATAAAGTGATGAATATTCAAGATCGTCTCCACGGGGATTTATGTTACTCGAAATGCTATAGCAATCATAATGGTGCAAATCAACTTAAGGCTGAAGTTAACAATCGTAAATTGAGTTCTATCGTAATTGATGATTGTGAGAGAATAAAGTAAAACAATACCGTAATGAAATAAACTAAATTAAATGTGTCTAAGATTCAATTGAGATTATGGTAGTTGAATGATCAAACTCTCTTTATGAGCTGACTGTTTTTCATCAAGTTAACTCCAGTTGTTACGGCAAGTGCTACAGCACTGGGCAAAATTAATTTGCATCTTCAGCTGTCGCATATTGGAACTCTCATACCCTTAAATACACTAGCAATGACCAGTTGCTAATCTACTCATGATATGGCTTTATGACCCTTTTTGTCTTTCCACCCTACAAGGTGAGCACCTATGTCTAGTGTGTCACAAATCTTAACTTCAAGTATTACCCTTATGAGATTCAAGATAACTTAATCTACGAAACTTAACTTAAGATCAAGTAATACTCTAATAATATCAGCTAAGACATGCCATTTTGCTGCTCTATCGTAACTGTAACTATTAAATGAGTGGTCAACCGAAATAACAGTTATATTAATAATAACTACTAGAGTAAAGTGCTACAGCAATGACATAACAATACATAAGAACAATCAAGAATCCATTGGATTGTTCATCACTCAACTACAAGCAAATCTAGTTCATATTCAGAATGAGAAAAATAAACATAAATATATTGTTCATGGGATACATCAGAACAATCAAAGAAATAAGAAGAGTAAAAGTTGAGAACAACGAAAACCAAATCCAAATAACTTTATTAGAATCCTCAATTCTGCTGAAGCCATCTCCTTTTGTTCTAATCTTCTTCTCCTTTTTCTCTAATGAATTACTGATAATCCTCTTGCCGCCTTTCTATGTGGTGCGCCCCCCCTTTTATACTGCAAACTAGGGTAAACAAAAGTCTGTGGGCGTGCGTGAGTTAAATTAGGAAACATGCAGATCGCGATTCTACAGCTGGCCCGCGCCTAAGTTTTCTCCCGCATTGCTCCCAGATTGCTACAGCACTGGTTGCTCTAACATCAGCTACGACACTGCACTATTCCCGATTGTGCTTTACTTCTTTTACGGCCATCGTCTTTCCTCCTCTTGCTCATCTAATGTCTCAGCATCCCTTAATGAATTAAGACTTTCTGAAAACCTACAATTATGCACCTGTTTTTCACACAAATTACTTTGATTCAAGCAAAACTTATTAAGGCTCAACTAAAATGAATGTTTATGTAAAATATAACTAAAATGTAATAAAAACACCTTATTTGTTCTCTAAGTGATCTTGATTTAAGTCTAGAATTGATGTAATAACTCTCATTTCTTAGAGTTATCACACCCCCAAACTTAAACCATTATTTGTCCTCAAGTAATGACAACATACTAGCACTTCATGCAAACAATCATGCAACACAACTTTAGCTCTTTTATCAAATTTGCAAGGATTCTTCCACCTTCATATCACAATCCCAATCATGCAAAATGACTATAGTAAATCAGTTCTAGACTTAAGCTTATTTCTATCCATAGTGTGTGTGTGCTACTTTGATTGAATTCCAGAGATGCTATAACATCACCAAGAGATTGCATGTAATTCAACAGTGACAAAATTTCATTCATATATGGGGTAGCATAAATTTCACATACTCAAACTGTGATGATTTTAAGATAGAAAAATGGAGAGTATTCAACCTCCTTACTGCAGCATTTATCTTTCATGTGAATGTCAATCAATTGTAATGATGACACCCAATTACTCAAACCATGCCCAGATCAGAGTTGCTGTAGCAATCTCTGTAATATAATCTTATCTACAGATATCTTTTACTCAAGGCTGAACATGGGGTTCATGAACAAACCTGGCTACTTAATGCCTTAGACAGATGACTTCTTTTTTTTTTAAATGTTACAGTATTGCTCATAACTCTTGTTACCTTTGAACACAATTCTGCATATGGGGTACATACTCAGATCTGGTTACTCAGCAACTTGAGCCATTGGAACAAAGTTTATTTCATAGATATCACAGTCGATCAAACTTGCTTTTCCCCCCAAACTTAAGATCTTTTTTATTCTTTTGGCTCTGCTCTAGCAGTCTCATACAATTTAACCAAAGTCTAAGTGTCGGGACAAAATTTCACTTCCATCTATAACTATCTCTACTTGGCATTCTCATAAATACTGAATAACACTCAATTTATCTGCATTAGGTTTTCAAATCGATACACAAATATTAGATAACAGAGTTTCATACAACACACAAACATAAACACATGCATTCAGAAACACAACCCCCCCCACCAAGCTTGAGAGTTGTTGTGTCCTCACAAGCATACATAACAAAGGCACACAAGTTGACAAGGACATGGAAGACCTTAGAAAATACCACACAAATTGAAAAACAAAAAGAAAGAAAAGTTTTTTTTTTAAACATGAAATAAATTGACTAGCAAGGATGGAATACTTCCCTGTGGCTGGTACTGCTGTAACATGATGGGCGGACATCAGCGCTTCTTGAATGCATTGCGCAACTTATCCTTTGGTGAAACTTGTGGGGAAGTAGCTGACAACGCCTTTGTCTTTTTCTTCACGGGGCTGGTGAGAGGAGTTATGGCTGGGGTAGCTTGCGTGATTGCCACCGATCTGGTCCGTTTTGGTTATGTCGAGGCTGCTGCAGCAGGGCCTTTAGACGTACTGCCTTTTCTTTTGCTGGATTGTCGCAGACTGGTACGAACAGGTTGGCTAGGAGTTTGTTGTGGAGGAGTTGGAGTTGATGCATCAGCTGCCTGGCCCTCAGCTATGATGGCGGTAATGATATCAAGTAGCTGCTTAGCTTCTGCAGGTGTAGGCGTAACTCTGGTTGCTGCAACAACCAGCTCTGTATCGACTTGCTCCATTTCATCTTCAGAAGCTAGAGGTGTTGCTATTTTTGCCTTGCCCTAGCCCTTGCCCGCAAGGACTGGAATGTAGGGTTCCTCTTCAGGGTCTTCCTCTTCCTCTTCTTGAATAATGTGCCTTTTCTTGGTTTTGGAATGGGTCTGGATGGAGGGTTCCTCACGTTCTTTCTCAGAGTCGTTCTCTGCCTCTGTGGGTGAGCTATCAGTCGCAGACTTGTCACCTTCTTCCTCAGGTTGATCATATGGTTCAGCATCTTCTGATTCTACCTTTGCTTGTGGTTCGGCTGCAGCTTCTGCTTCTGGTTCATCTGTGGCAGTGGCTTCTTCACTAGCTTCTGCTGGAGCACCTGTGGTATTAGTGTTAAAATTGTACTGCTGGAGCAATGAATCAGGGAAGTTCTGGTGAGTGCTTTTCATATAAAGAGAAAATTGGTGTAGTTGGTTGTTTAGGTGTTGTAGATAGCTCCAAAACCGATCGTTTTCCCTCTGCTGAGCCTCAACACATTGAGTTATACAGGTGCTTAGCGCCTGGATTGTTTGTTCTAACCCAATAGCTCGTCTTGCTCCTGTTACAGCAGCTGGTTCAGTCGTTGTTACAGCAGCTGGTTCAGTCGTTGTTCCAGCACTCTCACCAGCAACTCTCTCAATGGTACGTGCCATAAAGACACCATCATTCTTGACATGTTCATCTTTCGTGTCAAGACGAACACCGGATACGACACAGATGCTGGTGATGAGTAAAGGAAATAGCAAGGCTGCTGTTTTGTGATTTTTTACTGCACAATCTCGGATTTCTTTTTCGATTATGCCACTCACATCTATAGGAAGCCCTCGAACAATGACATATAACAAAACCAACCTTTCTTGTGAAACCGTAGTAGTGTGAGTGGTTGGCATAAGCCTAGATTTCAGAAATTTCACCCACACCTTAGTAATAGGTTTCAAATCTATCCTATTAACTACTCGCCCTTCCTCATTAGCCCACGATGCCCCTTCTATTGTAAGAGTTGTAAAGATGGTGTTCTATTTTTTCGGGGTCAATTTATCAAGCAACTTGACATACTCACAATGAATTTCTGCTGGTAAATTATAAAAAGCATTTATAACGCAGGAGTCTAATAGAACATGTGTGTTTCTTACCCAAATGTTGTGCTAATCAAGGCTTACCAAATTGGCGTAAAATTCCTTGACTATTGATAGCACAGGATCTCGAAGGTGGTTGCAAAACTCTAACCATCCATGTTTTGCTGCAACATTGTGTATTGTTTGCACAATTTCGGTGAGTTATTCTGGAAATTGAAACCCTTTTTCTTACAGAATCTTTCGCAGCTCAATAAATTCTTCATATTTTTCTTCGACGTGGTAACTCTGGAAGCGTGAAGGATCTTTGAGTCGACTGGTTGTTTTCTTATACCTTAGCATGCCTATAGCAGTAACAAAGTGAGGATAATGTCCCTGAGAGTAAGAGGAGAAGATGAGGGTAAGAATGATTAGAGTTGTGCTTACTAAGGAGAGGGGGAATAGTGCCGTAGGTCACTACACACAGTGATTCCCTTTTTATAGTTGAATTTAAATGAAGATAAATCTAGTAAATAAAGATAAATTAGGGAAGAGAATATTTTGAATATAATGAGTATATCCCAAAAACATAGGCCAGCGAAATTAATGCATTAATTTCAGAGTTTTTTCTCAATTGCTATCTAAATCCATGTAGCCATCTGTCATGATTTATCTCCAACGGTAAGTGAGAGGCTCTAATTTTTAATTTACTATAACGGTAATATTGGGTGCTGCAGCACCCATTTGCTTGCTCTAGCAACGGTTACATACTCCCCTCCAATACCCTCTGACACGTGGCTTACCTTTGCACTCTGTCACCATATAACCCCACTTGTCAAAATGGAAATCTAATGCCACTCATACTTACCACAAAACTAAAACCAATTCTAAAAATAATTAAAAATAAAGAGATCAAATGATAGCAACAGTAAAAAATGCAATAATGTGAAAAGATAAAACTAAGTAACTTGAATTTAAGAACAAAATTAAATAAAATGGAAGAGAGGGAGAGCCGTCAACAAAACTAAGCAGGATCAAACTTAGTTTGAGGTGGTTGTCTCCACAATGGGCTGCCTCCCATTGAGCGCTTGATTTAAGGTCCTTCAGCCTGACCTTCTTTCATTGCTCAATAGCTGGGTTCTTTAAAGAGTAAAACCTCCTTTGAACAATTTGTCGCTGGGTGTATGTAATGCTTAACCCTGTGTCCATTAACTTTAAATTCGTGACATGTTTGTTCATTTAGAAGATCAACAGCTCCATGAGGATAAAATTTTAACAGCCTAAAAGGTCCAGACCATCGTGATTTTAACTTCCCTGGAAATAATCTTAGTCTTGTATTGTGGAGCAGCACTAGTTGACCAGGGCTGAATTGCCTGTTTTGAATATGCTTGTCATGCCAGTGTTTTGTCCTCTCTTTATAGATTCTCGCATCTTCATATGAAAATAACCTCAATTCGTCAAGCTCACAAAGTTGAAGCTTCCTTTGCTCTACTGCAGTATGAATATCCCAATTTAATTTCTTCAGTGTCCAGTGTGCTTTATGCTCTAGCTCTAGTGGCAAGTGACAAGCCTTCCCATAAACAATTCGGTAGGGAGACATGCCAAGTGGAGTTTTGTATGTTGTTTTGTATGCCCATAGAGAGTCATGTAATTGCAAAGACCAATCTTTCCTTGTTGGGTTTACCACTTTTGCTAAGATCTTTTTAATTTCTCTATTTGACACTTTAGCCTAACCATTGGAATGAGGGTGATATGTTGTTGCTACCTTGTGTCTGACTCCATATTTTACCATAGCTGCAGCAAAGACTTTGTTGCAAAAATGAGTACCCTCATCACTAATAATTGCTCTAGGAGTGTCAAACCTGGAGAAAATATTTTTCTGAAGAAAAGTCACCACTGTTTTAGCATCATTGGTAGGTAATGTTGCAGCTTCTACCTACTTGGAGACATAATCCACAGCAACAAGGATATATAAATTCCCAAAGAATGGTGGGAAAGGTCCCATGAAATCTATTCCCCAGACATCAAAAACTTCTACTTCCAGAATGTTAGTCAATGGCATTTCATGTCTTTTAGTTATGTTCCCTGTCCTTTGACACCTGTCACAACATTTAACAAATTCATAAGCATCTTTAAAAATAGTAGGCCAGTAATAACTTGATTGCAGAACTTTAGCAGCTGTTCTGTGATCATCAAAATGTCCTCCATATACTGCAGCTTGACATGACTCCAGTATGTGGGGGATTTCTCCTTCTGAAGCACATCTTCGTATTACTTGATCTGAGCATAACTTATATAAATGTGGGCCATCCCACTGATAACTTCTAACATCATGAAGAAATTTCTTTTTCTCCTGAAACTTCAACTCAGGTGGTAGCATCCCACTTACTAAGTAGTTAGCAAAATCTACATACTATGGAGATCCTGATTGTTGCAGCATATGTGCTTGCTGTACTACCAACAGCTGTTCATCAGGAAAAGTTTTAGTGATGTCCCTCCTTATCAATGTACTAGTGTCTACTTCCATCCGTGACAGGTGGTCTGCTATTTGATTCTCAGTTCCCTTTCTATCTTTAATTTTCAGATCAAATTCTTAAAGCAATAAGATCCATCTGATTAATTTTGGTTTAGCATCCTTCTTTGAAATTAAGTATTTGATGGCTGCATGGTCTGTGTATACAGTCACTTTAGTACCCACCAAGTAAGCTCTGAATTTGTCAAAAGCAAATACTACTACTAACAACTCTTTCTCTGTAGTAGTGTAATTGATTTGAGTTTGAGTAAGAGTTTTGCTTGCATAGGATATGGAGTGAAAAACCTTATCCTTTCTTTGCCCTAATAATGCTCCCACAGAATGATCACTAGCATCACACATCAGTTTAAATGGTAAAGTCTAGTCTAGAGATTTAACTACTGGAGTAGTGATCAGAGCTTTCTTTAATTCTCCAAATGCTTGAAGACAATCTTTGTCAAAGTGAAAGGGCTTGTCATGTTCCAGCAATGAGCATAAGGGTTTAGCTACCTTGGAAAAATCCTTAATGAATCTTCTGTAAAATCCAGCATGACCCAAAAAACTCCTAATACCCTTTATTGAAGTGAGGGGTGTCAGTTTATCTATTACCTTTATCTTGGCTTTGTCTACCTCAATGCCTTTCTTGGACACCTTATGACCCAACAATATTCCTTCTTGCACCATGAAATGGTACTTTTCCCAATTGAGTACTAAGTTAGTCATCTTACATCTTTTAAAAACTTCTTCCAAGTTGTGTAAACAATCATTGTATGTCTCTCCAAAAACTGAGAAATCATCCATGAAAACTTCTAAAGTCTGCTCTACCATGTCAAAAAAATAAACATCATGCATCTCTGAAAAGTTGCTGGAGCATTGCAAAACCTAAAGGGCATTCTTCTGAAGGCAAATGTTCCATAAGGACATGTAAATGTAGTCTTCTCCTGGTCCTCTGAGGCTATGGCAATCTGGTTGTAGCCTGAATACCCGTCTAGGAAGCAATAGTACTGTTTTCCAGCAAGTCTGTCCAACATTCGATCTATGAATGGGAGTGGGAAGTGATTTTTCCTTGTGGCTTTGTTGAGCTTTCTGTAATCCATACATACTCTCCATCCAGTCACTGTCCTTGTAGGAATAAGTTCATCCATCTTATTAGCTATCACTGTTATCCCTCCCTTTTTTGGAACACATTGAACTTGGCTCACCCATGAACTGTCTGATATTGGATATATGATTCCAGCATCCAACCATTTGATGATTTCTTTTTTCACCACTTCTTTCATAATAGGGTTTAACTTTCTTTGATGCTCCACCGAATTGTTGTGGCAATCTTCTAACAGGATTTTATGCATGCATATTGATGGGCTTATCCCCTTGATGTCTGCCATAGTCCATCCAATTGCTCTTCTGTATCTTCCAAGCAAATCTACTAGACTCTGTTCTTGACCTGGATTCAAGGTAAAGGAAATGATTACAGGGAATGTGTTGTTTTGACCAAGATAAACATATTTCAAATGTGAAGGTAACAATTTTAATTCAAGACTAGGTGGTGATTCAATAGATGATAAAGTTGTTTTTACTTCCCTATCTGAAAGATTCAGATGCTCAATAAACCTGTTGTGCCTATCAGATTATTTTTCTCCTTCTAATCTATCTGGTTTGCTGCAACATCTTCCTCTTCTAAATCTTCAAAGGTGATAACTTTGTTGATCTCTTTACTGCAGCATCTGTCCATTCTATCTGCTACAACAAAATCCACGACACTTAAGAAATTGTAATCTTCTACTTCATCCGGGTTCTTCATAGCCTCTAGTACATTAAATGTGACTTGCTGATCATTCACTCTTATGGTGAGCTCTTATTTCTGCACATCTATTAGAGTCTTTCCAGTTGCTAGAAAAGGTCTTCCAAGTATAATAGGTACCTCTTTATCAGCTTCAAAGTCTAGTACAATGAAGTTTACTGGAAAGATGAATTTGTCAACCTTCACCAGTACATCCTCAATTTTTCCTTCAGGGTATGCATGAGATCTGTCAGCCAATTGGAGAGTGACTGTTGTTAGTCTGCATTCCCCTACTCCCAACTGCTTAAATACAGACAATGGCATCAGATTAATACTTGCTCCCAAGTCACAAAGTGCTCTGCCAGTGTACTAGTTCCTATAGAGCAGGGTATTGTAAAACTTCTTGAATCCTTCACTTTTGTAGGAATCTTACTTTGGAGCATATGACTGCTTTCCTGTGTTAAAGCAATAGTTTCAAATTCTCCCAGCCTTCTCGTTCGTGCTAAAATGTCTTTTAGAAATTTCACATAATTTGGCATTTGCTCCAAAGCTTCCACAAAAGGTATGTTTATATGTAACTGCTTCAGTACTTCTAGAAATTTGCTGAACTGCTTGTCTTGTTTTTGCTTGTGGAATCTCTGTAAGAAAGGTGGTGGATGTCTAAACTGCTGGGTAGCTTCAAGAGGTACCAAACTCTGCTTGTTTGGTTTGGTGTAGGTCGTGGCTACTGGTGTTGCAACTTCTTTTTCAGCATGTTCTGGTTGAGTTCCCTCTGAAGTTGATGTAGCTTGGCCCATGTAACCAGTGTCTTGATGGCCCATTTTGAGGTGGTTTTTGTGATGAATTGAATTCCATCATATTTTCTGTCACATCAATTGGGATATCAACATTCTTTCCAGATCTCAAATTAATTACTTTGCAGTGTTCTTTGCCATCTCTCCTAGGGTCTTCTGTGTTGCTAGGTAAGCTTTCTTGAGTTCTGCTACTCATTGTTGTGGCAAGTTGTCCCATTTGGTTTTCTAGGTTTCTCAAGGATACAGCTTGACTCTGCACAATTGCTTTATTCTTTGCAATGTATTCCTTAATCAGTGCTTCTAGTGAAGTGATTGGATCTTGACTGATATGTTTTTGCCCCTGACTCTGATGATGAAAACCAGGTGGTTGAGTGTTTGTCCATTTATTGCTGGAACATTTCGATTCTAACTACTCCAATAAAAATTTGGGTGTTGGTTCCAGCCAGGGTTATAAGTATTTGAATATGAGTTGTTTTGAAGCTGTCGATTGAAATTACCCATATAGCTTACTGAAGCTGGATTTCCAGGACAATTATCAAAGTCATGTTCTTCATCACAGTATACACAAGAAAGTTCAGCAACTTGCTTCACTACTGCTGGAGCAGATGTCATGGCCTTCACCATGTTAGTCAATGAAGTTACTTGTGCTGATAAGGCTGTAATTGCATCTATGTTATGTACCCCTGTTGTTCCTCTTGTTACTAGTTGCCTAGTTGATGGCCACTGATAATTATTATTGGCAATTCTCTCCAAATTTTCATAAGCTTCAGTGTAAGATTTGGATAACAGGGCTCCATTTCCTGATGCATCCACCATTAATCTAGTACTAGGATTCAACCCATTGTAGAAAGTTTCTAATTGAATGCAACAAGGAAAGCCATGATGAAGACACCTTCTGAGCAGTTCTTTGAATCTTTCCCAAGCCTCATACAAACTCTCATCTTTAAGTTAATGGAAAGAAGTAATCTCATTCTGTAATTTTACATTTTTTGTCGGTGGGAAATATTTCATTAGGAATTTATCAGCCAACTCATTTCATGTAGTGATGGAATCAGATGGTAACAAATTTAACCATGCTCTTGCTCGATCTCTTAAAGAATAAGAAAAAAGCCTCAGTCTTAAGGCATCTTGTGTTGCTCCAGCAATATTGAAAACATCACTCACTTCCAAGAACAACTTAAGATGGAGATGGGGATTTTCATTTGGCAATCCATTGAATTGACCAACTATCTGCAATATTTGAAACATCACTGGCTTCAATTCAAAGTTTGCGGCTTCTACTTCAGGTCTGATTATCCCAGGGTGTACAACTTGAGGAGTTAACACGGCATAATCTCTAATAGCTCTGTTTCTGTCATCAGCCATGTAAATAATGTTGTTATTGCATAGTTGCTTCTCGTTAGCATGTTCATTATGCTCTTCTTGAATGTTGACTGGTTGTAAGGGCCCGTGAGGGTTCAAATTTCCCACATCCTGTAAATTATTCATGCCTGAAACAGTTTTTGAATTCCTTTGTTCTCTTCGCAGTCTCCTGACAATCCTTTCAATCTCAGGATCGAATTGGAATACCACAAATCTGTCTTTGCGCATGCACGTACTGATCTGCCAATAAATAGAATGAATCAAATCAAATTTGGCGCTATTAAGATTTACTTCACACTTAAAAAATAAACAATCAATCCCCGGCAACGGCGCCAAAAAATTATTGATAAATTCTATAATCAATTGCTACCAATGTCAATGTGCAAGTATGTAATAAAGTGATGAATATTCAAGATCGTTTCCACAATGATTGATGTTACTCGAAATGCTATAGTAATCACAATAATGCGAATCAATTTAAGGCCGAAGTTAAAAATCGTAAATTGAGTTCTATCGTAATTGATGATTGTGAGAGAATAAAGTAAAACAATACCGTAATGAAATAAACTAAATTAAATGTGTCTAAGATTCAATTGAGATTATGGTAGTTGAATGATCAAACTCTCTTTATGAGCTGACTGTTTTTCATCAAGTTAACTCCAGTTGTTACGGCAAGTGCTACAGCACTGGGCAAAATTAATTTGCATCTTCAGCTGTCGCATATTGGAACTCTCATACCCTTAAATACACTAGCAATGACCAGTTGCTAATCTACTCATGATATGGCTTTATGACCCTTTTTGTCTTTCCACCCTACAAGGTGAGCACCTATGTCTAGTGTGTTACAAATCTTAACTTCAAGTATTGCCCTTATGGGATTCAAGATAACTTAATCTAGGAAACTTAACTTAAGATCAAGTAATACTATAATAATATCTGCTAAGACATGCCCTTCTGCTGCTACATCTTAACTGGAACTATTAAATGGGTGGTCAACCGAAATAACAGTTATATTAATAATAACTACTAGAGTAAAGTGCTACAGTAATGACATAACAATACATAAGAACAATCAAGAACCCATTGGATTGTTCATCACTTAACTACAAGCAAATCTAGTTCATATTCGGAATGAGAAAAATAAATATAAATCTATTGTTCACGGGATACATCAGAACAATCAAAGAAAGAAGAAGAGTAAAAGTTGAGAACAACGAAAACTAAATCCAAATAACTCTGCTGGAATCCTCAATTCTGCTAAAGCCGTCTCCTTTTTTTCCAATCTTCTTCTCATTTTTTCTCTAATGAATTATCGATAATCCTCTTGCCGCCTTTCTATGTGGTGCGCCCCACCCCCCCTCTTTTATACTGCAAACTAGGGTAAACAAAAGTCTGTGGGCGTGCATGAGTTAAATTAGAAAACATGCAGATCGCGATTCTGCAGCTGGCCCACGCCTAAGTTTTCTCCCGTATTGCTCCCAGATTGCTACAGCACTGGTTGCTCTAACATCAGCTACGACACTGCACTATTCCCGATTGTGCTTTACTTCTTTGTCATCTTCTTTCCTCCTCTTGCTCATCTAATGTCTCAGCATTCCTTCATGAATTAAGACTTTCTGAAAACCTACAATTATGAACATGTTTTTAGCACAAATTACTTTAATTCTAGCAAAACTTATTAAGACTCAACTAAAATGAATGTAATAACTCTCATTTCTTAGAGTTATCAATACACCCTACTTAGAGACCACTGTCCTAGTTGTGATTTGCCCCACCATCGTTCAAGAGAACAAACGGAACTACTCTAATACCATCTGTCATTACTGTTGAGTGTTAGAAATGGTATATTTATAAAGGAGAAAATCGTTATTTTACATTTCAAGTCTTACTAACACTTATACTTTTATGTATTTTAGTCTCTTGTAATTTAATTATGTGTGTTTTAGTTTAATTAAGTATATTATATATTTTAGGGGCATCATGGTCATTTTACAATGAACGAGAGTTCAGACAGCAAAACAGACATCACTTTTGAACTCAGGACAGTCGAAAATCTTAGGAGGAGCATAAAAGGAAAAATGGCATTGTTCACATGTACGGTACTATTCACATGTACGATACTGTCTACGTTACTGTTCACGACACTGTTCACATAGATGGATCGATGATGTGGCATTGACTGATGAGGTGTCACGATTCTATTAGACTAAAATTCATATGTACTGTTGATCGGTGACATGGCAGCATATCAGTGGACCAAAAATTGTGCGTACAGTACATGCATATACACAGGATAACTTACAACCAAACCGCGTCACTATTCAAACCGCGAGGTCAAACCGCGTCACTGTTCAAACCGTGTGGTCAAACCGCGTACTGTTGACTGATGACATGGCGCAATCCGGAGCGTCCGAAATGTTTTTAATCCGATGACCATGATTTACTCAATATATCTATAAAAAGGGGGCTTTCCCCCCCTAATTTGGCATCCCTGAATTCATTTTTGAGTTCAATTTTGTATAATTCCTTCTTCATCTTGTATTTCTATGTATTTTAATAAATTTTCATTTTGCCCCTAGTTCAATTATAAGTAGCTAATTTTCTTTCAAACTTGGGTTAAAGGTGAAGTCTCAACATGTGCCATGAAATTTATTTGGTAAATTTATTTTCTCTTCCCCTCTAATTATTGTGGATGTTTTGACTTTTCGTCGATAAATAGTAATAATCTTATCTAGATACCGCCCTAGTTTCACCGGCTCCCTAGTACAAGGTTATTATTATTTGGCACGATAAGCTCTTAGCACCATATTTATTAGCGTGTGGTTCATGAGGAGTGGAAATCCCCATCATGATTTAATTGGCATTAATAAGGAATATTTAGCCCATGGTGCATGTTGATGCGGATCCAGATACTCAAGCGCTTCAATTGTAATAGTTTCCACTTCAATTTAATTCTGCCATTCCAATTTAAATTCTAAGATAGTTTAAATCACTTTCACCACAAATCCAACCACACTCATAGAAAATTAATTCTACATATAATTGAAATCCACCTCCTCGTGGGATCGACACTCGTCACCATTGATCCATTCTACAATAAATTCGTGCACTTGCGAGTTCAATAAAATTTTCACAACAATTACCCAACCCAGACCTAGTAATATATTATCCGTTTTAGGCCTTATTTGTTTTTAGGGTGCCCATACACTCCAGAACGTGTCTTCTTAGTTACGAGAAACTAGACTTATAAACCAATCCAGGAACTCAATCGCTAGCGATGTGGATTATATTATAAAATGATTTATTTCCATTTATTTAGGGTTGGCAAAAAAGATCAGGCCGTCCAGGTCTAAGCCTGCGGCTGGAAATTATGGACAACGACTACAATTTGTAAAGCCCATACATAATGGGCCTAGTTAAGGGCCTCCCATAAAAGTTCGGGCACACACACACATACATATATATAGAAAAAAAAACTTTATAATATGTTAAAAAATTCAAATAAAAAAATTGAGAAATAAAAAAAGCTGAAATTGACTCAAAAAAAATGAAAACCAAAGTCCCAAAACCTAAAATCCCTAAATTAGCTTTAGCTCCCTTCACCCAGCCGCTCCCTCAGCCTCACTCTCAACCTCTTATTACTCTCTCTGTCGGCAGCCAACAACAGCCAACAACCCACATTCACTGCCTCACACTAAATCAAGGATTACAGCCACCACCGTTCAGCAGTGATCCACTAGCGACGCAGCAGCCAGCTAGTGACCCAACAGCAGTACAACACCAAATAGGCGATCCAGCATCTACCCACACCCACCGACACCACCCGCGCAACGTAGCAACAGCCACTTGAACGCACCAAATAGGCGATGCAGCAGCGACCCACACCTACCAACACCACTCGCGTGACATAACAACAACAACTTAAAGGAATGCGATGCAGTAGCAGTGATCTCAACTCCAACGTGACATGAACCAATGTCGACGCAATCTGAACCAGCAAACTATCACCACCTCACAGCACTCCACCTCAAGTAAGCTTTAAATTTTTTTATTGTATCATCTAAGGCCTAAATATATGTAATTTAACATAATTGTAAACTGTGGTTAATTCATTTTTGTGAAATGAATGTATTGGTTTTTATATTAAAAATAGTAGTTCAATTTAGTAAGGTTGGTTGTTGGTTAATGTAGAAAATGTTTTGGATTTTTCAAAGAAAATTATGGGATTATGGTGTAAAAACTATCCTATGTTGTTAGAAAAATTATGATGACTGTATGGTGTAAAAATGTTCTGCATTGTTAGAAATTTTTCTATATTATACAAAAATCAATTATTGTTAAAATAAATTATTAATTGCTTTTGCATTATTATTTATGTTAACACTTTTTTTTGTTAGGTGCAATTCTTGAAGAAGAACTTTTTATTGCAGAGGAATTAAAGGATGGGGAAGAAGCTAGCCCGCAAATATAGGATTAGTTTGTTTTCGATCTTAGCATTTGTAATTTATTATATTGTATTGCTAATGTTTTGTGTATTGGACTATTAGTTATTGGAAAATTAGTTTTAATTTAAATTTTTTTCAATTTTACAAAGAAATAAAAATTCATGAAAGTCCAAGTCTGACCCAAGCGTTTTAAGGGCTTGACCTTAGGGACAATAATATGGGCTTGAACCTGGCCTTTAAAAAGTGCGGCCCAAGCCCGTAAATTGCCAACCATATATTATTAGTTACTATAATATAGTATAATCATATTGTAAAATAGTATAATTTAATGTTATATTGTAAAAACATAATACTATATAATTGTATAATATAGTATAAACTATATTGTATTATAAAACAATATAATATTAAATTATAAATTAATTTTTAGGAAAATTATCGTTTATATACCCTATGTTTGCTCTTTTATCAAAAATACTATAACACTTTGAGAGTATATCAATCGTCCACCCTTAGTTGACCACCAAACCGTTAGTTACCGTTTGAAAGTTAACGGAGTTACAGTGAATTGACGATTTTACCCTTGAAAATTATCACTTGTATACCCTTAAATTCTCTTTTTATCACTTATATACCCTTAAATTATCACTTGTATCATATGAAAATACCAAATTACCCTTCTGACGTCATCATACTTAAACGGCAACTAACGGTTTGGTGGTCAGCTGATACATTTTGTCAACTTAAGGTGGACGATTGATACACCCTCAAAGTGTTGTAGTATTTTTGATAATGGAGTAAACTAAGGGTATACAAATGATAATTTCCCTATTTTTTATTTATTAATTTAAAATATAATTTTTAATTTAAATTTATTATTTTACTAAGTGATAAATGATTAAAATATTACCATAATATAATTCATTTTTATTTTTTATAATAAAATTAAAATATAATTAAATCATATTTGATGCCTCAATTGAGATAAAAGTTGGGCGTATTGTGGTGCATTATTAACTTTCAAACATACATAAGTAATAAATTATTGTAAACAATAATATAATATAGTGCTCCAAACACACCCTTAAGGTGAGTTTGGCATACTATATTATATTATGTTGTATTGTCTTATTTTAATGCAGGTGTATTGTATTGTGTTGTATTACATTAGCACTGTATTATAATAATATTGTACAATGTTTGATGTTACACTATAATGTATTAATTTTTAATTATACAATATTTGGTGTTGTACTGTATTGTATTAATTTTTTGTGATTAATTTAAATTATATATTTAAAAAATAAAAATTTTAGAAATTTAATATTTTTAATATTTATTATTAGTTATTTTAAATTATAAATTTGCTAATAAATTATATTGTAAACATAAAAATATAATAATGTAAAAAATAAAAAAATATAATATAATATTATTGAATAATAAATTATTAATTTATTAATTTATATTAATAATTATAATGTAAAAATAAAAAAATTAAAATTAACATTATATTATATTATATTATATTAAAAGTTAGATTTATTTATTATTATAGTTAAAGTAAAAAAATGAAAAAAAAAAAAGGTAAGCTAATGTGGTAGTTGCCGCATTAACTCACCCCTTTAATGGTATGCTCTGTGTGTTAGTTTTAGTGCCAAACATGAGTGCGTATTAATTTAATATAAAATAGTACCTTTATACAAACTTATGCGGGCTACCAAACGCACCCTTAATGCAATACAATGCAATAAGAGATTGTAGCCAAATATAGTAAACAGTATTTTAACATAATGCAATAAGTATGATACAAACTACTAAATGTACCCAAAAGGAAAATAATTAAATATTATGAATGATTGATCTTCAAGAAAAAGCTCAAGTTTGAAAAAAAAAAAAGAGTTAGAAATAGACTAATAGTTTAAGGTTATAGCATGCAGAAACCTAGGATATAGACTATATAGGTATACTTATTCGCCCTAATGGCTAAATTTGTATAAGATTCATGTGATCTCAATATTTAAATTAGAACTTCAATTGTTCCAAATGAATGTTAAGACCCCATTCTTTTTCTTTTTTTTTGAAAGAAAAGCTTAGCTTTCATTAAAACGAAACTGGGAATAAAAACAAAAGATGAGTTGGACAATTCTCAATCCACACGTTAGGTTCTACATTGTTTAGAGCCAATTTAGCTATTGAGTGGGCAGTATCATTACAAAGTCTTGAAATGTGCTGAATTTTGGTGTCTTTCATCCTTTTCAGGCTTTCTCGAATATCTGCAATGATCCAGTCAACTTCAGCTCTGCTGTAAATTCTCCCCAACACCAAATCTACAGCTTCTTTGCAATCAGATTCTATTATCAAAGGCTTGCCTCCTGCAGCTTCTGCAACTTCCAGTCCCCACTGAATTGTTTTTGCTTCTGCTGCAAGAACATCTCCAAAGAAACTTTCCTATTTCTGAGTTGCTGCTACAAATTCTCCTTTAGAGTCTCTAATCACTACTCCTAAGCCTGTTATCTTGTTCTGGCTCTTCGTAGCTACATCCACATTTATCTTTAAGCATCATGTTGGTGGGGGTTTCCAAGATTGCTTTGTTGAAGGAGTCTGGCTTTGAGAGGAAGGCAGTGATGGTGGCTTAATTTTTCTGTAGGCTTCCACAATAGCTTCAGCTTTTGCTAATGACACTTGGGAATCTTCATTCTTCCCTTCAAAGGTAAAGAGATTCCTTGAATGCCAATTCGCCCAACAGATTGCAGTAAATAATTCCATCTCTATCTTACTCTTTTTTGTAACCAAAGCTTGAAAAACACCCAACAGATCCTGATTTGCAAAAAGGTTCATTTCCCCAGCAAAGTCAATGAGCTTCCATGTTTTCTTGGCTGCTCTGCAATTAAGAAGGGCATGGGTGGTATTCTCTCCTTGCTTACCACACCTCAGACACTAAGGCAGCTGCAGAACTTTCTTTTTCCAGAGATTCTCGGTTGTTGGAAGGAGATTTTGGGCTGCCCTCCACATGAAGATCTTTACCTTCTCTGGGAGCTCTAATTTCCAGATTGTTTGCCACTCGAGTTGATTTTCTTTTTGAAGTACTTGGCCAGTCTGGGAATTTCAGCTTCAAAGCCACCTGATATCCACTCTTCACAGCATAGTTACTGTTGTGCAAATTTTATTAAACTCGCAAGTGCACGAATCTATTGTAGAATAAATTAATGGTGATGAGTGTTGATCCCACGAGGAGGTAGATTTTAATTGTGTGTAGAATTAATTTTCTAAATAGGTGGTTGGATTTGTGGTGAAAATGATTTAGATTATCCTAAAATTTGAATTAAAATGGCAAGAATAAATTGAGAAGATATCTATTAAATTGACGTACTTGGGTATCTGGATTCGTATCAACATGCATCATGGGCTAAATATTCCTTATTAATGCCAATTAAATCATGAGGGGGGAATCCACAATTCATGAACCACACTCTAATCAATGTGGTGCTAAGGGCTTATCGTGCCAAATAATAATAACATTGTACTAGGGAGCCGGTGTAACCAGGGCGATATCTAGACAAGATTATTATTATTTGTCGACGAAAAGTCAAATCATCCACAAAAATTAGAGGGGAAAAGAAAATAAATTTACTAAATAAAGCCCATGACACATGTTGAGACTTCACCTTCAACCCAAACTTGAAAGAAAATTAGCTACTCATAATTGAACTAGGGGCAAAATAGAAATTTATTAAAATACGTAGAAAATACAAGATGGAGAAGAAATTACAGAAAATTGATCCCAAAAATGGATTCAGAGCTATCAAATTGGGGGGGGGGAGGGGGTGGCCCTATTTTTATAGATACATTGAGTAAATCGTGGCCATCGGATTAAAAACAGCTTGGACGCTCAGGATTGCGCCACGTCATCAGTCAACAGTACGCGGTTTGACCAAGTGGGTGAACAGTAACACGGTTTGACCCGGGTTGAATAGTGACGCGGTTTGGTTGAAAATAATCCTGTGTAATGCATGTACCGTACGCGAGATTTTTGGTCCACTGATATGCTGCCACGTCATCGATCAACTGTGCATAAGAATTTTAGTCCAACAGGATCGTGACACCTCATCGGTCAATGCCACATCATCGGTCAATGTCACGTCATCGATCCATCTATGTGAACAATGTCGTGAACAGTAACGTAGACAGTACCGTACATGTGAACAGTGCTATTTTTCCTTTTATGCTCCTCCTAAGGTTTTCGACCGTCCTGAATTCAAAAGTGATGTCTGTTTTGCCATCTGATCTCTCATTCATTGTGAAATGACTATGATGCCCCTAAAATACATAAAATACTTAATTATAATACAACACACATAATTAAATGACAAGAAGTTTAAATACATAAAAGTAAGGGTGTTAGTAAAACTTGAAGTGTAAAATAACGATTTTCTCCTTTATAAATATACATTTTCTAACACTCAACATTTACCATGCTTATCAAAGCCCCATATGAGCTTATCTGGCCTCGGACTCTTTGGTAGCATAATCTTCAAAATGAGCTCTGCATCTTCAGGTGTGAAATGTTGCTTTATTAAAGTTTCATCTCATTTATGCTCTTTATCTATTAATACCGAGACTGAGGCATCTAAAGGCAAGGTTGGTGTTGACAAAATCTTAAAAGTTGAGAGTCTAGGAACCTAATTACTGTTGTAAATTCTGACTTGATCTCCACATGCTATCCTTCATCTCAATCCTTGTTGCAGTACTTGTCTACCCCAGAGGATACTCCTCCATATGAAAGATAGCTTGTATCCTAATTTTGCAGTCAAAAAATCTGTTTTTTTTTTTAAATATTGAGCCTGGAGCGCCTTGTCATTAAGGATTTAGGGAATTGAATTATTCTCCAGCCTTGCTTAGCTAATAAAGCCTGGTTAAAGCTAGATAGCTCTCTGAATCCCATCCATCCTTTCTCCTTGGACTTGCACATTCCCTCCCACCTCAACCAGTGAATGTCTTTGTGAGTTTTTTTGGTTTCCCACCAAAACCGAGCTATTTCTTTCTGGATGTCAGCACAAACCCCTATCGGAATTCTAAACACACTCATTGCATAAGCAAGGGTTACTTGGGTTATTGCTTTGATTAACACCTCTTTTCCTCCACTTGAAAATAATTTTCTCTGCCAGTTGGAAATTTGGTTCAACACTCTTAACTTAATGTAGTTAAATAAACTAATTTTTTTCCTTCCCACCATAGATGGCAGCCCCAAGTACTTCTCGTGTCTGGATACCACATTGAGCTGGAAAATGTTTTTTATCTCCTCTATTTGCTTGGCTTAGATGTTTGCGCTAAAGAACATCGAGGATTTTTCGTAGTTGAAAATTTGTCCCGATGCAGCTGCATAACTGTCAAAGATTTGTTTCAGCCTTTTGCAATCTATCGGATCAGCCCTTGTAAAGATTAGGCTATCATCTGCAAAAAGAAGGTGGGTAATTGACAAGTTGCTGCTGAATTTTAGGCCTTAGATCAGCTTCTGACATTCTACCTGTTGAAACAAATTTGAGAAGCCTTCTGCGTAGAAAATAAAAAGATAACGGGACAGAGGGCAGCCTTGCCTCAACCCCCTATGTGAGTGAATCATTCCTTTTGCAGCACCATTAATTAGAATTGAAAAAGATACTGTTGAGATGCATCTCATTATCAAATCAATCCACTTGGGCGAAAATCCTAATCTTTTCATAACATTCTCTAGGAAACCCCATTTAATCCTATCATAGGCCTTGCTAATGTCAAGCTTTAAAGCTACTAGCCCCTTTTTTTCCTCCTTATTGAGCCTTATTTTATGCAAACACTTATAGCCAATGACCACATTATTCGCAATGAGCCTCCCAAGGATGAATGCACTTTGTGTTTGAGAGATAATGTTATGTAACATGTGTTTAAGCCTATTTGCTATTGTTTTTGTAATGATTCTATAAATTACATTACAAAGGCTGATAGGCCTAAATTCTGTCACTTGTCTTGGCTTCTCAACCTTAGGTATCAATGCAACGTATGTGTGATTGAGGGGGGCGATGTTACCTCCTTCGTTAAGGATGTTAAGGCAATTTGTCAGCACTCCTTTACTCACCGATTTCTAGTGTTTTTGGAAAAAAAGCTGCTGGAAATCCATCTGGTCCGGGGGCTTTTGTTGGGCACATCTGGGATAGGGCTGTCATTATCTCCTCAGCACTGAAAGGTTTATCCAGCTCTTCATTCATTTCCATTGTTATTTTCCTTGGTATTGTTTGCAGCACCTCTTCCATTTGAGTGTGAGGGGGGTTCGTTGTAGTGAAGAGATTTGCAAAGTAGTTGCAAAACATTCTTTCCACAGCTTCTTCTTCCTCTGTCCAGTTTCCGTCTTCATCTAAGATTCCCTAGATTTTATTTTTCTTTTTTCTCGATGATGCTTTTGCATGGAAAAATTTTGTATTTTTTTCCCCTTCACGCAACCAATCGACTCTGGATCTCTGCTTCCAATATATTTCTTCTTCTAAAAGAAGGCCATCAATATGTTTTTCCAAACTTTTGACCAGCTCACCATCTTTATAATGTTGACCTCGTTGCTTTACTTCTTTGAGCTCATGTATCAGCTTCTCCACTTTGTGCCTTCTATTTCCCAACTCCTTTTTGCTCCACATTTGAAGTTGAATCATTGATTCTTTTGCTATTTTCATGAAGCATTCAGCTGCATTTTCATGACTTCATTCTCCTTGATCCAGCCACTTCATCTTCACTATCTCTCTACATTTGTCATATGAGCTCCATAAATATTCGTAATGCACCTTGGGGAAGTTTCTTCTCTTATATCTTAGCCCTCTTCTTTTTTCCACTACTGTCATCATAATAGGGTTGTGATCCGACGTCCACGTCTCCAGAGTTACCCCGACTGATTCCAAGAACAGATTTTCCCATTCTTTATTGCATAGAAAGCGATCCAATCTTTCCTTGATCAAACCATGGCCATACCTTTTATTTGACCATCTCATAGGGCGCCCACTACTACCTAAATCCATCAGGTTGCATTCCTTAACAGCCTCTCTAAAAGTTTTCATCAAACTAACATCTCTATCGTTTCCTCATTTCTTCTCACAAGGCCATAAAATTTCATTGAAGTCCCCAAAGCACAACCAAGGTAGAGAAGATAAGTTTTCTAACCTTTTAAGGAGTGTCTATGTATGATGCTTTTGACTCATTTCCGGGTGCCCATATATGTCTGTACATCTCCAGTAACTTCCGTTTTCAGCACAAACAACTGCATCAATGTGATGTCTACTCCAAGACTTTACATCCACCCTCAAGTTTGAATCCCACATTAGGGCCAATCCCCCTCTCGTTCCAGTTCTATCAACTTGGAAACAATTTTCAAAGTTTAATTTCTGACTTTTTCCTTGCATTTGCCTCGGTGTTAACTTGGTCTTACAAAGAAAAACTAGCTTAGGCCTATGCATTTGGAGCAGTTTTTGAGCTTCGCGGAATGTCGGGTTGCTCCCTAGACCCCGAACGTTCCAGCTGATGACATTCATGGCTGTCGGTGGGGCTGGTATCCAACCTCCGCCGTTTGTGCTTCTGGAAATTCCACTATCATCTCCCATGTTCCATCGGTTTGTTTTTCCCTTCTCTCCATGTCTAGCTTATGTTTTGCCTTCAGTGAAGCAAAAAGCATTATTTCCGTAGGGCCATTTATTTTTTTACTTTTCGTTTCTGGGCTTTCCCACTTCATTCCCATCACTTCACTTGTTGGCCTTTTGGCAATATTTGGCCCCTTTTGTAGCTCAGCCCTTTTTTTCTCCACTCTTGTCATCTTGTCTAGCTTGCGTTTTCCACTTTCTACGTTTGGGCTTTTCCATAGGTGCCTTCGGCCCATTTGCCAACCTTTCATTTTTGCCTTCATTTGTGTTTAAGCTTGGACTTTCGATATCCCGCTCTATTTTCCGGCCACAAATTTTTTCCGTTGCCAAATTCAGCTTCTCCTGTAACGTTTGTGGATCCCGCTCTTTTTCTTTCTCCTCTGCATTTGCTGTCTTTAGCTCTGTTCCCCTATTGATGTTGACTTCACTGGCTAACTCCCTTAGCCTCTGACAACTTTCACTTCATGCTCCTTTTTCATTACCTGCTTTCGTTGAAAGCTCTTCTGGAATTAAAATCTTCTGATTTCGGGTTGCTCCAATATCCAAATCCGGTGTTTCATTCCGGGTTGGGGCTTGCACTTCTGTAGCTTTGGACTTGGAACTGCTTGGTGGACTTTGTGAATTCCTTCTTTGATCTTGTACAGCTACATTCTTTTTTCCCCTGTTTCTCTGCTGCTTCAGTCTTTCAACTGTAGTTTGAGCTTTTGTCCATGGACCATATGGCAAGTCTTCCTCATCTTAATTTTTGTACACTGCACACTCCTTATATTGGTGGCCAATACATCCACAACAATAACAGAACTCCGAAAATTTTTCATATTGGACTGTGACTGGGATTTGGCCCTCTTCTTGCCCAATTTCGCCCTACATATCTTCCTGCATTTTTTCTTGCCCCTCTCCTTGTGTGTCTTCTTGTTCCTCCAATGGCTCTACCATTATTACTTTCTTTAATGGCTTGGTTATATCCACGGACACCCTGAGCCGAATTATCTGTCCCATCACATTTCCATTGGCATCTGTCTCCACCTCCTCTACTTTCCTTATTGCTCCACCGATCTCCGTTAGTATTTCCTTATCCATGCACATAATGGGCACATTTTGGAGTTGTACCCAAAAGGATGTGTGTGTGAATGACTGCTTTGAAATGTCCCCAATGCCTACTGGCTCTGTGAATACTATAAGGGCATTATTGAAATGCCATGGCCCATTTATCAACACCCGTTTTTTATCCACTTCTGCTCCAAATTTGAACATGAATACATTTTCTCCCAGATTTTCAACTTTTAACTTCTCTGATATTTTGCCAAGCTTGCTGCAGGGCTATTTTCAGACCCTCTTTGTTGACATTTCTACTCGTTAAGACTTTCCCGATCAGACATCCAGCTGCAATTTTTCCCCCTTCATCTTTTAACGTTCCTCTAAGTGAAACTCTGCCCTCCCCCTCTCCTGATAATGTAATGGCTTTGCATCTTTGAATCAGCTCATTTGTGTCCATGCTGCAAACGAGGAGGCTAGCGTTAAGACCCCATTCTTAATTGTTGGGCTTAAAGAAACCATTTATATGGAACAACTAAAAGGTTTTATTGAAAAGAATCAAGAAAATTTTACCATTGAAGGTTTTATTCAATTAGAAGGTTTTATTAAAGTCTATCTACTAAAGAATCTCTTAAGAATCATTTTGCCAGGGGAATCTCACTTTTACCAAGACTAGAATTTTATTGTGACATAAATAAACTTGATCATTGTGTATATGTTTGGAAAAGTTGGAGTAAAATTAAAAATTTTATCATTGTACATTGATGATGTTTCATTGGTCGGAAATGACATGTATATCATCCATAAAACAAAATCATGTTTGGGGTTAAGGTTTGAGATAAAGGACGGAGGCGGATCATGTTATCTCCTTGAAATTAAATTATTAATAAATCAAACTTTTAATTATTACGTCTAGATCAATTTAAAATCTTGAAAAGGTGCTTAAGAGATTTAGTATGGACAATGGTAAAGCATTGTCCACTCTTGTACGAAAACTTTAAAGTAGGGGTAGGCACGAGTCGGGTTGAGTCAAGTTGAATATCAACCCGACCCAATCCGCAAAACTGCGGCTTGCATTGATTGGGTTGGTATTTTGAAAAGTCCATTTTTATAGTCTAATTAAATAGAAGACAAAAATAAATTAATTAATTAAAAAATACAAATATTAAAATCCTTAGAACAAATTCAACATTTCAAAGTTTTTATATTTATATTTTTTTAATTTTTATATGAAATATCAAAATTTATATAATAAATTATATATATATACGGGTTAACGGGTTGGGTTGGACTAAAAATGTTTTACCCAACCTAACCTGCAAAAAATCACACGAGTTGGGTCAATTTCACAGGTTGGGTGGGTTGGTGTCCACCCCTACTTTGAAGGACAATATTTAAATAAGACATAGGATGTCAAAAAAGATATTTAGATATATATTAAATACTAAATCAAGGGTTTTGCTAAGTTACAATTAATGTAACTTATAGTCCACTTAAAAGAATGCAAAAATCGGGTGGATGTCACTGCCATGTTACTCATTTATGCATGTTTTAGGTGGGTGTACGTTACATTATTTATAACATAAAATCCCAAAAATAATGATATTATATTTTGGTAATACTGGTCTTGCAATAAAAGGCTTTTCCAGTGTAGATTTTGGAGGAGATCAAGATGATTAAAAATTTTCAAGTAGTTATATTTTTCTTTTTGGTAGAGCTGCAATTTCTTGTTGTAAGATATAAAATGGAAACCGAATATATAGTGTGCAGTATGACAACTAAATATGCCGTTTAGATTGGACGTCTTATTGGCGGTGACAGACACAAAATTTTTTGTTAATAGGGGGCAACTTAAAATGAATTCAATATAAATGATCACAACTTCAACTCATAAGGCATTGCAGTTAAGTTCGTAGAGATAGAGCCTTAAATTTTTCAACTCTTGTTAGGCATTTTAGTTAAGTTCAGGGGGCAATGGTTTTAATAATCGATGCAGGTTAGAGGATTTCTTAATTAAATTTGATATACCAAATAAGCAAATGAAACTTCCCTAATGCTAGCTACATCCTTGCTCATTGGTGAATTGAAACTTGATATACCAAATAAACCAATCAATATGTTTTGTGATAATAAGTCTATTATCTCTTGAATAAAAAAGTGGAGAAAATAGTTCTAACAGAAAACACACTATTGTTAGTTGTGATTTTATACAAGAAATGGTAAAGCGAGAACTAAAAAAAGGTCTACTATATTTCTTCACAAGAGATGATAACTAACTGTATGACCAAGGACATAAGTCTGAAAAGTCTCAAAGAGCATGTAAATACAATGGGATTAAAATTCACCTAATTTTTACATAATGCAAGAAAATTCTAATATAAAAGTTCTTGATGATGGGTAAGAAGTTACACTAAAACAAGTGTCACTCACGTTAATTAAAAAAATATTTAAAAAATTGACTAAAACTTTTTGGTTAAAATTGATGCAAATGATAGATATTATCAGAAACCAATTAAGAACAGGAGGTACATATGAATGGTTAATCTCTAAGACATCTAGTTTACTCTATTATGAAAAATAATGATGTGTTAGATCTAGGAAAATTTAATTCATTGTGATTGAAAAAAATATTAAAGGGAGTTCTGTATATGTCTAATAACCAAGTATGTTGAAGTGGGAGGAGAGACGAACATTAATATTGAGATAGTTCCAATATCCTTCGGGATCTATCTCTTTAAACTTTTATGCCAATGACATAAGAAGTCTCACCCATATTTTTCATATTAAATTGTTGTCAGTGAAAATGTTTAACCTCATGAAGCAAATCCAAATCATTTAAAGCAAGCAAAATATCATCTATATATAGGACTAAGAAAATGATTTTGCTCCCATTAATCTTATGGTACTATACATTGATCCATAATGTTCTCCGTGAAACCAAATGAAGAAATTGAAACATGGAACTCTAAATACCATTGGCAAGAAGTTTGTTTTAATCCATATATAGATTTCTTAAGCTTACAAACCAAGTGATTATTTTTACTTGAGATGAACCATTCTAGTTATTTAATGTAAATCTCTTCCTTTCGATCTCCATTAAGAAAAAAGATTTTCACATCCATTATGTAATTCCATATATTTATTAAAAGATATATCTTCAATTTATGTTAATTATTTTTTAAACTTATTTATAACTATTTATCTAAGACACGTGACTAAACTTAAAGAAACATGACTTTCGTATAACTCAAAGGGCGTATAAAAAGGTATGATAAAGAGTCACTAAGTAGGGGTGTCAAAAAAGCCCGCCGGACCGGATCCGGCCAATCCGGTTCGGACAAAACCCAGACCGCATATCCTAAAAAAAGGACCCGGGTTTGAAATTCTCAAACCCGGACCCGGTTTCTTAATAAATTAAAAAAATAAAATATAAATATATTACATATAAATATATAATTATGAACTTATGATATATTAGATGTTATTTAGATTTATTTTGTGATCAGTGTGTTATTGAATTTAATTTTTTTTTATATATAGATTGAATGAGTTTAGGTTAGAAATTAGATGAATTTAGGTATTAGAAAGTAAATTGAAACAATTTTTATTTATTATTTGTGTAAAATTTGCATTGTTAGTATGTTATATATTTGTATTTGGCTATTTTCTTTTTTAAAGCTTGAGATTGAATGAGTTTACTTGACTATTTGCTTTTTTAAAATTTGCATTGTTAGCGAAATAAAAGAAAAAAATTGAAGACATGCAAGCTTAGAAACCCAGATCAAAAACCAAACCCGGGAGGTACCGGACTTGAGCCCGGCCCGTACATGTAAAAGCCAGGCTTAACCCGGGTCCGGGTTTCCGTTTCACTCACCCGGTCCGATCCTGGGCAGAACTAAACCTAGACCGGACCCGGAGTTTTGCCAAGCCTATCACTAAGGCCTTGTGTGGTATCGTTTTCTAAATGTTGTTTTCATGAAACAAAAATGAGAATGAAAATGTTGTTTTCAAATTTATTTTTAAAATTTAAAAATGTGTTCGGTATCATTTTCAAAAATAATCTTAAAAATGAAAAAAAGTAAAATACGTTGAGTAGGAATATTTTAAAGAATTACTATTGGAATAATTTCCATAAACTTAAAATTAAGTAATGAATAATTACTTTTATTATTTAATCAGTTTGATTATTTTAATTTTAAGAATAAATTATGTGATCTCTTTAATTTTTTTGTTTAAAGAAAAATGATAAACTCTACATATTTGATTTAATTAATATACAAAAACATAAATATTATAATGTATATAAAATGAAAAGATTATTGTGGGAAAATTGATTTTTTGGGAATGATAATAATAATAATAACAATAACAACAATAATAATAATGTTGTTGATATTATTATTATTTTGTGAGGTGATGGAAGAAAATTGTTCATTTTAAAACTTAATATTGTATTGGAAAATAAAGAAAACAAGCAAAAGTTCTTTCCTTATTTCCTTTGTTAAAAATGTAGAATGAATTTTACATCTTCAAAACTATTTTAAACAATGATATACCGAACACGTATTTAGTGTTTTCTGAATTTAAAAAATAGAAAACAGAATTTAAAAATAATATTAAGCACTCCCTAAAGACTTTATAAAATAAGTATATTTTATATGTATTTCATTATATTTAAAAACACAAGCATTAGAAATTACAAGTTTCTATAAACTCCTTAATCTTAATAACTCTCAGTTACAGATGATTTCTGAATCTAAAAACAACTTTCTTAAAGAGTACTTCGACGGGTTTAAAATAGTCCTACAAACAAGCAGCTTGTGGCAACAGGCACCCGTGGTCCGGGTTTAAAAGTACACCTCACGCAACCGAACTCTCATTTTGTGGCTGCAAGTCTCACTTTAACTCCGCCTGCATAAAATTGGAGGGGACAAAATTTTAAACTTTATTTTCAAAGACAAATCCGTTTGCCATGTAACTAAGAGAAACAAGTGGCCATTGCTTTTGCAATAAGCATATATATTCCAACTAATAAGGATCTGGACTATGTTAAATTATATATAACATATAATAAATATAATAAATTTTTAACGAATAAATAAATTGTAAGTAATAATTTAAAAATTATTATATGTTAAATATAATATAACATAGCATGATCCGTAATAATAATTGAAGGCATTATCTTTGGCATGATAGTAGCTAGATGAACTTGAAGGTAAAGCCGCACGTCAATGCCAATCACTATCATCATCTCTCACGTCATTGTGACGATATTTCACATTTGAATCTAATTTACTAGTTGAAAAAAAAAAAAAAACTCTTTTTTTTTAATGAAATCACTCAAAAAGTCAGAGTGAAGTCGAAAAAAAGAAAAAAGAAATTATTATTATCATGTTAACAGTGGAGCTCACAACTCTCTTTTAAAAATTTTATGAAACCTCACTGCTTATAATTTTAGTTTTTCTGATAAAATTAGAAGAAGATAAAAAATTACAAATAGTTTAATTAAAGCCACTATCATCTAGAATAACTTATTTAAATTTTAAATATATTTTTCATTATAAAATTCATATTATAATGGAATTTATTTTTTACTATTTCAAAATTACTTCGATGTTATAAAAAAAAAAAACTATATCGTCTATTAGGATTTAAAGATAGTTAGGATTAGTGATTTATAAAGATATTTTTTTCTTTTATGCAATTTACTCTAGTAATAGAACTATGATTACAAAAATAAGATTTTATAAAAATATTGACGGGTGTGAAAAGCATTACTCTTTTTCTTAGGTTATTATTTTTTTGTAGGCCATTTCGCCCAAGTTTTACCTACTTTTCTCTCTTTATCTATTTTTAGAACATTTTTTCTTGTTTAATTAATATGTTAAACTTGATTTAGAAAAAGAAAAGTTAATATGTTAAGCTACTGCGTTGAACGAATATGTTCACCACTCATTTATTAACGCATACGACAATGATTCACAATCGCTACTAGCAACTTGTTGTGAGTAGGGGCATCCGAGCTTGCTCAAACTAGTAATGCGGCTTGGAGATAGAGGGGATGACATGTAACATTTGCATCGATGTTTAGCATGGGCACTGTTGAGAAATCGGCTGTTCTTGAGATCCATGGATTCTAATTCATGCGTAGTAGGGGACTCTCATTCGGCTAATAGCTTGGCTTGGGTCGACACAAAAAATTTCTTTAATCCAGTATTAACGAAAAGAATTGAACTACTGTAGATTTGTTATGTTTGCTCAAATTATTTTAACAATGCATTTACTATCATTACATATTAGTAAAATAAGAACGTGAAACATATTATTTTTTATTTTTCATTTCAATCAAGTTACTTTTCTTATGTGTGACCTAGGACTCTCCCAAATTCTATGATAATTTCATAATTTATTTACTTTTTTATAATTCAAAATCATTTGTGTACATACCACATTGCATTGCCATACGTGCAAAATTTTATTTTGCACCATTAATTTTGAATTATCCTTTGATTATGTTAGACCAAATTTCAAAAGGCTCGAAAGCCCATGAAGAAAACAGGTCCGATAAAATTAAGGGTGCAAAATAACTTTAGTCCATTCTCTATAAGAATGGCCTATTTATTTAGAATTCTAAGTAAAACGCCTAAACAATAAGTCTGTGATAAAGCACCAAAAGCATGGTTCTACAAAAAAAAAAGAAAAGAAAAAAAAAGACATGGTTCTATTCTATAGAAAGAATGATTTATGTTCATTTTTTTACAAAAAATAACTTACATTCATTCCTTACAAAGAATGACCTAGGGCCACTCTTTAAAAATGATGACCTAAGTCGATTCTTCACAATAAATAACCTAGGCACTTAGAAAATATTTCTAATTAAAATGCTCAAAAGGCTAGTTTTGGCAAAGAGCCAAAAGAGTGATTCCACAAAGAATGAACTAAGCTCTTAGAAAATATTTCTAAGTAAATGCCTACGGGCAAATAAATATTTTACGAAATGTGTCTACAGCCAAATATAAACTCTACGGAGTGAGCCTACAGGCTAACAAACATTTTACGGAATGTGCTTACAGGTAAACAAAAATTCCATAGAATGTGTTTATGGGCAAACAAACATTTTACATAATGTACCTATGAGTAAACAAACATCTTATGCGATGAGCCTATAACTAACAAACATTTTATGCAATGCACTTACGAGTAAATGTACATTTTATGAAATGAGCATACTAGCCAATAAATATTTTACAAAATGCGCCTACAAGCGGAAATGTCTCAAACTCAATCCACTCAACGAGGAACCAACATAATGGCCAAAGTCAAGCTCAAGCCCATTAAATGTCAACTACCTAAATGACATAACAAGTGTCAAAAGAGTACTCGTCATAAACAAGTACATACATGAATAAGTGTCTTTGTACATTGGCTTTGACCGATACTTATCACAAGAAAAATGTTACATAACAACTTTAATTAACTCAAGAAGCCTATATAAAGGTTAAGACCTCCCATTTGAAAGTCAAAGGAAATAAGATGAAAAAGGGGTACTACTAAACTTTGCCCATCTTACTCTAAATTTTCTCCATCTATAAATTAAGTAAAAGGAACTGACTTAAGCGTTAGAGAGTTATTACCAGCATGCGAGCCCCCTTTGACAATTTTGTTTTTGGCAAAACAATTAACCACAAGGAGATACGTGATTTGGGACACTCCCTCAAGAAGAAAATGGGCTACAAAGCTTGATTTTGAAGAAAGCTTTGAACAAAAATCACTTATTAATTAATAAGCAAAAATTTGCATCAACAGTTCGCACCGTCTGTGGGGACAAAATAAAAAGGCAAAATGGTTTATCTTAATCGAAGATGATAATAACAACTACTTTGATCTTGAGGCTAATGATGAAAGTTTAGGGGATGAGGAGATTAATTTCCTATGAAAAAGATTATGGGTTAAGTCAAGTAATGAATTGACACTTACATTGCATTTGCCATTCGCTAGTGAAACTTAAGTATTTCTACACAATGTTAAAAGTATATTCATGTAGTCCAACTCCAGCTACAAAGGGACAAGTTGGCCACATACTTTAAAATGATGTACAATTAATTTCAATCTTCATCCAACAAAAGATAAAACTCATGTTGTAATTATATCGTTTGCCAACAAGTGGCTTCATCAACAGAAAGGATTGTCTTGGCAAAATGCTGAAAAGCATCTCTTGTTGAAGCAACCAAATAGCTAGTCATCGACAAAACGTTAAAGAGTAATTCATTAAACATGAATTATCTAGATCTATTCTTTACAAGAGTGACCTAGAAGTTTTGAAAACATTTTAAGTGAGACGTCAAATAGCAAGTTGTCGACAAAATGAAAAGATGTAATTCACTAGACATGAATGAAGCTTTATTCTTTACAAAATGACCTAGGAGTTTAGAAAATATTCTAAATGAGATGACAAATGACAAGTCGACGATAAATCACAAAGGCGTAACTCATTTCTTATGAATGACCTAGGTCCAATTTTTACAAAAGTGACCTATGAGCTTAGAAAATATTCTAAATGAGATGTCAAATGGCAAGTCAATGGCAAAACACCAAGACATAATTCACTACAAATGACCTTAGAAATATTCTAAGTGAGACGTCAAATGACGAGTGGTAGACAAAACACTAAAGGGTAATTCATTATATATGAATGACCTAAGTCCATTCTTTGCAAAAGTGATCTAGGAGTTTAGAAAATTTTCTAAGTGAGATGTCAAATGGCGAGTTGACGACAAAACACCAAGGCACAATCCATTACAAATTACCTAGGACCATTCTTATAAAAGTAACCTAGGAGCTCAGAAAATATTTGAAGTGTGACATTAAATGGCAAGTCATCAACAAAATAGTAAGCATAATTCATTATATATGAATAACCTTAGTCTATTCTTTACAAAGCCTAGGAGCTTGGAACATATTCCAAGTGAGACACTAAATGACGACTCGACGAAAAAACACTGAGGCATAATCATTTTACATGACTCACCTTGGTCTATTCTTTACAAAAGTGACCTAGAAACTTAGAAAATATTCTGAATGAGATGCCAAATGGCAAGTGGTTGACAAAACACCAATGCACAATTCAATATACAAAAATGATCTAAGTTTGTTCTTTACAAAAGTTTCCAATGAGATTACAAAATCAGAAAATTGAAAGGAATAAAATCATTTTAATGAACTTATTAAGTCGACCAGGAAAAATTACTTATGAGACATACTCAATCCCAATTCAATGAAATTGTAATATTCTAAGTGACCTAAGTGCTTAGAAAATATTCTAAGTGAAATGCCATATTGGCGAATCATCAACAAAATGCTAAGCCGTAATTCATTATAATGAATGACCTAGGTCTATTTCTTTTTACAAATGTCTTCTCTTAATAATATTTTGTGAAAATCATATTTTTCTTAGATTTTGGTTTCATAATTAATGCAAAATTAGAGTTTGATTTGTACTAATTATAAAAATTTATTAACAAAATTAATATGTCATTTTTAATTGGGTCTTTCTAAATTATATTTAATGTAACGTACAGCTAAGTAGCATTTACTTACTAGCCCGCATGACCCTACTTCCTCGTTACTCATCTTTTCACTTAAAAAATCTAGTTAAAAATTACAATAAATGTAACTTTGGGAAGTTTCAATAAATGTAATTTAGAAAAATCCATTTTATTTGGCACGTGCAATTAAAGCAAATGGACCCACAAGAATTAAAATACTCTTTTATATTCAAATATAAACACAAATATATTTATTTAGTGTTTTAGTAATATAACAAATATTATTTTCATATTCAAATGTTATAAAAATTACTAAAGGCATATTTTTATAGTTACCAAAAAATATTCATATTTACCAAAATTAATCATTCTTAGAATTATAAAATAAATAAAAAATATCATTTAAAAATAATATCAAATCCGGGAGCTGGCTACGTTATAGGAACTGTACGTAACAGCCATGCATTTTTTATTTGTCGGATCTAGAGACTGAAATTGGATGGTTGGGATTAAAGGTCAGAGTAGAAATTAATCATGGGCAACCGTTTTTAACATTTAGAAAGGTTCATTTCCATGCACACCAAAATGTTTTGACAAATATCAATATACACCCATTAACTTTTTATGTAAAACCACACACTCAACCCGTTAACTTTTTTACTATTGAATTAAAAAACTATCATGCCTTAATTGAGTTAAATTGATCAGGTAAAATATCTCTTATAAGTTGTCAATGTTTACAGTAAAATATATGAATATTTGGTAAAATCAAATTTATTTTTATTTAGTAATTAGATTTTTTATTTAGTAATCAAATTTATTTTTTATTCAGTAATTAAATTTTTTTATTTAGTGAAATCATATTTATTTTTATTTAGTAGTTAGATTGTTTTAACAAAAATGTTCTAAAATCAAATTTGACTCATTTACTATTTTAAAAAGTGAACTTGTTCACTAACCAACTAGAGTTTATCTTTAATCAACATATTTTTTTCTCTAAAATATCATTTGATAGAATTACTTATATAAACATGTCAGTATCAAAATTACTTCATATTTCAGTATCCATCTATTTAAACTAGCGTGAATTTTTTTAGTTTGATATTGGAAATATGATAGTTGTTGAGAGAAATCTAATTCAAATTTACAAGTAAAATAATTTCTTGTATTTGCATAAATGGTATATCAAAAATATTTTTTATGGGTTTAAAAAAGTCGTGTCACAAGATGAAACTATCTCTTGATTTTTCAATTCCTAGAGTTTATGTAAAATCATAAACACTAGTAAATCGTTTGGGTTGTGACTTCTTGAAGGAATATTTGGGAACGCACAAGTTCCTCTCCCTTTCAAAAGGAATAATCAGTGCAAATACCAACCTAAAAAATTGATTTTATAATTCAAATAAGGTTTGATTGAAGATGATTAATTGAAATTTATCTCCATATGATGTCAAACATTTTTCAAATTGACAAAGGCAAGTCTCTTTGTTAATTCAAATCAAGAACAATTAGAAAAATATCAATGTATAGAAATTCTACTAAGGGTTATTTTTGAAATTCTCAAATGAATAGAAATTAAATGAATATTTTTAAATTTTAGTTATGGGTTTATTTAAAAAATGGGTTTAAAGAACCCCACCCTTTCTTTGATTATTTAGTGAATTTGAAATATATTAATTGGGTATGAGAATATGTTCTTCTAATCTTCTTATGCAAAATCTATCTAGTTAAAAACAAATTTCACCAAAGCTTATTTGTCTTTTTATTGACATTTAATGATATTGATGGCAAGTATATACAATCATCAATCAATTGTTATCAACCATTCAAGTTAATTGAAAAACTAATTGCGTGAAGTTGGAGTAATGATTGTTTCAATTGCCAAGAGTTTTTTTTAATGGAAAGTAGGACAATTCATATCATTAAAAAACTTAATGATTACAAGTGGAATGAAAAATCTTCCATCCTTACAAAAGAATTTGAACAACTCAAAGTACAGTATTAAATCCTTGAGATACAATGAACTTGAAAATCCTACTTTGATGCACCACAAATAACGAATTTGACTTAATAATCAATGGAGATAAATCAATTTTACTAGCAATCTATAAGCCAAAACACAAGGCAACTTCTTCACCAAAATCAATATCATCCAAATAATTCCCCTTATGAATACTTGAAGCTATCACAAAAACAACAAAAAATGAAAAAATAAAAACCAGTAGACAAGAAAAAAATTCCCCAATAAAAATAAAAATACAAAAAAGAAAAACCACAAGTCGCCCTGCAAAACTTTTCCTTGTAGAACCTACAGAAAAACCACCACTATAGGGCTATCGAAACCTCTACCCACCACTATTAGAGTTGAAAAAACAATCTCTGATATGAGTGTATTCTTTCAATTTGAACACCAGAGCAGTTTTTTGAGAGATTCATTAGAAAAAAGCCTTAAGAAGTTGAAGAAGAAATTTAAAAAAGAAGAATAAAAAGAGGAATGAAAATAAAAAGATGCTTTACCAAGAGCTCATTAATAGTAATTGTTATATTTGAGCATGCAATGAAATTTAACCCTATATTCGT
This sequence comes from Citrus x clementina, assembly GCF_000493195.1. NCBI lineage: Eukaryota > Viridiplantae > Streptophyta > Magnoliopsida > Sapindales > Rutaceae > Citrus > Citrus x clementina. The sequence goes on along the minus strand of NW_006262339.1, from coordinate 14,005,778 downwards.
ATGACATAAAATATAATTTTATTCATTAATTACACAACTAATTTTTTAAATTTTATTTTAAAAAAAATAAATTTCTATCTATTTACATAAATCTTAGTTTTTATAAAAATAAATTAAAAAATAAATTTAAGTTTATTTTTTTACATTGACCTAATGTTTAATTAAGGGCAATAATGTCTTTGTGCTAGTTAGAAATGGCCACTAATTGAACTTAACCTCGTAGGACAACAATTTGACTATTTTGGGGTGGGGTTGATGGCTTACATCAAACTTAGTGTGTGCTAATGATTAATAATAATAATGGGGTAAAAATGAAATTAATCCTTACCCAAGCATTAGAAGTTCGTTGGTTTTCTTTTAACCGGATAATTACCGGTCAATTTGTCACGCGTCCCTACACGTGGCAGCATCTAATTTATTCACTTGTCATTTCAGTTTGTGTTACATACAGTTTCTGTAACTTAGGCAGCTCTCAAATCCGTAGTTAACCCAAAATCTTTTTCCAACCACTTAGGTCTTAGCATTACAATTTTTACCTGCCACGTTACCACTAACTTGAAATTACACCAATAACAGCTTCCAAAGCACAAGGATTATGTTGACTCATGGACTTCCCATAACAAATCAAAATACTCTTACCAGACGTTTTCTTATTTCATCTCAGAAGGAAAACAAAAATGTCGCTTTTGTAACCGGAAACTGACTTGTGCAGCCAATCATCCAACAAACTACGTGGTCAATTTCTTTTTTTTTTTTTTAATTCTTCTGTCAATTCTTGGCTGCACGGTGCAGATTATGCACCTAGCAAGACCCTTAATAATACGTAGGTTAGAACACTAAATATGAAAGGGTATCAAAAATAGTTTTTAACTAGTAATTGAAATGAAAAGAAATCAGAATGAGAAATGAGAATTAAAATAAATTATTTATTTGAATTATAAGAATTGGAATCGGAGTGAGTTATATTCCCATTAATGTATTTACTTTATTTAAGAATTGAAATAAATTGTTCTAAACTACTAAAATGTATTCAGTTAATTACTGTCATTTTTATTATTATTTATTACAATAATTGTGATCATTATTGTTAAAAATATTGCTATTAATGATCATAATTATAACAATGAAAATAATAACAATAATAATAATAATTTTAACAACAACAACAATCATACTCATAATAATATAGTAATTATTGTTGTTCTTGTTGTTATTGTTATAGTAATCATCATCATCATCATGATTATTATTAACAATTAAAAGAGAATGAATAAGAATAATAATAATATAATAATATTTTAATTGAAAACAAAAGTAAAATTACAAAATTTAAGTGGAGTAAAACAAATAGTTCAAAGAATGAGAATTTGATTCCCAACCTCTCATGAGAATCAAATTCTTATTCTTTAGTTCAAAAAATATATGAACTTCATATGTTTCATTCTCATTTTGCTTCTACTTTAACAATTAAACACTATCGATCATTCTCATTTTAAATTTTGATTTGTAATCCCATAAGCAAAGCACTATTAAATTATGGTCATGTTATGTTACCTTAACTGTAAGTGACAGCAATAAACATCACAACTTAAGGTAAATACTCGTGGCACGTGGAGCTTTTTGGGGAGGGGGGGTAGGTAGGGGGAGGAAGGGGGAGGGGTGAGTGAAATTGATTGACGGGTTGCAATCCGTTTTCCGGCGGAAAAATTTCAAAATCATTGAACGGAAAGGACTAAGCTAAGTGAATTTACAATTAAAGACGAACTGAGCTTGATTTCATCATTAATTTAACAAAAAAAAAGGCTCGATCTCATCATTTATGTGAATTTACAATTTTCTAAATCTATAAGAAATTTTAATTTCTTCCCCCACCATTCTGATCAACAACTATATCCGATCTAAAGACTTAGTTTAAGAACAGATAGATCCGTATTATGGTTCTTAAATGCTTAATTTTTTTTTCTATTTTAAGAACAGATCTACATAAACTAGTGTTTATTCTTATAGTATATCATAACTATTGAGTTATTTATTTAATTACTGACTCATTACAATCAATAACTTCTACTTTTAATCAAAGCAATTACGTTTAATTTTTTTAGAATACATTGGAAGGTTTGTTTGTTCAATACGTTGATGATTTTTTCCCTTGTTTTATATATCAGTGCAAGCTTCATTCAAATCCAAGATTTTGAATGTTTATCTCTGTTTTTACATACTCTTTCATAAAAAAAAATAAATAAATAAAAAAAGGTATATACCATCATGTTGAGATTTGAAAGAAGAATGGAAAAAGAAACTGTTTATGAATGAAACTAATGACGGGTTACTTGCACCCTAAATTATACACGGAAGACTCTTTAATTTGGACACTCATATGATAAATTTTGCTCACCCTTTTAAATTTCAATATTACCCTTAATTAAACTTTATTGATTAAATATTTTTATTTTCCTCTGACACATGTACATGTTAGGATATATATCTACATTTGTAATAGGGATTTCTTAGGATATTTTCTTATTTTTGAGGATTCTTATTTAAGGAATAAATAATTTTTTCTTTGAAACTTAACTTATTTAAAGAGGAATAGAACTTATATAAGGAAATGAATATTTCTCTTGCAACAAATAGTTACTATTTACAGGGAGGTTAGGTTCACCTCTTTGTATAATACAACAATCAATTTTTCTATAAGTAGATAATTTTTAATGTAAAAAAAAGTAGGTATATTGAGAGATTGGGTATTATTAGAGCATTTGGGTGTGAGAAAAATACTAAAGTGATTATAATAATTTTTCACATAATAAATTTTTTTCTTGTCATCCTTAGCAATCATGATTTTTCTCTGTTATAGGAGTTTTTCATGTAAATTATTGTATTGTGTGATTGGTTTTATTCTTCATCTATATTTTTCTTATTTATTATTTGTGTGATATTTTTGCTTGCAAGATTTTAGGTGGGTTTAAAATTCCTAATAAGTGGAGTCAAAGTTAAAGTTGTTCTACAAAGTAATTATATCTGCAAACAAATTTTCAAGTAAGGATTGAGGTTGAAAAGTTCGACGGAAGAATCAATTTTTTCTTGTGGCAAAATTCAATTTAAGGATGTATTGATTTAATCTGGGCTACATAGTTCTTTGAAGGGCAAGCTATCCCCTACTTCTAGCAATAACTCTAAAAATCTATTATTATGAGCGATAAAGATTGGGAAGAATTGGATGAAAGAGTAGAAACTACTATATGATTATGTCTAATGAAGAATATTCATGTGAACATTGAAAAATTAAATTCCTTCAGGAAAAGAACTTTGGGAGAGGTTAGAAAATTTGTATCAGGAGAAAGAGCATCTCTAATAATTTGTATCTTTAGGAGGGATTCCACATGTTGAGAATGGATGAAGATATGAAAATTTCTTATTATCTTAGTGTTCCACTGGCATCATGACAGAACTGTAAGTAATTAGGACAAAAATTCAAGAGGAGGACAAGGCACTTAGGCTATTGTGGTACCTTCCAACTTTCTACAACCATTTGTTTCCTACCTTGATATATAGGAAGGAGACGTAGATGTTAAAGAAGTTATTATTACTCTAATTTAAAAAAAAAAGGCTGGGTAGTGGAAGGAATGAAGTTTTTGATGATATGCTATTGACAGTTGATAATTAGAAGAAAATAACTCCAAAAGAAAGGAGACTATTAGGCATGTAGACAATCAAAACACCTTAAAAGAAATTGTCAGAAAGTGAATGGAGCAAGTTCAGTAAATGACTTCAAGTCAGTATATGAAGATATTGATAGTATTGCTAGTGAAAAGTCTCTCATCATTGTGGGAGACGATGGTCCTCTGTAATAGATGATGAAGACATCCTCATGACATGCTGCTGGTGTCATGCAAGAGGATATGTTACTACTAGCTGGTCACAAGGTTTGCAAACAAGGGATGGTTCGGCATTTATACAAGGCGCATGGTGAAATTTTTTTTTTTTTATGTTGGTAGGTAAGTACTCTAAAAGAAGCCAAACATAAGTGTAGTATTTTCAACAAAGTAGTCGATATGTCTCAATACATGTATTCTTGAGAAAGTAGAGTATGATAATTCTTGGTATAGAGAATTATGGCAGTTAGATAGAGAATAAGATTTTATCCTATGATGAAGTGATTCTCACAAATGTGAGAGTGATTTTGATGGAGTTAAAAAAGATGGAGAGAACATGGTTGTATTGATACATGGTAGATCATGTTTTGTCACCTAATTAAAAAGCTTACCAAAGTGGAGATTGTTAGAAAATATATCTCATTCTTCAATAAGATTTCCAAGAATATTTTCTAATTTTAGAGAATTCCTATTTAAGTAATAAATAATTTTTCTTTTAATACTTAATTTATTCATGGAGGAATACAAGAAAGAAATACTTCTTTTATAAGAAAAAATTGGAGGTTGTGTTTACTTGTTTGTATAATACAATAATAATTTTTTTTTGTAAGTAGACAGTTTCTATTGTGAGAGAAACAGTAAGTTTATTGAAAAGTTCAATGCTATCAGGATTTTTGTGTATAAGAAAAATATTAAAGTGATCATAATAATTTTTTACATTGTTGATTTTTTTTTCTTATCGCCCTTTATATTCGTGTTTTTCTTTGATAGAAATTTCCACTTAAAATATTTTGCTATGCGATTATTTTTATTCTCCATCTATATTTTCTATTATTATTTATTTGATATTTTTATTTGCAAGATATCGGGTCAAATTAGAATTCCTTATAATACATTCATCACATCTTAAAACAATTCTTTATTAAAGAGAAAAAACATTAGAGGACAACAACTTATTTCTCTAATTTTCTTATTGATTGAAATCTCTCTTTAATTAGAATATCTATTACCTTCAATAATATAAAATTTTCATTGTTTAAAAGAGAAATTTCTCGCTTCATCATAAAATTATCTATAGTGGAATTGACCCAACTTAAATTTCTAATTGAAAAGTGAAAACTTTAGTGCAAGAGCTACTTGTTGTTTTTTATTTTCTGCAAAATTTATTTTTTTCAAAGATTGCTTGTTGTTTTTTATTCTTAAACAATTGTTGTTTTTTAATTTTTATTTGGAAAATTATCACTGTACCACTTCTGTTTTGTCTTACATTCATCTAACCATTATAAAATTCTAACATGTTCTTTACACTACCTTTCTTTTTAAATTTGTATCAATTAGCCACTTTTGCACTAAGACCGTTAAATAATTTAAACGAAATGATAATTTTATCCCTAAATAAATTAAAAGATCATTTTATCTTATTAAAGAAAATAAACAAAATTATAATTATAAACATGCCCCTAAATTTAATAAAAAATAAATCCCAAAAGAGGTGCTCATTTTTTTATTAAATTTAGATTTTGTAAAATTTTAATAATTATTTTTATTAAAAAATTATAATTTTGCAAAATTTTATTAAAATAACTGAATTTATTTATTAAAGAAATAAATCACAAAAATTTAATAGTTTAGGGGATTTTTATTAAATCCAAATTTTGTAATTATTTTTATAAGTATAATTTTTTATTTTTCAAAGTTTTTATAAAATAAAATGCTCTTTTAATTTTATTTAAGGGTAAAATTGTTATTTCATTTATATTATTTAATGGTGTTAGTACAAAAGTGGCTAATTGATACAAATTTAAAAAGAAAGATAGTGCAAATAACATGTTAAAATTTTGTGGTGGTTGGATGAACATAAGGCAAAACATAGGTGGTGCAGTGATATTTGTCATTTTTATTTCAACTGGCAAGTAAATAAGCATTTATTAAAACTCAAGTATTCTTTTGATAATGAGTTATAAATTCGAGGTTGAAAAAAAAAAAGCACAACTATCCCAAACGCATCCTTAATAGGCTCTTAAAAAGATAAATTTTAGCATTCATTATTTAGGCTCAGTTTGGTAATGCTTTAGTTTTTAAAAATTGTTGTAAGTTGTACAGTATAAATAATCAGCTGTGAAACGAATCAATTATTGAAATATGTTTTTAAAAGTGTTGTGAGTTTTAAAAGTTGTCGTATATGTTTAGTAAATCTTACTATTAAATTGTTGTAAAAATGTAAATGACTGAATAATAATATTAAATAAAATTTATTTACACACTTATAAACATGTATATAAAATATTTTTATTTTGTATATATAATAATTGATAACTAAAATAAATATTTTATATTATTAATTTTTTTATTTTGTTATCTCAATATAATTAAAAATAATATAATCTCTTTGAAGTTAATGATTTTATTTTCTAATTAATAAAGATAATTTTAGATTTTCATAATATATATGAGAATATATATGAAATTATATTAATTATAAAAGTAATTTTCAAAATTAAAATTTTAAAAACTTTCAAAAAAAATTACTAAATATCAAAATCAATTTAAAAATTTTTAAAATTACATTTTAGCATCACAAAAATAACCTCAAACCGATCCTTAATAATTTTGGCAAACGGTTATGGCGCCCATTCAGAATAACATGGCCCCCCGTACATACATATATATTAACCATTGCCTCCGGCTGGCTGCCATTTCCTCGAATGCCCTTGGGAAATTTACGAAAATAGCCATAAATATTTTATTATTTTCACAACTAACCCTCTCAACTTTTTTCTATCAACATTAGTCAAACACAAGCCTTTCTCCCCAAATTACCCTTCTTTACAGACCAAAAGCAACAATCTTTCTCCCATATCGTCAAATCAAACGCAGTTTAACCATCAACCAACGTCGACGGCAAAAGACAACAGTAAAAGTGAAATCCGATCATAATCTATCCGAATCCAACACTAATCGGCATTACTTAGTGGTATGAGTTATTTTCTGAACTTGGTGGTATGAGTTATTTTCTGAACTTGGTTAACTAAGTCGTGGGTGAATCTGGCGACATGCTGCCTGTCGCACCAAGCTTCGGGCGACAGGCTGTCTGTCGCACCAAGCCTTAGAGATTCATTAAAACTGTATTAATTTGATCCGGATCCAATTAATTTTTTTTTTGATAATTTCAGGTTTAATGGATTCAGTTGTACTTGAATTGTGTTACGATGGTTGGTGGGAGACATTAGAGGATGGCCGTATGGAGTATGTGAATGGTAAAAATCGAGCTTTTTTGGTTGGGAAAAATTGTCTGTTTGATCAGTTATTGGCAAGAGTATACGAGGTGTTACAAATAAACCCTAATGAATATAGTATTACAATGAAGACAACTTTGAGGTCTAGTAACACATTATATCGTATATGTGCACTGCCCATGGATATATTTGATGATGAAATGGTGAGGGTTGTGTTGCATATGGCATCCGACGTAGCCAATTTTGGATGCATTCCTATATTCGTGACCACATCACCTCGAGTTCCGAGCGAAGGTATTGAGCCACATGTCGATACAGAAACTTCGTTTAGAGCAAATATGTCTGGCCCCGATAATGATGAAGAGGTGTTGCCAAGGACAATATCGCTGCAGCAATATTACTCTCCAATCCACGATAATTATGACAAAATTGGTGTGACGGGCAAGCCTGTCGCACTAAAAAATTGGTGCGACAGCGCCTGCTGTCGCACCAGATTTGGTGCAACAACGTGCCGCGCATGGGCGCGCGCGCGCGCCCTGCCCCCCTCCCTCCCCACCCGCAAAATTAAGCACAATCACTCCAAAATCGAAAACAATACTCCCAAACACCACCAACCACCACAAACATCATCACCACCACTATTAATCTCAAGCTATAACTATTATTATTCTAAAATCTCATTTTAAATTAATGAAAAAAAGAAAAATGACTAACCTAGGTTTTGTTGAAGGTTGTAGATCGGATGCCGGTGAGAGATGGAGCCGCCGCCGACGAGGGATGATGTCGCCGCCGATGATGGGAGTTGGATCAGTTTGGGAGAGATGAGTGAAAGGGAGTGTTGGGGAAGAGATGAGGGAGGGGTATTTTGGTCTCAAATGTTGTTTTATGGCTAATGTTGATAGAAATATTTTTGGGGGGTTAAGATGAAAATAAGGGAAATTTTTTTGGTTATTACTGTAAATTTCCCAATGCCCTTCGACCCGCTGCAGCCTATAACTAATTTTTAATGGATTTTGCTATGTTACATTTAATGTACCATACAGAACCAACAAGAACCACACAATTATGTGGATCCCACAATTTGTGTGGTTCTTGTGGGTTGTGTATGGTACATTAAATGAACATAAAGAGTCCCATTTTTAATTGTATTATGGCTGAATTGTTGGATCTTAGATTCTCAATCTAACAACCGACAATATCATAATAAATTCAACGGCTAAATGGTGTCCTAATATTTCTTTTTATTTTTATCCAAAAAGACGAGTCTGGATGTGTATTTAACGGTATAAAGGTCTAACTATCCAATTTTTAAAATTGAAGATAATTGAAGCAAATATTAATTAAAATTGAAGATAGTTGAAGCAAATTTGAGAGTGTGGGTATTCCCTGAACCTTATGATACAAATAAGGATGCAAATGGCGAGTAAGAGGCATGTCACAAGGGCGACAGTGTCAATCATGGGAAATTTACGAAAATAACCATAAAATTTTTGCTATTTTCACAATTAACCCTCTCAACTTTTTTCTATCAACATTAGCCAAACACACGCTTTTCTCCCCAAATTACCCTTCTTTACAATCGAAAAGAAGCTTGGTGCGACAGGCCCAAGTCTTGGTGCGACAGGCACCTGTCGCACCATGCCTTGGTGCGACAAACAACCTGTCGCACCATGCCTTGGTGCGACAGGCACCTGTCGCACCAAGCCTTGACAATGAAGAAGGATCAGTTGGACATGTTCAGAAGGAAACTGGAAGCTGAAAAGGAGAAACACCAAAACTGCATTCAAGAAACACAAAGGATCACGTTGAATGGAATTCAGACCGGTTTTTCGACAGTTTTTGAGTCGTTGGCAAAATTCTCCAAGACTTCTCTAACGATGTATAATGACCTATTGACATACAGTGAGAATGCTGGAAAAAATGGGATCCCGTCATACATTGAAGGCTCACAAGTTGAAGAAAATGGCAGCAGTTGAGTCCATATATGTGAGCCAAGGGCTTAGGTGGATTTCTGATGTGTGTTTGCAAATCGTATCAAGTCGAAGCAGCTCGCTGAGACAAGTATATTTATGTCTATTGTGGGATGAATTTTTTTTTTTTCAAAGGATTGCCATTTGTGTGCTCGAAAGGTTTGCCCATAATTTTGTAATACGACTTGTATATTCCTGCTTCATTTCTCTTGGCAAGGTTGGCCAAGAAGTGTGAAGGAAGGCAAATGGGCAGTTAGGTGTACGTAGATAAAACTTAGTTGACGAACCGAGGATTTTCATTTGTTATGTGACAATTGATCCTCTTGATCAGCGACTGATTATTTTGCTTTATGCTCAGGAAGTTCCTCCATGCAACCCTTCAGAAAATCATTAAGATTCCAACTACCATTCTGCGCAGCATCTAACTCTGCAGGCTTTGGGCAGTAGAGTGAAATAGCAAGCTTGAGACTGCTACACAAAGCAAAAAACTATGGGCGCATGTCCTCTCCTGAAGCTTTTTCAAAGACTAATGTCTATAAATGCTCTCTGTAGAATATCATTTAGGTATTCCGCAACTTTAAAACTTGGGGTGTGACTAACATGCAGTAGCTCTACCATAGAGTTTCTCCCACTTTTTAATTCTCTAAAATCCAATTTCGGAATTCAAATTCCCCGGGATTTTCCATCAAAAGCCACGTTGCGAAATGCTAGGCAGGCTGTACGGATGCTGAAATTAGTACAGAACTGGAGAGAAGAAGGCAAGAGGAAGAGGAAAGGGAGATGAGAGAGAGGGGTAATTTGGTCTCAACGGTTCTTTTATGGATAATGTTGATAGAAATTTGTTTGAGGGGTTAAAATGAAAAAAATTAAAATTTTTATGGTTATTAGTGTAAATTTTCCGTCAATCATTAGCTTTTTCTTTTGCCACAGGTTCCATTGTTTTGATATTTATGTAATTTTAATTTAATATTAAAATATTGATAACTTTTAATTTTATTTTATTTTAATATTATTATCTTTATACTGAACCAATTTACGATTTTTCTTCTTTTTCTCCTCTACCCACTGTAACTTCTTCTTCACTTTTTTCATCAATTTCTTTTCTTGCCTACGGAAATGATGATAGTAATGGATGATTTAGTAGATGATTTTGCTTTAGGCTCACCGGATGATTTAGTTGGGTGAATTGCCTTCTATTTTAAAAATAAAATTTGAAAAATATTCAATTTCAAAAAATAAATAAACAAAATTATCTTAATCATGTAGCTATGACCGTGTACCCCCCAAAAAAAATATCATATCAGAATTTTTTATTTTTTTAAGCTTTCAAAAAATAAAAAAGAAAGAAAAGAAATTGATGAAAAAAATCAAGAAGTTGCAGTGGGTAGGGGAGAAAAAGAAGAAAAACACTTGGAGAGAGAAAGAGCACGAGGATATAACGGTAAATTAGTTCAATGTAAAGATAATAATATTAAAAAAATTAAAAGTTATCAATATTTTAATATTAAATTAAAATTACATAAATATCTAAATAATGGGACACGTTGTAAAAGCAGAAGCTAGCGACTGTCGCTAGCACTCCTCGATGCGGTTGTTGCTTGTTGCAGCAGATTCACTAACTTTCGGCTGAAAAAGTTGATTTTTCGTTGAGCGTGCCTGGGATCACTTTAAATGCCGCCCGCTACGTCCTTAAACTTTAATCTTTTATCAGTCGATCTGTATTAATTACAAGATAAAAGAAAATCTTAATTCCATTAAAAAAAAAAATCTTAATTAATTCTATTAAACAAGGAATTAAAATTTATGATTGTGTCCGAGTCTTGTGGGAGTGATGAGGGACAATGTACACTGTAAAGGCCCAAAACTAATTATTTAAAGGAATAAATGAAATGGTTAGTTTTTACCTACACTCATAAATTTCCTGCGGGCACCTATTAATTTAAACATGTCATCAAGTTATATCTATTTATCAAATTTCGTCGTAACCATTATAATAAGAATAAGAAGGACATAAAGGTAAATTCTATTATTAAATTAAATGAGGATTTCTCCTGTTAAAAGAATTACAATATCAATAGTGCGATTATTATGAACCATTTAATTTAAAATGAAACACCTCTACCTTTGATTTATCTATAATAGATAGTTACTATTTACTAATTACCCCAATTATTGGTAATTCCTTAAATCTTAATTTAATTTAGATCTATCTTATATCATATTAGTAAAAAAAAATTAATACATAACTAATAAATAATTTTTTAATCACTTTTTCATGATAAAATATAAAAAATAAAAATACAATTGAACTCTTTTTAACAAGGGGATATGTAATAAACAAAATCATTATAAAAGCATTCCATAAGACTTCAAGTTAGATCTTTTCTTTTCGAAAAAAGACTTTAAATTAGATGCATTTTATGCACATTATTTAGACGTACATTTTATTTTGTTGTTTACTAGTTTTGAAAATGTAAAATATTAACATGTAAATTTTATATGAATTATACACTTCAAAAAAAAAATCATCAACTTATAATAAATGGTTTATGAATTGAATCATAAAGTTGTTAATACTGCCCATAAATAGATAGTTTTTATTGTTAGTTATTTTGATAATGTTAAGACATAGTACATGGTGAATAATATGATACAAAATAATAAAATATGATGAAAATTATAAAATCACACGCAATGGAAATTAGAGGGTTATGTAATGGTAAATATGTTTAGAAAATTATGTAATTTTCCATTAAAAATATTGAAAATTTTTAAAATCCTTATTGAGATTTGATGAGAATAAAATAATAATGGAAACAAAACAATTGATTGTTGTTATCTTTATTAATCAATACAAAGATTGATTGCCATTCAACTTAAAGATGGCTTCAACCTTAGTTAATCCATCTAATTCCCAAATACTATAACAATTGCATCATTTCTATAATTATTTATTCATTAATTATAGATTTGTTTTTTGAAAGAATTCATTTATGATAGAAATTCAGCACTTATGCTTATTAAAATGAATTTCATGAGTTTATGTTTTTCATCAATTATAAGAGAAATCGTTATATATGAAGATTACTTTTGTAGCTTTTCACTATACGTATAAATTATCAAAATCAACATTAATGCATTAAGAAATTTATATCAATCAGGTAATGTAATTATAATTTAGTGATATAAGATAAAAACACAATTTGTGTATAAATAATGAAATTTACTTAACAAGTGACTTATACAAAAGAACTTATATAATGTAATTTGTATACCATTTATAAATAAATAGTATAATTAATTATATTTTGTTCATATAAACCATTAAATAATCAGATTTTTTTGTAGCCTTTGATTGTTGTGTTTGAATTAGTTTCTTCTTCTTTCTAGGTTGTAAATCTCCTCTCTTTCCCATTTAACTTGTATGATTTCTTATCCTTTATTGAATCTAAATTATTTAACCAGTAAAGACTTATATCCACGATAAACACTTTAACTTTTTTTTTTAAATTTTATCCTATTTAATTATTGTAAATGGTAGATTTCATCTAATAGTTCACATTAATCGCACAATTGATGTTGGGATTTTTAAAGAGCATCATATAAGGACCCATTAAATAAAAATTCAAATGAAAACAATAAAAAGTTCACATTATTTTTAATAATTTCAAATAAAAAAATTTAAACGTTTAACCAATTAAACCATCATTAATTATTCAAAACTTATGGCACAAAGAATATGTTTTGGATAATTTGATAATTCATGTCATAAGAATAAAATAATTAAATTAAAGTTATGTTAAGATTAGTGATTAACAATGGTTAAAAGACTTGTATGTAAAAAAAATGATCAAATTGATTAATACTTTAAACTTTTTCATTATTTTAAATTCTAAAAAATAATGTGAATTGTTTAGAAATAAAATTTGCAATGGGGTAGATTTACTTAAATAGTAGGTTGGAAATACCTAGGTGGGCAAATTTCAATTCAGTTCGGTTTTATGCAAAACCGGACCGAATTGAACCAGTTCGGTTTCATTATGATATAAACATTTTTAAACCAAAAAGCATCAATTACGAACCAAACCGAACCGACAAAATCAGCTACTGGAATCCAGATCTCACAAAAACCGAGCCCCTAAAAAATGCAGGATCAAGTTTTCAAAGAGATAAAAATCAAAATTTCAAAGATCCTACAGAAGCCCTGATTCTACAAATATAGAATCAGTTAAAAGAATCTCACTCCAATTTCTCCATTTGATTAAAAAAACATGAGTTTTAATGCTATTAAAACAAAGGCTCCGTCTACCATGCCCCCAGGGCACCGTGCCCCCACATTTCGTCTTGTAGTGAAGTCATCGTTGGATGAAAAGGAGGAAGAATGTACAATTCTGAAAACGCCACGTTGAAGATGAAGTAAACCGGGAGTGCAGGTAATTAGACTGGAACTGTTGACATCGCTAATATATTGTTTAAGAAAACAAGAAGATGTTGGTTTCCATAACAGCAAACATGTTAGCTGGCACAAATAAATGTAGAAGCAAATACTTTGTCGAGGGACAATCATATGTCGATTAGTAACAGTTTCATTGTTGTAGGAGGCATAAAATATTGAGCAGTTGTAATAGTGAAAGGATAGGAAGTATTTTATTTGTTCCTCTTAAAAGAAATAGGAAAGAGTTAAATGAATTAAGTGGGAAGGAAATATAGCTGCATTAACAGTAACTTAGATAGGGAAGACAACAAATTGTGGAGTAGAGAGAAACAAAAATTATGGATTGGTAATTGATTTAAAATAATTTTGGGTAGGATTTGAATGACAAGCGGAATTGGAATAAAGCACGGAGCAAGTACGAAAATGTGTCAAAATGGGAAAATGAGTTCGGCAAACTGCACATATGAAATTGATGGTAGCTGAAAAATCAACGCATGTGTTATTACATTGGTATTAACAATGGCCGGGCTTGAAATACTTAAATGTCTCTGAACATTAGGTGGTTGAATAAAAGGAGAATGACCATATGGCCAAGATATTTGTAATTTGTTAGTTGACTAAATAATAGCCTTAGTTGGAATAAAATGGATATGAAGAAGAATAGTTAACCAAATGAAGAGGTGCTTCCAAATCTGGTTTGATTTGGTAATGGGCGTAAATGAAGTAAATGGTGATGCAGAAGTAAATGCAAGGGAAGAGATGGACAAGTAGGGTTTAATTCATATGCGGCAAACACAACTGTAACAGTGAGAAGATACTGGAACTGCATATGTATAAAGGTGGATTCAAAACTCCAAGCTGCAATGTCGACATAAGAAATATACAACAGGAGTTCAAAACACATAATTGTCATACATCCATAACATTGAAACATGTCCCCATAAAGCAATGAATGCTTATCAAAACACAGTTGAAGACTTGAAGTAGGTTATATTGTGAAATAACAGTAAATATAGAGCATATAGAATGTGTATAAGTATCCTAGTTGGTGGAGTTCCTTTGACAGCATCGGTTTGAATGTAAGAAATAGATAAGCTTCGGCTTCAATCATAGGAAGAAAGATAACATGGACAGATGTGGAAGGGCGAGCACATGGCAGCATTAGGGATCATGCATGTTGGGACACGGTCACCTTTACAGGCCTGCAATTTCAAATAGCAAAAAGAGTAAGTGAAAATGCAATTATGAATAACTGTGTGACAAACTTACTTATGGAGTCGTCATCATTGCTGCTTAATAGTACTCACAAGAAGTCATGTCCAGCGGTAAGAGTTTCGGCCAAATATGGATTGTACTGAAACTGTTATGACATGGGCAATTGTTAATTGATCAGCTATTTGTTACATTAGCATACAGTCAATGAAACATATGTACAACGAGCTGTAAACATGTACCATTTCCCCTGCATCACCATCTAAATGCTTGCACTTAACTTCATTTTATTACTTGCTGCAATTTCACTTTTCCTGTTTGTACTTTCCACACATGTTCATAGTACAACTTACTAACTTCCCCCTTACTGTTGAATTGCCAGACATACATTCAATTTTTATTACATTAACTTAAAAACATACAAAACATCTAAACTAATTAGTCCCATTGTTATTATACAAGCACAAGAAATTATGATATCATTTTCAAAATTTCTGTGTGATTCACATCTGACTTGTCACTTCGTAGATGCTTCTACAAAGTTGCAGCCGAAGGCATAGTCAGTCTGAAGATAAAGAAAAGGAAATATGGCAAACACATAGAGCAAACCACAAGTTTCTCATCAATCATACAACTTTAAATGGGCCGTGTTCAGCTGCTAGAGTATAATCCCTAAATCATTTTCAATATTTTTTCCCCTTTACTCCACTATTTTCTACTTCTCTATAGGAAATCTGACTTCCCACCACATTATTCGCAGCAACAATATTCAACTCAATTATTTCAGGTTCAGCTGCCACTAGCCTGAATTTCTGTTGCCGAAATCCCTCCCTCGTACAATTTCAATACACGTGTTTATTAACATAAAAATAATAGTAAAAAACTCCTTTATATTACTACATTGTTCATAAAATTTCCAGAAATTTAATTTAAAAATTTACGCCCTGCACTCTCATATCTTCCCATTATCCATATGAAATCTAATTTCGCACCAACTATATTATCAGCTACAAATGATTCACGTCACAAATCTCACATTAAAATTTCACTAACCTTTAATGATGGTTTACGCAATCCTATCCATTTCTTCAATACGACCACAACAAATCCACAAGTCACCACAATCGTCTTCGAAAATTTAATTCAGCGTCGCTGCAGCAGCTATAGTCACACACAATTACGAAACTGGTGGTTGCTTTAGGGAAATCGCTCACGTCGGGCCAAATACGGTTAAGGATTTACAGATCCCTAAAACTACTCTTGTACCTCAAATGGGTTTGGGCAATTGCCCGCTTCACATCATTGTTCGTGACTAAAATCTCAACCGTTGGATAACACTCTTTATAATCTAACGACTGGACTAGATAATGACAAATGAAGGAGGCACGGTGTCCTGGGGGCACGGTAGCTGGACCCCAAAACAAAAGCCATTACTACAAATTAAACAAAAATAATATCAGAGAGAGCGGCAGAGATAGGGAGACAAATTGACATTAGACGCAAGCTCCGACAGCAGTTGACAGACGGTGATGGCTGGCTATGTGAGACTTGACGCCTGGCTATATGTGACGTGACGGCTGAACATGTCGTAGCAGTAAAATTAGTAAGAAAGAGGCGAGCTATTTGTTGTATTCTTACTGTTTTGGGGTTTTGTTTGTTTGCTTGTTGACGCAGTTCGGTTTTGATTTTCATTAATCCCAACCGAAATGGAATAGTTGAGTTCAGGTTATTAGACAAAATCAAACCCAATCGATTCGGTTTGATTCTCCGATTTTCTGTCCGCCCCCATAAATATCCCCACCCTGGTGGCAAAATGGTTAATTTCTGCCTATACCCCTTAAGTTTTGACAAAATATCAATGTCCATCCAAAACTTTTGAGATGCGGTCAAATCACACCTATAGTTCTTTCAAATTGTGCAAGTAAAATTGGATGGACACAGGATGGGTAATATTTGATGACATGTCGGACTTCGTGAGTCTGCATTGACATTTATCAAAACTAGGGGTTAGGACTCACTGTGGGCGGAAATTATCCATAAATAAAAATAAACTGAAGAAAAAGAAACGGTGAAAACGGAGAGAGAGGGAAGGCGAATGAATATGAAGCGGTCGTTAATTAGAACAACCTATAAATAAACAGTAATAATAACAGCAATTAGCATTCAGCAATAGAAAGAAAGCGGAAAAAATTTAAAAAAATTGAGGGAGGAGACAAAAACATCCGTGATGGTGGCTTTATTCCATTTTGCTAACTAAATTAACACAAAAACAAAAATATTTTTTTTTGAAAAAACTGTTGGGTTTCATTAGCATTAAAAGTAACAGAAGCAGATACCAAAATTTTCAAAAACCATGAGAACAAAAATGAAGGGAAGAATATCAAGAATAGGGAGTTATGCGATATCATCTTCGATTAGAGATCATCAACAACAGCCTTGCATTACTTGTACCACCTTCAACATTCTTGCTCCCATCTACAAACGCCTCTCCAATGAGGTTTCTTTTTGTATTGTTTTGCTTTTTTTGTTTTTGTTTTTATTTTCGTGTATTTTTATTTTGTTTTGGGTTTAATTTAAAATTTCAAATCATATGGAGGATCAGAATTGCCGGGAAAGTGATTGCAGAGCGTATTGGTTTGGTAGAAACCAGAGGATATTAGATTGGCTGTTGTATGAACGATCTTCCATTATTTGTCTTCAGGTTTTTGTTTTAACTTTACTTTCATTAAAATTTACATTGATTTTGAACTTCTATGCAATTTATTTACTTATAAATTTGAAATATATTTCTAATGGCAGGAGTTTTGGGTTGGTAACGAAGAGCTCGTAGACATGTATGAGAAGAGATTGAGTGATGCTGGTTATGTCAATTTCAAGCTTGCCCGTACCAACAACCGTGGCGATGGTGTGTGTATTTCTTTTCTTTTTTTTTTTTGTTAATAACATTTTGTGAATATTAGTTTCCGAAGTGTAAATGAGTGGAAATGAAATAGATGAAAAAATTATGATTAGAATGTTGTAGCTTGGGGGAACAAAAGAAACTGATGAAGTCATTATTATAGGTCTGCTGACTGCGGTGCATAAGGATTACTTTAGAGTTGTCAACTACCGGGATTTGCTCTTCAATGATTTTGGAGATCGTGTTGCTCAGTTGTTACATGTTGAATTAATAGACCCTTTTTCACAGTGTCGAAATGGTGATCTTCGGCAGGAAATTCTCATTGTGAATACCCATTTGTTATTTCCTCATGATTCTAGTCTCTCTTTAGTCCGATTACATCAGGTGAATTTGTTTTTGCCTTTTCATTTTTATTTTTTGACATAATTTCTCATTTTGATCTCAATTACATCATGTTTCATTTAGGTATATAAAATTCTGCAACATGTGGAGTCTTATCAGAAAGAACACAATCTCAAGCCCATTCCTATCATACTATGCGGGTAAATTTATGATTGCTTTTCTTTCCATTTGGAAGGTATCTTGCTTTAGTATGATTATTATCCTATTTAATTTCTCTGACTTGCGTTTTATATTTCACTATAGTGACTGGAACGGGAGCAAACGCGGGCATGTTTACAAATTCCTCAGATCACAGGGATTTGTGTCATCATATGATACCGCTCATCAGTATACAGATGCTGATGCACACAAGGTCATTTTAATGTTCATGCAACAAGTTTTATTCCATTTCATCTAAAAGCCTGGTCGAAGCAAATATGTGTCGATTATGTTTCTCATATCTTTTAGATAATCTTCACAGTGGGTTAGTCACCGCAATCATCGAGGTAACATATGTGGCGTAGATTTCATATGGCTTCTTAATCCCAATAAATACCGAAAATTATTGAAAGCGAGCTGGAGTGAAGCAGTATTTGGGATGTTCAAGGTTAGATCTCCCTATCTGACAAGCCTATCAAAATTCATTAGGTGTACCTAGTCATATGATTTTTGATGAGATGCATCTGTTTCTTACCTGAATTAACTGACTCATTCAGTAAGTAGCTTATTGTTGGCTGATTTTGGCTACAAGTTTCAATGCTTAGAGAAGTGATTTTAATTAACTAACTCTACATTTCTTCTCTAAGAGCTGGATATGACCGTCCTTAGTAAATTACTGTTCAAAAGTAGCTGCAGAAAACTATTGAAAGAACAATATTGAAGTAGGGATTAAAAATTTTCGAGTTGGATATACCTTCTCTCAAAATTCTCATGCCTGGGATTCCATATACATTCCTGCCACAGCAAGAAGCAGATTATTTTGGTCGACTTATGTGGCATTGCTTCCTCTCTCTTTCGCTCTCTTTTTTTACTCTTAGGCTTTTAAAATGTGTTGATATTGATAAAAGGCCTAAAAAACTGGTTGAGACGTCTCAGTTTACTAGTTTCTCTCAACTTCAGATTAATTCCCCATTTCTTTTCTTCGAACGATGGTGTTAATGAGTTGAAATGAATCTCTGGTCTTATTCTACTTGTGGCCAGAGTCCTCCAATCTAACAATATCCGATAATAGTGGCAATCCTCGAGTCTGTCTTGAATTCTCTATGCAGTGTCTTCAATTTCCTGAAGTCTCTTAAAGCAGGCTGGCATAAGTACCGTATTTCTTATGCCTCTGAATACCTCTTTTGCTGGCTGTCTTACCCATTGTATGTAAATTGCTTTTACTCTGAGCTTGTGCAAATAACAAGACTCTGCACAATTACTCCCATGGTGTCCACTACCTAAAAGTGATTTATAGATTTGTGTAGGGCGGAACCAGGATTTTGATTTAGGCGTTGCCAAAATACATATAAAAAAACATTGCAACAAAAATAAACTAAATGCTATTCAAAATCTTAAATTAATGAAAATACAAATAATTATATATTACACCATATGATTCACTCATGTATCAAAATGAACTTACGAATAAAAATTAATAATTATAATTAATAAATTAACAATGCACACATCTTAATACTAAAGTAACACACATAATTCATAAATTAATACAAAACAGATTGTGCCTAAAAATATAAATTAAAAGTTCATAATGCAAAATTCCTTATTAAATAATAAGAATTTGAAGAATAGGTACAAAGAATATAAACCTTTAAAAAAAAAAGAAGAAGAAGAAAGCAAACTTTGGATCCTTGGCCCTTGTGAGAGAATCAAAGAACTTAAAAAGGAAGTTGAATGGGTTGTTCAGTTATGTTATGTGAAATAAACTTAAAAAAGGAAATGGAAGATGAAGTTGCCAATTTTGAGCCTTGGGGATTTGAGGTACATTTTTACTCTTTGATGGGGGTAGAAAAAAGTGGTGTATAAATAAAAATTAAAATAATGACTGTAAAGTAGGAGTATTAATATATTTTGAATGTTTAGGAGTTGTTGGTTATTGATATTTTTCTCAACCTTTTAGTTTTTATTTAATATTTTAAAATTTCTATAATATTAAAAAAATTTCAAAATTTTGGTGGTTGCCCGGGCAACCCCGGGTGTATGAGTGGTTCCGCCACTGATTTGTGGTTGATTCAAAGGACTGTTTTTTCCTTTTAAAATGCAAGACTTTTTGATCTCCTTGCATATGATAATATTACATTCCTAGTTTTGCTGTCTACTTAGGTCTTCGAATAGGTTTGTATTTGGTTTTTAGCTCAACTTACTACATAAGATGTAAACGTACCAAGCAACTTCATGAGTTTTCTTCTCTGAACATGAAACGTTCTTACTTTCAGTGTCTTCTGCGGAGAGCTTCCCTTACAGAAACTGATGCATTTGCATTTCTGAAAGCTGACAATGATGGCGATTACATTACCTACTCAGGTTTCTGTGAAGCTCTTGAACAGGTATTGTGTATTGTTATATGATCTCAGCTCATTTTCTCTTTATTTCTCTCATGGTTTCTGAGCAGGCCTCTCAATGTTGTGTCATTCTTCAGCTTAATTTAACTGGCCACAAACATGGTCTCGCTGATGAAGAGACAAAGGACTTGTGGGTCCAAGCTGATATTGATGGGAACGGTGTCGTTGATTATAAAGAATTTCAGGTAGATTCAATGAAGCTATCTTTATATAGCTCTCAATTATGCGTATTATCAGAACGTTCCTCAAGCACATGCAGATAAAGCTATGTGATCTTTGTTGAATCCTATCTATTTTAGATTTTCTGCAACTTAAATTTGTGTTTCATCTCTGTACTTTGAATCTAGTGGGTTCTGAATAATGATTACTTGCATTGATGTCAATGCTTTTAGTTTTGTCTGTGATCTCTAATTATAATGGTAATGCTTCTACATGATGGAACTGCAGCAGCGAATTTGGAAGACCACATGGTCAGATCAAAGAAATGACCTCAATGATGAAGATGAAGATGGTTTTGTGAAAAGTAGTCTGGAGCAAACAATTGGTTTTAGCGTAAAGAATGCAGTTCTCTTCCCTCCTGAAGTAGAGAAGGGAAGGTGGCCTGAAAACTATTCTCTTTCTGATCATGCCCGTCTCACTGTGGTCTTCTCACCAATTAGAATGCCATGCTCTCGGTTATCTTGACTAACCTCACATGCTATGCAATTTGAGTTTGAAGCCACATTAGCATATAGGGCAAATAGTTTAGAAGCCACATAACTGCTTCTTGGATTCTTCAGATGACACATCCATACAGGAAGAACATAAGTACAGAGGAAGGGTGCATGGTTCATGCAATGGGATGCTCAAATAGCTCATCGGATTCTTCTTGGGAGAGCTTAAGATTCCACGAAATAGTGCTGTGCTCAATGAATCATGCGGTATACGTGCTGCCCTACAGAACTGCTCCGATTCTCTTACTGGGAAGGGTAGCCCAGAGGACGATATTTAAGATGATAACTGATTTCAACCCATGCAAATTGCACTTTCTCTTAATAGCCTTGGGGGCTAGTGAAAGAAGGCGAGTGAAAGAAGATAGAGATTTATTCAGTGGTTGACACGAGTGGTCTTGAAGCAAAAAGTTTTTGTAAGTAGAGTTTGAAGCACCCACTCTGTAACTTATTGTACATGAAGTACAAAATTCCAATTGGAGTTTAGCACAACCATCATTAAATTGGTGATATCAAAATGATTTGGGCAATGCTCACTCCTCTACCTTTTAAAAAAAATATTAAAAAATTAGGAAATTTAAAGTGTACATAGTATGTTAAGGAGAGACTCTTTAGCTGGTTACATCGACTGTGCTTTTAAGGATTACTTCTTGCATTGTCGGTTCTGTTTTGTGTAGAAGAGAACATCATGAGAATTAAGAAGTACCTTAATTTAAGAAATAAAAATTTAGAAAAAAAAAATCCAAATTAAAGAATAGTCTATTAGAGAAACACAATAACGCCAATAATTCTCTCACCTCTGAATTTTTTAGCTGATGGCTTTTAAAAGATTGCTCAGCATTAGCAACCAAGATGACTTTCAAAAAGAGAGAAAAGTAAAAATTGTTTAGCATGATGACTTTTAAGCTATTGCTTGGCCATAGCATTCAAGTTGGAATCAAAGCACTAAGCATATTCGTAAAGCCTGATCTTTTTATCTAAGATAAAGAAAAGCTTTCAACTTTAACAAGCTTATCTCTTGGTTGTATTACTTATTTGTGCCTCCCACGTTTTAGAATGAGAAAAGACCCTGAACAATGAAAAAAATCACACTTATTCCATAGAATTTAATCAATTAGTATAAGATTATTATCTATTAGGGAGATAGTTTGTTTCTCCCAACTAAAATCAATATATACCAGTTACTCTTTATTATTTTCGTTATAACTAATAACTCTCATGACATACTAATTTTATTGTATTATCTATATTTTCAAATATATTATTATTCATATTTATTATTAAATAAATAAATCATAAGAATGGATATTAAAATAAAAAAATTAAATACTAAAAAGAATAAATATAGGTTTGGGTGTAAAAAAAATAAGAGTAATAATATAGCCACAAACTCTTGTATAAACCAATGTGTCATTAATTTATTGGTTGAATGAAAATATAAAATAATATAAATAAATCATGTGGGCCAAAAGATATTTAATTCAACCAACGAATTAATGCCACATCAGTTTGTATAAAATAAGTTTGTACAAGAGTTTATAGCTATATCATTACTAAAAAAAATAATTATGAGACTTTTTTTTTATACTTTTTGTTATTTTTAAACATTTTTCTAATAAAAAATATATATTTTATATTCTCAAGATAAAATATCTAGGGATGGCAATGAATTGGATCTGATCCAAGATCCACGTGATCCAAATCCAAATGGATCGGATTTGGGTCGGTTTAAAATGAATTTGGATCGGATTTGGATATCGATGTGCGGATCTAAGTAAAATGCAAGTTATGCAACCCAAGAGGGGGGGTGAATTGAGATTTTAAAATTATGCAATACAATTCGCATAACAATTTAATCTATTGCCTTAATCAAATCAAAAACAATAAATTCAATCAAGCACAATATTAAAAGAGTAAGGGAAGAGAAAACAAACACAATGATTTTTACGTGGTTCGGCTATCCCCGTCTACGTCCACGCTTCCAAGCACACCCGGCTTGAGGATTTCACTATCCAAGCCTCCCAAGGCTTCAAATGTTTACAATTGACTTCCAATGTGTCAATGGACCTTTACAACAAGAGATTATTTCCCCAATCTCTTCACCCCAAGTGTTTCTCACACTTGTACACTCACAATTTAATGAGAAATGAAAATCACAACAATGAAACTCTCTTTAAGAGTAGATAACAAATTATAGCTCAATGATGATTCAATCAATGATGATTTGCGAAATGGAAGCTCAATATATGTTATATGATCTTGTTTTTCCTTGTATTAGTTATTAGAATGAAGTTTGAGTTGAATTTTTATAGTAAAAGCCCAAAAACTAGCCGTTATAGGCAAATTCCCGCGCCCAAGCGGTTAGCCACTTGATTATCCGGCTAGCCGCTTAGGAACAGTGATATTACCGTTATTTTTGAATTTTGCTACAATAATACTGTTCACTGAAATTACACTTTGACCAAAACTTTCTGTAATTATACTATGGCCCAAAACGTTATAAAACTTTATAAATATGTCCAATTTCAGAACTTTCTAAGAATAGTTGTCTTTCCTAAAATTTTTGAAATTATGATATGACCCCAAATATTTTATTATTTCGCACAAAGGTCTTTTTCAACATAATACACATATTTTTTAAAGTTCTCAAAACCTTTCATTTTAGTCCAAAATATTCATAAATTATAGTGTGGCCCAAAACATTTCAAATGTTTGTAAAAACGTCCAACTCCGACATTTAATACTTATTAAAATCAAAGATTTCAAAACTTAGCATTTAAGTCCAAATTACTCAAATCCACAAAATATTTTACTTTGTAAAAATAAAATCTTTTACTTTAGAAAAGTATTTAATTAAATTAATCTCTTGAGCTTCTCAAATGCTAAATCATGCATCAATTAAATCATACCGGCTTTACAAGAATTTATCGCACTAATTTGTTCGTTGAACTCTAAACTATATTCTTGATGTCGCCGTTGTCCGTTGAGTGTCTTCAATCTTGATTTCACTTAATTCACTTATATAAATATTATCCTTAAAAAACTAGTGAAAATGTGAAATACAATATTTATTATTTTTACTTAAGACACATGTTTGTTATCATCAAAATTACATTATGTAAAGCCCTTTAGGCTAACACTAAGATGGATCTGGAGCAGGTCTGGATCTATCTTAATATCTAAATCCATATCCATATTCACTAATCTTTTAATTTTATTTTATTTTAAAAGTTTCTTAACAATTGTGGAATTATAATGATAATAAATTTTATTCATAGCACATTAGTGATATTTACCATGCATTTAAACTCTTCAAACTTAAAGGTTAGTTTTGTAAATTTAAAGGTCAGCCAACCCCAAAGCATGTACATATAATATTCAAATTGCAAGTCAAGTAATACAACTCCGATAATTTATTTTATTGTATTGGCTAAATAATTTTTAAGGAATATAGTTATTCATATATTTAGTCAAATATGGTCATAATAAAGATAATAAAGCACTAAATATAAATCATATTTAATTTATATGTCATTATCTAATGTTGTAGGAATGAGGGTGGGTGTGTCGTGGATATTAGAATGATGAAAGAGACAATATAATATTAGATTGATCTTACTCCTGCAATTACTTTTGAAGAATATTTTATTATATTTCTTATTTGTTGTTTTGTGTAAAATCATAAGTTACAATATTTATTATATATTTTTTAAAAATTATATAATTTATTTGTTATCAATACATTTTAGCCTTCAATTTTCATTCTAAAAAATTATTACTTTTTTATTGCTAAGTTTTAGATTTCATGACGGATTTAGAATAGATTTGGATTTTAATTTTTTTTTCGGATTTGGAGCAGATATAGATATTTATTTTTTTTTTTGGATTTGGATATGGAGCAGATACGGATCTTAATTTTTATTATGAATATGGATCTAGAGCAGAGTAGATTCAACCCATATCTACCCCATTGCCATCCCTGAAAATATCGAGCAAATAACTCATTTATCCGTTTTTTCTTTTAAATTTTTATGTCAAGGAGATATTGGCTATTATGAAAAATTGAAAATAGTAAGGGATAAGTTATATATATATATAGGGAAATTGACAATCTCCTTAATATATTATATTCGATATTGTATCACGTTTGGTGTAATATAAATGGTAATGTATATATAAAAAAAATTAAATTTTAAAAACATAACAACAATAATAATTAATAATATAATAATTAGAATTATAGTATGTGGAAGCTGACTAGTTGAAATGAATACAATGATTAGATGATGATAATAAATTTTGTAGAGAAGAAACTTTTTTGTGGGCAGCAGGGAGAGGAAATTTTCTTTCTAAGAATATCACTGATTCAATATCTATTTGTTTTGAGATTAACAATCTTAATTGAGTAAATTTTGAAAAGTGGAAGCATTGGTTTTTTTTTTTTTTGAAAATATTAACAAAATAAAGAAGTAACGCTTATAATCATTTCTACACGGTAAAAAAAATATTTTATTTTTAAGGTCAAAATTATCAAATCTAAAGAGACAATCATGAATGGAATTAATAACAGAGAGAGGCTTTCCTACAATATTTACATAACTAATTTTTTTTGAATTTTTAAAAATATTAATTACACTAATTAATAAATAGATAACTAAACTTTGGACCTTCTAAAATATAGGGCTACGATTGTCTAATTCATCTAGTGCTAAAGTGAAGCGCAGGAGGGTCCGACTGAGGCGTGTCTTCTCTAGATTTCTACGTTTTTATGGTGTCACCCTGGTATTGGGTACATCGGCAGAAGATTCTTCAGATGATATTGATATTAGTTTTTCGAAGTTTGATCAAGTGGGTGCACACATCATGTGGCAACCTTTAATTGGACGAGCTGTAGGTCTTTATTACACAGGCTTGTCCAGTGAAAAACCATCGTGTGGCATGTTGGTGAGCGATGATGCTCACTTTTTTTTTTTTTTTTTTAACTAATAGCATTTTTTTTCCTGGGGTTTGCGTTCACACTACAGTCTATACTAGCAGACACAATTGGATGAAAAAGTGACATATGAGGCTGAGGAGATGTGTCAAGCAACGATTAACGATCAAGATTTGTCCAATACATATCCCATGTGAATACTAATCGACATTATTTATTTGGCACATACATCCAAAATTTACAGAAAATTTATAAAAATAACCATAAAATTTTTATTATTTTCATAATTAACCCTCTAAATTTTTTTTATCAACATTAGCCAAACACACACTTTTTTTCCTAAATTACCCTTGTTTACAAACCAAAAACAACTTTCTTTCTCCCTTTTTATCAAACCAAATGCAGCTTTGCACTCTTGAATTATCACTGGGGACTGCAAAAGGCAACGGAAACGCCGACGACGAACGGTAAAAGTGAAATCTAATCATAATCCATCTAGATCCAACACCAATCAGCATCACTGAGTGGTATGAGTTTTTTTTCTGAACTTGCGAGAGAGTTTCAGTGCGATTGCTTACTGCGAGTCGTCGGTGAATCTGCCTTTTGGTGCGACAGGCACCTGTCGCACGAAGCTTGGTGCGACAAGGTGAGGCAGATCTCCCACGAAAATTTTGTGTGTGCGACAGGTGCATGTCGCACCAAGCAATCGCACTGAAACTCTTTCGTAAGTTCAGAAAATAACTCATACCACTCAGTGATGCGGATCGATGTTGGATCTGGATGGATTATGATCGGATTTCATTTTTATCGTTCGCCATTGGCGTTTGCCGTTACCTTTTGTCGCCGCCGGTGATGATTCAAGATTGCAAAACTGCGGTTAGTTTGATAAAAGGAGCGAAGGAAAGTTACTTTTGGTTTGTAAACAAGGGTAATTTAGAGAGAAATACTTATGTTTGGCTAATGTTGATAGAAAAAAATTTAGAGGGTTAATTGTGAAAATAACAAAAGTTTTGTGGTTATTTTATAAATTTCCCAAATTTACAAGTCTAATAAAGATAATATAAATGTCACTTGGATAATAATCAAAATTCTTAATTTGATGCACACAAATAATTTTATTAATTAAATTTATACACGTTCCCGAATCAACGATTTAGATTTATCTAATATAAATCTCACGCGGATACTAATCAATTCCTAATTGTTGATTTTGGTGAACAGAAAGTGAGTCTGGACACAACCAAACTTACTATTATCTTAAAACTCATCTTCATCGATTTCTCTCGTTGTGTCATTTTAATAATTTCAAAAACCACAACTGCATCATAATTTTGGTAATTGTCATTAAAACTGGAAACAACGACGAATGGGAGGAAACTGAGACTAAGGCAACTTCCTAGTACATACCCTTCTCTCTTTCCAAGACATGATGTGACGTCTTACGGTTGACGTGTCAAAATCTCATTTGCTGACGGACGCAAAGTCCCCACTTTTAAAACTTGTTCGAAAAGCTTCATCCATTTGTCGATTCTACCCTGTAATTTCGAGTATAAACAGACAGAGATTAGGGGTAGAAATGGAATAAGGGAATAAAGAAAACGAGTAAACGCGGAATATACGAGGGGTTTAATACGCGGGGTTTTTAAAGAAGACGAAGAAAACCAAGTCCCTGTCTAATTTGATAGAGTTTGGTTGCTTTTCCTTTCTTTTTCTTTTAAGGCCATTTTAACAGCTGAAAAAAAAATAAAAGAAGGTTGATACTAGTGGTAGTGAATATCTCTGAGAATTTGATAATAGGGTTTCTTAGCGATGGCAGTGTTGTCATTGAATTCACTGCCACTGGGGTTCAGATTTAGACCAACGGATGAGGAACTGGTTGATTTCTATTTGAGGATGAAGATCAACGGACATAACGATGAAGTCAGTGTTATTAGTGAAATTGATGTCTGCAAACGGGAGCCCTGGGATTTGCCTGGTAATTAACTTTTTCTTCATATATTCTTGATTAATAATGACAGTAATAATTAACTCACTCACTAACAATTTGAGTCTGATTTATTTTTGTAGATTTATCAGTTATAAAAACAAAAGATCGAGAATGGTTCTTTTTCTGCCCACAGGATAGAAAGTACCCAAATGGGCACAGATTGAACAGAGCAACAGCAGCTGGGTACTGGAAAGCAACTGGTAAAGATCGCAAAATTAAGTCTGGTAATCACTTAATTGGTATGAAGAAAACGCTTGTATTTCATATGGGTCGTGCTCCTAAAGGTAAAAGGACCAATTGGGTCATGCACGAGTATCGAGCTACTGCTGACGATCTTGATGGCACCAAACCCGGCCAAGTAAGACCAACGCTCACTTTGTTGTTTGATTTTGTTAAATGTTATTGCCTAATTGCTCGTTTTTAGGCTGACTATGGAAAAAAAAATTATGTGTTGCAGAGCGCTTTTGTACTTTGTCGTTTGTTTAAGAAACAAGATGAGAGTGTTGAAATTTGTGTCGAAGTCGAACCCAGTGAATCATCTCCTACTTCGGCCAGATCTGAGTTTGCGTTAGATCAAACATTGCTGGACTGCAAACCTTCTGTTTCTCATTTGGCGGAGAAAGTAACATCTAATTTGCAAGAGTGTCAGACCAAAAGCTCGGAATTTACAGCTACTGAGGTGATAATCATGTGCTCAATCTCAATTTTTTTTTTCCTTCTGTATTTTGCACAATGAAAAATGTAATGGAATAATATAATCTATATTTTCTACTTTAGATTGATCAAGCCATGCAAGAAAACTTTGGTGATGTGTTTACTACAGTGATGTTGGAGCCACTAGATTGCACCCTGTTTCCTCCATTGCATTCGCCCTCTCCAGTGGAGAAAGGATCCTCTTCCATATCTCATTCTGTCCGCAATGATTTGACCACCATTGATGAGAAGGGGCAGTTACCATCCGAATCAGATGCCTATATTACGGAGTTCTTGGATTCTATTCTTAATACTTCGGATGAGAATTTGTTTGATGAGAGTGACTGTCAGTGGAATTCATTCTTTGTGAGTGAGACACCAAGTAACATGACTTTTGTTAAGGACAGTGGATCATGCAGTGAGTCAGATGCAGAAGTAGCCCAAGCTCGCGTAAGTGTTGCTTCAGGACTTTCATAATTTTATCAAGTTTATGGTATATTCTTGCAAATAATGCTGATAAAATTATTAGTTTGCTGTGTTACTATAATGGGAAGTTTTGTGTTTGCTTGACATAGTTGTTCTACATGCAGCAGCCCAACCCAGACATTACCAGTTCTTTGTGTTTTAAGGATAACATTGCAAGAGCAAGTCCTTTAAAGATGTTAAGAATGCCAGAAGACTTCAGAACTGTGACCTCTCAAAACAGTGATAATGAGCCGTCAATAAATTTCAGAAACTCATGTTACTTAGATGACTTCTGCAACGCAGATGTTGAATCTTGCGAGCAGGACGTTTTCTCTTCTGTTTCTACAACTGGCCAGTTCCATGATGCATTTGGTGGTTTTGGTGATTCAAACAATCACGCAGTTGGAGTTGCCAGCAGAAATATTGTTGCAACTGGTATTAGAACTAGGATGCGCAATCCACAAAGTCTTCCATACAGAGAGGGCTTTGTGAATGTGAAGCAGGGTGATGCTCCAAGAAGATTACGGCTGCAGTGTAAACTTCAAGTTGGACCAGTAAGACTTCAGAGCTGCATGCCAGAGGAAGATGAATCAAAACCTATTGTTGCAGAGGTTAGAAGTTTTTAAATGGAGATCGTCTTGAAGTTCTGACGATATCTTTACGTGTGGTTTATGAATTTGATTAAATTTCGATGTGCAGGGTGTAGCAGATGCAGAAAAGGAACTGCCTGTTAATGCTGCTACTGGTGCGATGTATGAACTAAAGGGAGATTCCCAACTAGCATCGAATGAAAACAGTAATATTTCTGAAGAACAGACTACAGATGAACGGACAAAAGGAAGATTAAAGAGCACTGTTTTGATGGATAAAGATACCTCAAACACTTTTCGAGCTGGTCACTCAAATCACTCATTTGCTGTTTTGTTTAGGGCAGCTGCAGTTGTAGTAATGTTTGCAATCTTGGTCAGCACATGGAGATGTCTTTGCCTTAATTTTTGAAGCTTGCTTAGATTTCTTATCCCTTTGTTTGTATAATTTTCCCATCTTCTTTCTCTTTCTCCCTATGAGATGACTAACTTCGCGTACGAGATAGTTATTTATTTTTTCAGATGTTATCTTTCTGTACATATATATGTAGGTAGTGCAGTATATGCCTGAACCTAACTTTGTATTTTGATCCTATAATTTAATATTATAGCTAGACTTTTATTATGTTTATTATACTTCCTACATGAATCCACTGACTAAAACACTGAAAAGTATTAAGAGCAAACTTGTTGCAATTTTTCGCCCTACCAGTGGGCTAAGATAAGAGACGCAATGCTCTCTTCTTTCTTCTATTGACTAGGAATATCAGCTTTATTGGCAAATTCATGTGAAACTTGTTGTTTCTAGTTTCTATAGCCTAAAATTAGATTCTATATAAAATGAAAGTATACTCCGAAAGTCATGCACTACACCTTATTTAGTGTTTAGTACATATTTGAGATTATTAGATTTTCAAATAAGTGATTTAGTAGTGTTTGATAAACTTACCTCAGAAGTGATTTTCAAATAATACATGTAGTCTTAGGTGGACTGTAAAGATCTGAGTTTCACTTTAAAAATCAGATTATTTGAAACTCAGTTTTTGTACAATACCAAATATCCTTATTATATATGTGTGCGCGGGCGCACACATACGCGTGCGTGTGTGTTTTTAAGACTACCCCACGTATGGGGTTTGAAATTTTATTTATTTATTTTTAAAAAAGAGTGCAACATAAGTATTTTCTAAGAGGTTACCCAATACTCCTTTCATCCAAACATGCTTAATTGTGTAGTTTTAATGGATTCAATGCATTAGTATTATTTATTAATTAACATTTATTGTTATTGATACTTAGGGAACAGGGAATATACATAGAAAGTTAAAAGTGAACCAATTTTAAGTTTGTGAAATAGTTTGCCTCAAAATAAATATTTAATTTTACAACTATAGCCAAAAGCATAATTTGTCCATTTTACTCATTTCAAATTTTCAATGTACCTATGCAATTTTATGGTTAATTATTTAATAATACTATTATATGATAATATGAAGTTATTAAATATGTTACCAAATTATGTACAAACATAATTATTTTAAATTCTATATTAAAATAGATTTGCATGAAATCCCAGACATACCCTTAATCTCTGCTGTAGGAACCCTAAGGTGTAATTAGGGGTGGCAACAGGGAGGGGAACGGAGGGGACTGACATCCCATCCCCAATATTCTACATATGTCCCCGTCCCTATCAAAATTGCTTGAGGGGAGGGTATGGGAATCTTCAAGTAATAATAGGGGATCCCCGAAGGTTTCCAATTCCCAAATAATTAATACGTTTTTAGTTTTCAAATTTGATTTAATTAGATTAAAATAAAAAAATTTAAATAAAAGAAAAGTTTGACAATATATCTTACATTAACATTAACTCATTATAAAAGTCACACTAAAAAAAGAAATCATTAGAATAATTATCTTCATCAATCTTCGTAATCTTATAACAAAAAAAAAAAACTCTTATATCAATAATAAAATGAATGAATGAAACTTATTTCATTCTACTCCATCAAACTTTTGGTATACGTAACATCAAATAATGTCTTTCAAAACAAAATTCGAATAATATGATTTTTCTACAATATTGATGTGTGTGTTGTCTATGAGCAATCATATCTCTTGGCCACCGACTATGATGTGACTAACACTGTGAGCTGGGCTGTTGGCTGACAATGCGACTATCTTGGTTGCTCGGTCGCCAGTGATGCGACATGCTACTGAGTTATGATGAGTATTTGTCGTGCTGTTGGTTGATGAAGCGACAAACTAGGTTGCTCGACCACTAGAGACGCAACATGCTATTGAGTTATGATGATACGAGGACGAGTTGGGTGCTGGCTACAGCACAAATAATTTGCAAAGGATGAGTGAGACTGTGAAAGAGTGACTAAGAGTTTGATTTGTTGATTGTCGGGTGGTGGGCTTTGGGCTGCAGTTAAGTTATATTAAAGTCTTTATATTATTTGTATAAATATTTAATATTTGTTATTTACACCAATATTTAATATTTTATAATTTAAAATTTATTCTAGAAATTTAAAATAAAAATAAAAAATTAAAAGGGATAAATGAAAAAATGGGGAGGGGATCCACCTCATCTCATCTCTTTCTCGAATTAGAAATTGAAAAAAAATCATTACGTTGCCACAAAGATTTTTACTATTGCTAAGTGTAATGTACCCTTCCCCAATTTTGCAAAATAAGCCCCCGTTTATAAAAGATTGTACAACACACCCCCTCAAAAGATTGTACAACACACCCCCTCAACCTTAATGTGTAAAAGGATGATGATATTTATTGGAATAGAATCTTCTCTCAATCTTCTCTCTACTGAATTTTTAAATATCTTCTGTTATATTTTTTTTAATGACAGTGTATTGATAAAAATTAATTTTTTATTTATTAACAATGTATTTACTCATATATGATCGGATCAAGAGAGTCTTATCCCAAAGAGTTCTGCTATTTACCCTGGGTCAAACCCCGAAGCCAATAAACGACGCCTTTTCAATCCTTTTTTTTTCCCTTCCATTCTCCCTAAAACGAAGTCATTTTAGCTTGGTTAAGGCAGCAATGACAGCCCCAAATTGCTCAATTGGATCAGTTCATACTTCATAATGCAGGAAAACTGGAAAAGAATTCTTTAATAAGAAAGAAGCTCAAATGATTTAAAAATTTCTACATCCTTCTGGGTTTCTGAAACATCTCCGACAAACTCAAAAACCATAAAGAAAAATCAGACAAAGTTAAATAAAAAATCTGCTGAAGAACTTCACAAAATTTACAGGTTCCGCTTTGACTTTTGTGACTGTGTTAGCTTAAGCTAGAACTCAAATGCGGAGAGCAAAAAATTTTGGTAGCTGTAAAAGCTTGTTTATTGAATATTGAACCGAGACTTTTATACAGCCATTACAAACAAGAATGATCCAAAGTGCTAAGATTAAGGAAGAATAATTCAAAAAAAAAATCTTCACCCTGCAAACCAGGATTTATTCAACACGAACTAACAAACTCAGAAACTAAAGGGATAATCTGTTTAGACTTAGTCAGCAAATACTTAACAAATCCTCCCTTAAACTGAACTGCAAAATTTACAGTCAGTTTATCTCTTGAACGATGCATACTCCAAGCTGTCCTCTCATCTTCAAGAACAAATCCAACTTCAATGGTTTTGTCATAATATCAGCTAATTGGTCTTTAGAGCCACAATGCACCAAATCAACTACACCATCTCTGGTTAACTCTCGAAAAAAATGGAATCGAATATCGATATGCTAACTCCTACCATGCATTATAGGATTCTTCGAAAGCTTAAAAGCAGAACTATTATCATAGAAAATGGTACATTTACTTTGATTGAGTCCAAGTTTCCCTAGAACCCTCTGCATCCAAATACTTTGACAGGCACACGAAGCAGCAATTATAAACTCTGCCTTTGTTGTAGAGAGTGTCACAACTGGCTGTTTCTTGGAACTCTACGCCATAGCTCTAGAACTCAATTTAAAGACATAACTTGAAGTGCTTTTTTGATCCTCACTATCCCCGACATAATCACCGTCAGAGAAAGCAATCAAATTTTCCTCACCACCTTTCTTCTATAATATTCCCATCTCTATTGTTCCTTTCAAGTACTGAAAAATTCTCTTCACAGCCTGTTGATGCAACTCAATCGGTGCCTCCATGAAATGACTTATTAAGATCAGGTCTGGTGGCAGTCAAATACATGAGACTGCCCACCATTTGCTTGTAAGTGGTGGAATCAACCTTCATACCTCATTCATCTTTCACAAGTCTACAGCCAGACACAATAGGATTTTTCACAGGATTACAATGCTCCATTCCGAACCTTTCAAGTACCTAATTAACATCTTTGGCTTATGAAAATTCCAACTAAACCCTGCACCACCTCAACTCCGAGGAAATATTTCATTCTTCCAAGATCAGACATTTCAAACTCTTGCTTCATTGACCTCTTGAACTCCTCAAACATCTTCCCATCATTCCCAATAAAAATGAAATCATCAACATACAAGCTGACTATAATGATTCTTCCATCTCCACCATTCTTTTTGAATAAAGTGTGCTCATTTGAACACCTTTCGAACTCTTCTTTGATAAAATAAGACTCAATTTTACTGAACCATGCTCGTGGGGCTTGTTTGAGCCCATACAATGCCTTTTTCAACCGATAGACTTTGTTCTCAACACCCTTCACTTCATAACCTTGTGGCTGCTCGATCAAAACTTCTTCAGTGATCTCACCGTGCAGGAAAGTACTCTTAACATCAAGCTGAAACACCTTATAATCTCTGCTAGTAGCTAGTGCAAGAATTAATCTAATAGTATCCCAACGAGCAACAGGGGCAAATACCTCAGTATAATCAATGCCACCTTGTTGTGTATATCGTTTTGCTACGAGCCGAGCCTTGCATTTGTCCACTTCTCCCTTCTCATTCAGTTTAGTTTTGAAAACCCACTTTACACCTATTTTCTTGGCTCCCTTTGGAAATTCTGTCAACTCCCAGGTACCATTTCTTTCGATGGCTTGAATTTCTAGGTCCATGGCATCTTTCCAAGTAGAACTTTTAACAACCTCTTCGAAACTTACTGGATCACCTGATGATGTGAGCATAGCTAGCTGCTGCATTTCTTCTTCTTCAGAAAAACCCTCACGGCTTACATAGTCCACTATCCATACTGGTTTTCTTCTGATCCTCCCTTGAACGGGGATTATTTACATATGTTGATGTAAAAGAACCCGAGCCACTAACTTCACTTTGCTCAAGCTGTCCTTCTTTTCCAATGACACTTTCATTCACAGATTCCTCACTTTCTTTTTCATCTCCCCATTCAAGAGTATCACTTCGAGTTGCTTCAATTGTTTTCTCCTATCTCCAATTTTCTTCTTCTTCAAACATCACATCTCGACTTATGACAATCTTCTAAGATTCAGGATTATACATTTGAAAGGCTTTCGATTCTTCACTCACCCCTAAAAACACACACTTGAAGCTCTTATTGTCAAGTTTCTTCCTCTTGATGTCTGGTATGTGAACATGTCCGATACAACTAAACACTTTGAAATACTCCACTGAAGGCTTGAGTCCACTCCATGCTTCTTCAGGTGTTTTGTCTTTCACTGCTGAGGTAGGACATCAGTTGAGAATATGCACTGCCCAATTTACAGCTTCTGGCCAGAATTCCTTAGGAACTCCTTTATCAGTCAACATGCACCTCACCATGTTCAATAGGGTTCGGTTCTTTCTTTCTGCAACCCCATTTTATTGTAGGGAGAAGGCTGCATTGAGTTGTCTGACAATCCCATTTAAACAACAATATTTGTTAAATTTCGATGAGGTGAACTCCTCACCTCGGTCAGTACGTAAGCTAGAAATATAATTCGCTTTCTCTTTTTCTACCATGCTTTTGAAAATTTTAAACATAGCAAATGCCTCTAACTTAGCATGCAAGAAATAAGTCCACATCTTATGACTATAATCATCTGTAAACGTGAGTATATACCTCTTGTGGCTATTTGATTTAGGAGTGATAGGACCACAAATGTTAGAGTGCACAAGCTGCAATGGTTGATAAGCTCTCCACAAACTTTTCTTGGAAAAGGGTCACAGTGCTACTTGCCAACAACACAATCAGTGCATAATTTGGCAGAAGGTTTTGAGAATCGGCAAACCCTTCACCAGCTTTTTGTATGCCAAAGTTCTCAGGCCTTTCATGTTCAAGTGTCCAAACCTCCGATGCCACAGATTAGTTGTTGTGTCCTCGGTTGCCATTCGAAAACAAGCTTGTCCCGGAGCATAAGTAGGTGCAGAAGCACACAACATAAACATCCTATTTGCTGACATGTTTGTTTGCATAATTAACCCTCTCATTGGATGATAAATCTTGCATACACCATATTGAATCACAATGGCCAAATCTTTTTCTTAAAACTGTCCAATACTAATCAAATTACTCTTTAGCTCGGGAATGTAAAATACCTCTGTG
>NW_006262339.1:13904230-13969230 GCF_000493195.1 Citrus x clementina | reverse complement strand
CTCAATTCTCTGCGAGAGTTTGAAGTTGAGCACGTTGTACTTTGATGTTTCCTTGATATTTTCTCTTCATTGAATCCCACAACTGCTTGGATGTGCTCTTCTGAGTGATGGTCTTCAGCATTGGCTTGTCAATTGCTGAGAAGAGATAATTTTTTAACTTTAGGTCTTTTAGCTTTAAATCCTCCAAGTTTTTCCTTTGTGTAGCCGTCAATGTCTCTCCTTTAGCAGGCTCACTGTAACCTGTTTCGACGATGCTCTAATATTCTTTCGATCTCAAAAGGTTTTCCATCAGCATGCTCCAGTGATCGTAATCTCCATCAAACTTGGGAATGCTTGGTTGTGTAAAGTTGCTAGCTTCGGTAGCCATCTCTCTTTCACTCTTCTCACAGTGTTTTACTCACACTCTTTTACAATCCAGCCCCTTTGTGAAGCTCTAATACCACTGTGAGCTTAAGTTAGAACTCAAATGCAAAGAGCAACAAAACTTGGTAGCTGTAAAAGCTTGTTTATTGAACACTGAACTGAGCCTTTTATACAACCATTACAAATAGGAATGATCCAAAGTGCTAAGATTAAGGAAGAACAATTTAAAAACAAATCTTCACCCTGCAAACCAAGGTTTATTCAACACGAACTAACAAACTCAGAAACTAAAGGGATAATTTGTTAAGACTTAGTCAGCAAATACCTAACAGATTGTTCTTGCTTCTAAGAATAGTGATACTACATTTTGATTATAGTTGTTGTACTATGCTTCCAGAATTTACTTGTCCATTAGTTTCACCTATGATCTGCTTGGGCATTTCAGATGGTTCTCGTAGCCCAAGCTCTTTTTGCATAGAGTGAGAAAAACTCAGATAAAATACACATGTAATGCTAACATCTCATTAAACTACTAACTAGGTTTTCATGCAAGTATCATTTATCAATGATAATGATACCAGTTGTGAAATGAAGGGGAAGAAAGCAGTGGTTTTACATAGAAATAGAAGGCTGTGGTGAGAGTAAGACGAAGAGGAGAGAGAGCAATTTGGGGCAACGAGCATTTTGGGGCTGTTGTTGCTGACTTAACCAAGCTAAAATGATGTCGTTTTAGGGAGAATAAAAGCAAAAGAAAAAAGAAAAAAAAAGATTGAAACAGCACCGTTTATTGGTTTTGGGGTTTGACTAAGGTAAATAGCATTTTCTTATCCCAAATATGATACCTACAATAGGTAAGATTCATATAAAACCCGCCTATCCATATACGACCCATAAATAATTACGGGATCCTGAGCCAACGGATTGTTATTGAGATGGCGATTGCCTTTTTGCTTCTTCTACTACCGATCACTTATCTCACTACGACCACAGCAGTTGATGAAATACTTACAAATCAAGTTATGATATCAGCTCAACAAGATAAAGATTGGCTAGTCTCTGTAAGAAGACAAATCCATGAAAACCCGGAACTGCAATTCGAAGAACACAACACAAGTGCCCTCATTCGCAGAGAACTTGATAAACTTGGAATCCCTTATGCATACCCAGTCGCCAAAACAGGCATTGTAGCACAGATTGGCTCTGGTTCTCGCCCTGTCGTCGTGTTGAGAGCTGACATGGATGCTCTCCCTTTGCAAGTAAGTTTGCTACTATCTCTAATTTACTAAATTAATATCAATGAATGAATATATGGAAAGCAACTATGTTGTTGCTGATGTTTAGGAGCTCGTGGAATGGGAGCATAAGAGCAAAATTGATGGCAAAATGCACGCATGTGGACATGACGTCCACACCACCATGCTTCTTGGTGCTGCCAAGTTGATTCATCAACGTAAAGATAAACTTAAGGTTAGTTGAGTGCTTATTTGACTGGTGCTGATATTTTCTAATTATGGAGTTTTTTTCCCAAGAATTTTGTTCTCATATAGTTAATTAATATGACTGTTGCTGATGAGTACTAAGATGATTTTGTTCCATTTTATTCGAAGAATGGGATAGTGCTAAGTACCATGGATGGACACATCTTTGAATTTATTGGGTGCTAGATGATTCCTTCAGCTGTTATCACTAACTCTGTGGTACTTAAAGGAATCAACGATGAGTAATAGTTTCAAAGACTGCTTGGTAATTCTGGAATCCCCCTAGCTTTGTTTATAATGGAAACAACAAGGAAAGACTGGGCAAAAACCATTTATTAAAACAGTAGAACAGAATTTATTAATGGGGCAAATCTATTTTTGTCCCAAATGTAGCTAAATTTGATTAATTATCTGTTATTGATAACATTTAAGGAAGGTCATCTTAAGTTTATTTATATTTACTTTTTACTTTGATGATGATTTTGCATTTGAGTTGTGGGGTTTAAGTGGTATATTTAAGTTAATCCATTCATCTTCCTGTACCCATGAATAAATTGCATCTATTATGCATATGTTTGATGATGTGCTTCCCCATCCCTTTCAAGCTATTTTGCGTCTGGGTTCATCCTCCCCCTAATGTTTTCAGTCATATTGATTTGGAACTTTATTTTCAATCTGATCTAATTTGCACAATTTTACTTGATTTGCGTTGAAAGGGAACTGTGAGAATTCTTTTCCAACCTGCTGAGGAGGGAGGTGCAGGTGCCTTTCACATGATAAAAGAAGGCGCTCTTGGTGACTCTGAAGCAATATTTGGAATGCATATTGACGTAGGAATACCTACAGGAAGTATAGCATCAATTTCTGGGCCACACTTGGCTGCTACATCTGTTTTTAATGTTAAAGTAGAGGGAAGAGGCGGACATGCTGCAATGCCCCATTCAACAATCGATCCTATACTTACTGCTTCATCTGTGATATTGGCATTGCAGCAACTTATTTCAAGAGAAGCAGATCCCCTCCAAAGTCTAGTATGTCTCAGTCTCCTTTTATCAATTTATTCTGAAACCTGCGAACTTTTGCCATTGAAAGCATGAAGAATTCTCCATTTCACTCTTAATAATTTTTACTGGAATTTTAACTGCATGAATGAATGCATAGAAAGACTTGAAGTGAATATATCATTTTGTGACTTAATACTAGTTTGTCTTTGGCTGAAGGTGTTGTCTGTTACTTATGTTAGAGGGGGAACTGCATTTAATATAATTCCACCGTTTGTTGAATTTGGAGGCACTTTGAGGAGTCTTACAACTGAGGGCTTGTATCAACTCCAAAAAAGGCTGAAGGAGGTATACAACATTACTTAATTTCTCATCTTGGTTTCAAAAAAGGAATCACAGTGCTCACTTTGTTCTTCATGTTGAATAGAAACATGCTAGTAATTTTGCTGGTTGTGGTGTCATGCTATTTTCTGAAGTAAAATTATTAGGAGTTCACAATTCAATTATCAGTTAAGTCTTCAGTTCAGGTAGTACTTTTGAAAATTCTTGGTGCTTCATTTTCTCCGCTGTCATTTTCATTTCATAGAAGTTCATCATCTTAAATTGAACTCTTTGAATAGTCATATTTCATGAATAATATTGAACTGAAAGAGGAAGTTATTTTGGCAGTCCTTAATAACTGTAAGTAGTTTGATAGGTTGTGAAGCAGCAGGCAGCTGTACACAGTTGTAATGCATTTATTGACCTGAAAGAGGAAGAGCACCCACCATATCCTGCTACTGTGAACGATGATAGCTTGCATCTGCTTGTCGAGAGGGTTGGCAAATCTTTGCTTGGTCCCAAGAATGTAGGTGAGGCCAAGAAGGTTATGGCTGGGGAGGACTTTGCCTTTTATCAGCAACTGATCCCTGGAGTCATGCTTAGCATTGGAATTAGAAATGAGGAAAAGGGTTCAATTCACCCTCCGCACTCCCCATACTTCTTTCTTGATGAGGATGTCCTGCCAATTGGAGCGGCATTGTACACTAATCTTGCAGAAACATATCTGAATGAGCACCAACATTTCAATGTGCAGTAAAATTTGTAAGAAATGGCAAATTTTAATCCCCGTTCTCAAATCATTTTTAACTTTGTAATATTGTAAATGCATGGAGGCGTAGATTTTTAACTTGCCCGCAAAAACAAAGTTCACAAGTGTTGGAGATGGACAAGACTCATAACATGAGCATCAAGACATCTTGTATTTTAAACTTGGGGGAGGACTAGAATTGTAAGTAGTGCTTTTGTTCTGATAACCACTTTCTCCTTTATTATCAAAACAAGTGCAAGGATTTTTTAGTAGTTTTTTAAGCATCTCCCTTTCTCGTTTCTTTCATTTTACAGTTGATCCGCTCATCCACAAAAGATAATCTCAACTACTTCTTGGCGAGTCAACAGGCACAAATTTTTTCCTTTAGCAGCATTAGCAGAAATCCAATCCTTGCTTCATTTTCAACTACTAAAAAATGGAAAATGGGTTTTCCTTTAATCGCCCCTTTGCTGTTTATTTTGCTTCTTTCACTTGCATATCATTGCACAGACGTCCGTACAGTTTGGATGAAGCTTTTGCAGATCAAATTTTAATAGAAACTGAACGAGATAAAAATTGGTTGATCTCTATAAGGTGACAAATTCATGAAAACCCAGAACTTCGATTCGAAGTGCACAACACAAATGCTCTCATTCGCAGTGAACTCGACAAACTTGGCATCACTTATTCATGCCCGCTTGTCAAAACTGGTATTGTGGCAAAAATTGGTTCTGGTTCGCATCCCTTTATAGCTCTTTGAGCTGACATGG
The DNA here is from genome assembly GCF_000493195.1 of Citrus x clementina. Classification (NCBI taxonomy): domain Eukaryota; kingdom Viridiplantae; phylum Streptophyta; class Magnoliopsida; order Sapindales; family Rutaceae; genus Citrus; species Citrus x clementina. Next base: position 13,964,549 of record NW_006262339.1, on the reverse strand, counting down.
ATGCCCTTCCTTTACAAGTAAGTATTTTGTCACCTCTTTCATTGGTCTCTTTTAAGAATTAATTTGAGTATATTTAATAGTTGTGTATGCTGTTGCCTATGGATGACCTATGGATGATGTTGAATGTATAGGAGCTCGTGAACTGGGAGCATAAGAGCAAAATTGATGGCAAAATGCATGCATGTGGACATGATGCCCCCACCACCATGCTTCTTGGCGAAGCCAAGTTGCTTCATCGACGTAAGGATCAGCTGAAGTTTTTTTCCCCCCTATTTGCAGCAGCTAGAAATCTTTTATATACTATTGTTTCTGATCAAGCTGTCATGAAATTTATTTTCATAAGACAGTTTTGTTCTTAAATAATAATTCAACATGATTGCCTAGTCATTTGTGTTTGGGATTCGAGGAAGAGCGTTAATAATGTATAGTTTAGTTCCATTCTATTTAATCATACTGATTTAGTATTTTAAATCCAAACTAATCTCTAGTTCAGTAATGTGCTTAAGTTTCTGTCATTTTTGTGTTGGAAGGGAACCGTGAAACTTATTTTCTAACCTGCTGAGGAGGAAGGTGCTGATGTTTCATACATAATAAAAGAAGATGTTCTTGGGGACACTGAAGCAATATTTGAATTCACTTCCATAATGGCTTACCCACAGGAAGCATAGCAACCCTTCGGGGGCCCTTTTTAGCAGCTGTATGCTTCTTCCAGGCAAAAATTGAGGGAAAAGTTGGGCACGCTGCCCAACCCCATTCCACAGTGGACCAATACTAGCTACTTCAACAACAATATTAGCATTGCAACAACTCTGATCCTCTCCCTAGTCAAGTATGCTCTGTTTTCTATCTATTCCTGATCTTGTGGCTCCATCTTGCTAGAGATGCATAGCAGTTATGTGATGAATAGGTTTCACGACAAGCTTCCAAGAACTTAGATTCAAACTCCCTTTATCTCAGAACTTCACTGAAGCACCAAATTCAATGATTAGTAGTTCGCAGAGGAAGTTTCATCAAATTCGGCTTGTATATTTGTCATTTCTGCATTGCTTGGCTATTTAATTATTCAAGATTGAATTGCTCAAATCATCCGATGTTACTTAATTCTGATACTTTGTTTCTGGATAAGGTCCTATGACTCCTATCTGTCACTTATGTCAACGGTGGGAGTGCGGCGGACGTAATTTCGCCACGTGCTGAATTTGGAGGTACTTTGCGGAGTCTTACAACTGAAGGCATGTATCGGCTCCAAAAGAGGCTGCACAACGTAATATTTCATTACTTTGCTTTTCATTTTTCAAGAGGCATCATACTGGATGTCGCTTCTAACCTCCATTATATATTAGGTAGGAATAATACCTCTCAACACCCCTAATGTAGTTGTTCTGTAGAATAAAAGCACACAAGTAATAATGGCATATACTGCATTCCTTAGTATCTGAAGATGAAAAGTTGTATGTTTCTGAGAGTTTATCAAGTATGTATAAGTTGCTTAGTACTTTATTGTTGGCATAATTTTCCATTTCTGTCATGTTTGCTGCATTGAGCTTCATTGTCACTGATTTACACAATTGGTGTTTGTAGGTCGTAAAACAACAGGCAGCTGTACACAGATGCAATGCTTATGTGGATTTCCAAGTAGAAGAATTCCCACTAATTCCTGCTGCTCTAGATAATGATAGCTTGTATCTGCTTGTAGAGAGGGTTGGCAAATCTTTGCTTGGTCCTGAGAATGTGAAGGTGGCCGAGAAGCTTTTGTCAGGAGATGACTTCGCCTTCTATCAAGAATTGATTCCTGGAGCCATGATTCAAATTGGTATTAGAAATGAGAAGGGTTCTTACACGACTTAAAAGTGTTTGATTTACTCTCAAGTATAAGAGTGTCTAGTTATAATATATCTTGGTGAGTCCGAGGTTGATCCACAGAGAAAAGATTTAATTTGTTTATTTTATTTTATCTAAAATTTGAAAATAAAACTTAAATATAAACAACTTAATTTAAATAAAACTATGAAATTGAATTAATTAGGGTTGTGGATTCACTTTTAGTTGTAAATAAAACTTAATAAATTTTTTTTGCCATTTGTTTTAGATTTATTGCCCAAAAGATTAATTATATAAATTATTATTATTTTCCCTTTAATTTTATGATGATTTAAGTATTCATTGTGGCAAAATTTAATTTGTCTACAACAAGTCAAAATACTATTTTACCATACCTTATATTAAGATAAAAAGAATTTATTGTGCCAAACTCCCTTGTTTGTCTACAATAAATCAAAATTTCATAATATAAAATATGTATAAAATTAAATAGAAAATAACTTAATTTATAAAATTAAAAATAGAATTTGATTAAATCATATTTATTTCTTAAAAGTTTCACCTTCCCCTAACTATTAATATCTAGCTAAAAAATTTTTTAATAAAGGAAATTACTAAAATTGAAAAACACATAATTAAAAATGGAATTTGAAAATTGAAATAAAACTAATTTTATTGATTGAAAATAAATTACAAAGAGAGATGAGAAGAAGAATTTGGGGGGAAAGAAGAGAAGAGAAGGTGTGGAGAGGTGTGTTCACCCCCCCTCTATTTATACTAAAACATGGTAAATCCTCACCATACAAATAAAAAAATCTAATTACATCACCAAACGGTTGTGGCTCAGTTGGCAACCCAGGCTGGGTAAGTGGGAAGAGCTCTCGGGTTCGATCCCCACTAAACACACCATTTGGGAGGGGTAAAGAGCCTTAACTGTGACTACACCCCGAATCCGAATTAGTCGGGGCCCAATGCGGTCGCCGGAAATCGGGTGGTTTAAACCAAAAAAAAAAAAAATCTAATTACATCTTAACCTTACATTTGTCCCACTAATAATCCCACTAATAAAACATAAACCTAACTTATCCACTCAAGCATATCCAACACATTCCACTAACAATTAACATACCTAACATGATAAAAACTTATAATTTTACAATTACCACATTTACCGTGGTAAAAACGTAAAAATTTACAACAAAAGTCTTGGATCCTCCTCGATAATGACATAATTTTTCGGACTTCGGGAATCCAAATTTGACATCCATACATTTGTTTGGAGCCTCAAATTGCATGAAATTATTATTTTTACCTAATAACCACACAAAAAATACATAAAATCAAATATTTAGAAAAATAATTAGAAATTCACAATACGTTACACAATTACAAATATAAATTACATTAATAAAACAAAATAACATTTTTATCCCTTAATAAACATGCAATTTTTAACACTAATCACACCCCCCAACTAGCTTATTGCTATCCCCTATCAATTAAAGCGTTATATTAAATTAAGATTTACAAAATTCACATACAAGTTAATAGTTGTTCATCTATCCTCTAAACTACCAAATAAATAAACTCTCAATTTTTTTTAAAACTCTTGGTTGTCCACTCATTATCCAGAATATCATAAACCTTCTTTTGTGCTCAAGTGATTAACACAATACTTATGGGGTTTTATTAAAAGAAAACAACATTTTCGTTCTAAAACTCATTAGAAATTCTATCTTCAGGCAGTAGATTATTCAAGCTTTTTTTTGAAAATTACATTTTTAACCCATGTAGCGAGCTTTAGGTCAGTGACTCCCAGACTAGTTGACCTTAGGGCACTAGGTGTTGAAACACCCATACAAACTTAATTACTCGGGTTTTTAATAAATAAGCAAACAATATATTTATAACCCATGTAGCGAGCTTTAGACCAGTGACTCCCAGACCAGTTGACCTTAGGGCACTAGGTATTAAAACACCTCTACGAACTTAATTACTCGGGTTTTAGATATAACAAAATTAAACTCATTCAATTTTGTTTTTTTTACCTTTTTTTTTTTGCAATATACACTTTCTACCACTTTAGATATTATCCCGAATAAATTAAAAAAACTAAATGCTACAAAAATTTTAACTTACAACCCACTAGTATGTGTCATAGTGTGTGTCAAGAATGATTTAATAATACCTGTTAAATGAGTAAACAACAAAATAACTTTATAACTAAATAGAGGAGAGTACACAAATTTGAGTAATTCAAAGAAAAGGGGACAAAAACAACTTATTATGAATTTTAAAATAAAAAATATAATACAACAAGACTATTAGGATGCGTCTCAAAAGTTGTGACTCTTTACACAGCCATCCTAGACACAAAAAAATTGTTGTTTTTGTTTTTTTTGGGTTTTTTTAAAAAAATAAACACACTTATTTACAATTTACGTCAACTACCCTCCCTCCAACCTAATCTAAACATAATTCATAGTTTAAAAATATGCATGCAAAAAGGAAAAAAATTAAAAAAAAAAATAAAAGAAGAAATAGGAAAGATCACACCTGAACAAGCCACTGAAGATGCGTTTATAGAGTCGCTACACCTCATATTCTGCCATCTTCGACAAAAGCATTACTAGGATTTGCTATATTCCACAGTTGTCAACTATTCCCTCCCCCCAACCTGAACAAGACATTGTCCTCAATGACTTAAAGGAAAGAAGTAGAGTTTAAAAGACATAACCTCATAGCTTTGAGAAGATAGTGACAACCAAAGATAAGTCCAACTTGTACTTCTTCCTAGGGCTAGGGTTACCATCATCAGTCGACCATTCCAATGCCAAGGTCTTAGGATCTAGCTCTGGTTTGTAAGCTTGTAAAAGATCAAGTAACTCGTTAGCCGTAGAAGCACAAACAAAGAGATTTTTCGCAGAGATTAGAATAAAATGATTCTTAATTGCATGGTTAATGAATGTGAGCAACCCATCAAAAAAATTATTAACATTTAGTAAACCGATGGGTTTTTTATAGAAGTTTAAATGGGCTCAATGCCTCTAAAGTTGCAAGATCTCCTGGCAAGAAAATGAAAGCGTCAGCATGATTTAACATCTCAGTTATTCACTCTTGCATACTTGAGATAACTAACTCTTCTCCAATTGGTACATCAAACCTACATCCTAGAGGTTTTAAGGCTTGTGGAATGATACCTAGTACTTGGTTTCCTCTAATAAAAACAGATTCTGAGACAAGTTTTGATAACCCGTGGTCACCTCCTCCATATACAAGGTGCAGTTTCCTCTAAGTTATGGCACGACCAAGATCTACAGCTGCTTGAACGAACTCGAAGATGTTGCCATTAGAATAATCTTCAAAAATAAGTTGTGAGTGGTTGGAAAAAGAGCTCTTATTTAAAGATCTGAGTGACAAACAAAATGAGAAACAACTATAAATGAGTTGGTGTATTTGTTAGATGACGCATAAAGCTCATGTCTCAATTATTCAAAAGTAAACAGTAAAAAGAAAAGCAAACAGTGAAAAGAAAGAAAAAAGTAAAAGAAAACAAATAATGATTAGATACAAAATCCCACCATACAATAATGCAAATGATAAAAGAACAATAAAGTAAAAGAATATTTACTGGTAGTTGTGATTGTGGCTCACATCTTTCTCTGGTTTTACGTCTGGTAACGGCTTGAACGCCCTTTATGGGTTGAGGATAGGCTTCCCATCCAACTTTCTTATAAACTGGCAAATAAGGTCTTTTTGAGTTAGATTCCCAAGACTAAACTGTGCACATTGTTTTTGGAATAGTCTCCATAACCTGTGTATCTCATATTGCACATGTCTGTTTTGATGCGTCTCAAGAGATCGTAAGATATCATCCAACGATTCTTTACTTATGCCATCTTTGACGAATTTAATTTTATCTTCTCGATTATTAGAAATCATTCCTAAAGATTTACAAACTTCTAGTTTGCAACTAAGTCGCACACAATTATGACATTCTGAGCCAAGTCTTTTAGCTCTCCGTTTTTTAGCAAATGTGCTTTTACCAAAACCAGGCATGTAAGAAATAAATGGATCAGGAAACTCACCAACTAATTGGATCTTTGCTTCAATTAACCAACGAATATCAGAAGAAATTTCGTTGTCATTAACAAACGCAATCTTTCACAACGAGCTTTGTAAATTTTTTTGAGTGCATTTTGAGGGAGAGAAGAAAAACGCTTATGCAATTTATGTTGTATTTCTTCCATGCTTGATTTTGAGATTCCAGTTATTGTGGGAAATTGAGGATACCGACTTAAGAAGTCACGGAGTACCGTTATTCTCCATTTATACGGGAAAATAAATCAAAACACACCAAAATCAAATCTGTAAAATCAGATTAAACGTGAAAGCGAACAACAAAAAAGAAACACAATATGTACAAAGGAAAATGAACTTACATTCGTCCTCTCATTGAGTTAACCTCTCTATTGTTCTTAGTTGTCTTTCTTGATCCTCAATGTAGGCCACTAATTCTGGTGGTTGTCGTTCCCAAATTGGATGTAATTTACAGCTCTGTATCAATCTTCTCAAGTGAAATCTTATTCGCAAAAGTCTTTTAAGACGTGTGAACAAAATCTTCCTTATTGAGATACTCATGATGTATAATGATGAAGAAAACACAATTATTAAACACACTTAAGTAAGAAACATCACAACGCGTATCATTCAAGACAGTCAAACAATTCAAACGGGAAAATAACAGTGAAAAGTTAAAATACTCATTAAAAACTTAATCAAGAGTTTGTGGGTCACTCAAATTTATTTCGGTGCTTGGTTCACGTGATTGGTTTTCCAGATAGGGCTTTATTCTTTGTCCGTTAACTTTAAATGTGACACTATTTTTTGGATTCTCAATTTCTACAGCCCCATGTGGATATATATTTTTTACAATAAATGGGTCACTGCACTTTGATTTTAACTTTCCTGAAAACAAATGAAGACGAGAATTATAAAGCAACACTTTTTGACCAATTTCAAATGTTTTTCGAAAAATTCTTTTATCTTGAAAATTTTTTGTTCTTGCCTTAATAATTCTTGAATTTTCATATGCATCATTTCTTAATTCCTCAAGTTTATTCAATTGCAATTTTCGTACATTACCAACATAATCCAAATTTGAATTAAAAGCTTTAACAGCCCAAAATGATTTATGCCCAAGTTCAACATGTAAGTGAATGAGTTTACCATAAACTAGCCGACAAGGTAACATTCCTAAAGACGTTTTAAATGCAGTACAGTATGCCCAATGTGCATCAGTCAATCGAAGAGACCAATCTTTGCGGTTTGGGTTAACTGTTTTTTCTAAAATTTGTTTTATCTCCCTATTTGCTAATTCAACTTGACCATTTGTTTGAGGATGATAAGGGGTAGCATTTTTATGAGTAATTCCATATTTTTTCATTAAAAACTCAAATGACTTATTACAAAAATGCCTACCTCCATCACTAATAATGGCTTGAGGAATTCCAAATCGACTTAAAATGTTTTCTCTTAAAAATTTAACGACAATTTTACTATCATTATTTCGACAAGACATTGCTTCAATCCATTTTGAGACATAATCAACTGCAACTAATATGTACACAAATCCAAAAGATGGTGGAAATGGACCCATAAAATGAATTCCCCAAGAGTAAAATATTTCAATCTCAAGTGTGGGATCTAAGGGCATCATGTTTTTTTTACTAATTGATCTTAATTTTTGACAGTTTTCAAAAGTTTTGCAAAATTTATATGTGTCTTTGAATATGGCAGGCCAATAAAATCCACATTGCAAAATTTTAGCCGTAGTTTTTCTTGAAGAAAAGTGTCCACCACATGCTTCAGAATGACAAAAATTAATGACACTACTTACCTTATTATCAAGAATGCATCGTCGAAAAATCTGATTAGGGCAATATTTGAACAAGTAAGGATCATTCCAATAAAATTTCTTTACTTCAACCAAAATTTTTTTCTTCTCCTGAGTGTTCCATTGCGAAGGCATTTTACCTATAACAAGGAAATTAACAATGTTAGCATACCATGGTATTGAAGTAACATATAATAAAAATTCATCGGGAAAGAAATCATTGATGGGTGTTACATCAGTGCAGATTTCAGATGTGAGTCTTGATAAATGATCAGCAATGACATTTTCGGCACCCTTTTTATCTTTGATGGTGAGGTCAAATTCTTGAAGTAACAAAATCCAACGAATTAGGCTTGGTTTGACATCTTGTTTAGTCATCAAGTATCTCACAGCAATGTGATCAGTAAAAACAACAGTTTTAGAACCAAGCAAATATGAGCGAAATTTGTTTAATGCATACACCACAATAAGTAATTCTTTTTTAGTTGTAGAATAATTCATTTGAGTACTATTCAAAGTCTTACTAGCATAATAAATCACAAACGACTTACGATCCTTTTTTTGTCCTAAAACAACACCAACAGCAAAGTCACTTGCATCACAGATTAATTCAAAAGGCAAAGACCAATCAGGAGATTGCATAATAGGTGCAGATGTCAAAAGGCAAATTATTTTCTCAAAAGACTTTTGGCAATCATCAGTCCATTCAAATGGTGCATCTTTTAATAAGAGGCTACAAAGTGGTTTAGTCATCAAGTATCTCACAGCAGTGTGATCAGTAAAAACAACAGTTTTAGATCTAAGCAAATATGAGCGAAATTTGTTTAATGCATACACCACAACAAGTAATTCTTTTTTAGTTGTAGAATAATTCATTTGAGTACTATCCAAAGTCTTACTCGCATAATAAATCACAAACGACTTACGATCCTTTTTTTGTCCTAAAACAACACCAACAGCAAAGTCACTTGCATCACACATTAATTCAAAAGGCAAAGACCAATCAGGAGATTGCATAATAGGTGCAAATGTCAAAAGGCAAATTATTTTCTCAAAAGACTTTTGGCAATCATCAGTCCATTCAAATGGTGCATCTTTTAATAAGAGGCTACAAAGTGATTTAGATATGACACTAAATTTTTTTATAAACCTCCTATAAAATCCTGCATGTTCTAAAAAGGATCGCATATCTCTAACTATTTTTGGTTGTGGCAATTTATATATGACTTCAATTTTTGCTGTCAACTTCAATTCTTTTAACAGATACAACAAAACCCAAAACAATTCCAGAAGTAACCATGTGATGACATTTTTCCCAATTTAAAACGAGTTCTTTTTCAACACATCTTTTTAAAACGTTTTCCGAATTATCAAGGCAATCATCAAAAGAATTCCTAAACACTGTCAAATCATCCATAAAGACCTCTAAATAATGTTCAATCATATTAGTAAAAATACTTAGCATGCATTTTTAAAATGTTGCAGGAGCATTACAAAGTCCAAATGACATTCTTTTAAATGCAAATGTTCCAAAGGGACATGAAAATGTGGTTTTTTCTTGGTCTTCAAGTGCTATAGGAATTTGATAATAACCTGAATATCCATATAAAAAGCAGTAGTAGGGATGTCCAGCTACTCTTTCTAAGATTTGATCAAGAAATGGTAATGGAAAATGATCTTTTCTAGTGGCTTTATTTAATTTCCTATAATCAATGCACATGCGCCAACTAGACGTAATTCATGTTGGAATTAATTCATCTTTTTCATTTCTAACTATAGTGATTCCAAATTTTTTAGGCACTATTTGTGTAGGACTTACCCACTTACTATCAGAGATAGGGTAGATAATTCTTGCATCAAGTAACTTAAGAACTTCTATTTTTACTACTTCTTTCATGTGTGGGTTTAATTTTCTTTGAGGTTGTTGACATGTTTTATCATTTTCTTCCAAATTGATTCTATGTGTGCAAATTAAAGGATTAATACCTTTAATGTCATTTAAAGTCCATCCAATTGCGTTTTTATGCTTTTTAAGAACAGATAGTAACTTACCTTCTTGGTCGCTTGATAAGGTTGAAGGATAAGTTTGTTCTTCTCCAAGATAAGCATACTTCAATCCCTTTGGCAAATTTTTCAATTCCAATTTAGGCGCTTCTTGTTGTTTAGTCTTTTCAATGATTCCAAGTTCCTCAATTTTGGTTTCCCATCATCACTTTGCAAAGTCTGACAAGAATCAAATAACAAATTTATATTAGAAGTATCATGTTCAAGTTGTTTATTTGATTCAATCGAATTAACCAAACAATATCACTAAGTTTAGAAAAACTCCCTTTTTGAATAACAAATTTATATTAGAAGTATCATGTTCAAGTTGTTTATTTGATTCAATTGAATTAACCAAACAAATATCACTAAGTTAAAAAAAACTCCCTTTTTTGAATAACAAATTTACATTAGAAGTATCATGTTCAAGTTGTTTATTTGATTCATTCGAATTAACCAAACAAATATCACTAAGTTCAGAAAAACTCCTTTTTTGAATATTCTCATCTATACAAGATTCAAGCAATTCCTTTTGTTCATCAATTTCATCTTCATTCTCATTTTCCTCATTATGTTGCCTACACATATTGAAAACATTCAATTCGAGAGTCCTATTTCCAAATGAAAAATTCATTAAACCATTCCTGCACCCAAAATTACAGGAATTGGTTTATAATTATTCACAACAGGTTCAGTTTCTAAAATAATAAAATCCACAGGGTATATGAATTTATCAACTTGTACTAAAACATCTTCCACTATTCCTTTTGGTATTTTAACTGATCTATCGGCAAGTAAAAGTGTAGTTGAAGTTGATTTTAACTCACCAATATTAAGTTGAAGATAAACTGAATGTGGAAGCAAATTAACACTAGCACCAAGGTCTAACAAAGCATGCTCAATTTTGTGGTCTCCAATAATACAAGAAATAGTAGGACAACCATGATCTTTATACTTCAACTTATTATTTGTAGACAGAATGGCACTTACCTGTTCAGCCATGAAAGCACTCTTTTTTACCTTCAATTTCCTCTTAACAATGCATAAGTCCTTTAAAAATTTGGCATATGAAAGTACCTGCTTGATTGCATCTAACAGAGGAATGTTAACTTTCACTTGCTTAAAGATTTCATAAATTTCAGAAGAGTGGTTTGATTTCCTTGGTTTATTTAATGCATGCTGAAATGGTGGTTCAGATGGAACATTAGTTATTTCTTCACTAGGTGTAAGTTTATCTAGTTCTTCCTTACCCTTTGAATTTTCATTTTCACAAAGTTAAGGAATAAGCCGATCAATAACCTTACCACTACGAAGAGTTATAATTGACTTAACATGGTCTATGGGTGCATTTTGAATCTTAGGATTTGTTTGTTGTTGAGCTGGAAATTTTCCTTTTTCTTGAATTGTGAGTGCATAAGCAATTTTAGCAAGAGTATCTTTCAAATCAGAAAAGGTTTGTGCATTTTGATTGTTAATAGCATCTTGCTTCCTAATGAATGAATGCATTGTACCTTCCAAATTTTTCCATGGTGGTGGAACATATGATACAAAAGGTTGAGTATTTTGAAAATTTTGTGGAGGTGATACTTGTGAAGATTGTGCATTATTATTATTCCTCCAACTAAAATTTGGATGATTTCTCCAACTAGGATTATAAGTTTGTGAATATGGGTTTGGTTTGTTAAAAGTGTTGATGGCATTAGCTTGATCATGCAAACATTCTTTGAGTGCAGGCAGAGTGGGACAATCTTGAATGAAATGATCATTAGAACTACAAACATCACATGCAATTTCTTGAACAGATTTTACTTGATCACTTTTTTTATTTTCCAAAGCTTCAACTTTCCTAACTAGGGATGCAAAGTTTTCTTATAAATCATGATCTTCCCTAAGGTTGTAGATTCCTCCACTAGATGGAGATGGTTGTGGTTTATTAGTTAATTCAAAATTTCTAACGGTATCCCAATGTTGTGCATTTTCGGCTAGTTGGTCAAGGTAATCTAGTGCATCTTCAGGATTTTTATCTTTAAATTTACCATTACATATCATTTCTACAACGTGTCTAGTTTGTGGTATTAAGCCCTCGTAGAAATAAGTGACCAATCGCCAAGTTTCAAAACCATGGTGTGGACATATGTTAAGCAATTCTTTAAACCTATGCCAACATTGGTATAATGTTTCTCCATTTTTTTTAGTAAAAGAAGTAATTTACCTTTTAAAAGAATTTGTTCTATGAGGTGGAAAGAATTTTTTCAAAAACTGTTCTTGCATGTTATTCCAAGTTCTTATTGATCCAGATCTAAGGTTTTGTAGCCAAGTTTTAGCTTTATCTTTTAATGAAAAAGGAAAAAACTTTAATCTAATTATGTTCATGCTACAATTTTGATCTGTGTATGTATTACAAACTTCCTCGATATCTCTTAGATGCAAATATGGATTTTTAGATACTAAACCATGAAATGTTGGTAAAAGTTGGATAATACCTGGTTTGAAGTTAAATCGAGATGCTTCTGGAGGAAATACTATACACGACGGTGCTCCAATTCTTGTTGGATTCATGTAGTCTCTCAAAGTTCTCGGTTGATTATGATCATGTTGAGATTGGTTGTCTCCCTGATCAATTAGAGGATTAAGTTGGTCTAAATTGTTTTCATCTTGGATCTCGTCCATGCTTGGTGGTGGTGATTCAGATCTACAAATTAACCTGCCACTTGAAGTGCGAGACCAACGTCTCATACAATAATTATATCACAAAGATAACAACCAAATTCGTAACACAAACACTAAATGAAAATTGCAAAAAGAAAAAAATGAAAATTAAATATGCAAATAATATGAGTGTACAAAAGAAAATTAATAATTTAAAATTAAATAACAATTTGGTGGTTGAACCCACCAATAAAAAGAAAAAAAAGGAAATAAAAAAACTGAAAATTAAATAACTGAAATAAAAAAAATTAGTAGTTAGTTTGTTAAAAAAATTTGTAGTTAGTTTGCTTGGTCCACATTAAGTCCAAATAAGTCCAAGTCTAATTACTGTGAGAAATTTCGTCTAGGGATCTTATTGCAAATTATTTATATTTTATGGCCACACCATAATTTTTAGAAGTTTAAAATTGAGCCATGTGTAGGGATAGCAAAATCCGGGTCCGGCCTTTCCGGTTCCGGACCCGGATGACAATTTTGATATACCGGACCCAAATATAACCTGAATATTTTAATTCCGGGTCTGGGTTTCCGGATTGCGGGTTCCAAACCCAGATATCTATTACAATTTTTTTTTTCTCTCAATGTTACTTCCTCAAATCTCCAAATCTCAAATCACCAAAATTCCGAAACCATAGCTAAATGAATGTTGAGGGAGGATTGCTGAGTTTTCAGATTTTTAGTGGCATTGGTGTTGTCGTTGGCGTCGAGGAGAGCATCGCCAGAAAGTTACTGTGGAGATTCGGCAGTTTCTAGTGACAAAAAACTAGCAGGAGTGGCGGAAAACAGCTATAAAAAACCAACAAGAGTGATAAAAAATGAGGATCAGCCTTAATGGGCACATTCCTCTTTGTCTTCCTTTCAATACAAAGATTTTTCCAAGTCATTTGAGTGAATGAAAGAGAAATTGGAGAAGAAAGAAAGCAGCTGCAGTGGATTTAATGAAAAGAGAAGATGGAGAAGAAAGAAAGAGAAATTAGAGAAGAAAGAAGCGGCTGTAGTAGGTTAAGACTTAAGGCATTAGGGGGGTTTTTTTTTCTTTTATACTTAAATTATCCGGGTCCGGGTTAAGATAAAACTGGATCCGGACCCGGAATGTATCCAGGTTCAAAATATCATTTCCGGATCCGCATTGTATTACCTTTCGGTGCGGGTTAAACCCGGATCGGATTATCTGGGTTTGTCCGGGTCCGATCCAGGTCCGGGTTAATTTGCCATCCCTAGCCATGTGGGATGAGAGTGAAGATTCGGAAAGATTTTAGGGTCAGAACATAATTATGAGAAGAATGAGCAAGAAACGAGAATTGTTGGGGTGAAACTACAATTATGAAAGATGTGGGGGTAGAAGAGAATTTAAGAAAAGGAAAAGGGGGAAATTTACACAAAAAGTACAAAAAATAAAAGGAAAAATAAAACAAAATAAATACCTCTCCCCATCAATGGCGCAAAAAACTTGACACGACTTAAAAGTGTTTGATTTACTCTCAAGTATAAGAGTGCCTAATTATAATATATCTCGGTGAGTCCGAGGTCGATCCACAGAGAAAAGATTTAATTTGTTTATTTTATTTTATCTAAAATTTGAAAATAAAACTTAAATATAAACAACTTAATTTAAATAAAACTATGAAATTGAATTAGTTAGGGTTGTGAATTCACTTTTAGTTATAAATAAAACTTAATAAATTCTTTTTGCCATTTGTTTTAGATTTATTGCCCAAAAGATTAATTATATAAATTATTATTATTTTCCCTTTAATTTTATGATGATTTAAGTATTCATTGCGGTAAAATTTAATTTGTCTACAACAAGTCAAAATACTATTTTACCATACCTTATATTAAGATAAAAAGAATTTATTGTGCCAAACTCCCTTGTTTGTCTACAATAAATCAAAATTTCATAATAGAAAATATGTATAAAATTAAATAGAAAATAACTTAATTTATAAAATTAAAAATAGAATTTGATTAAATCATATTTATTTCCTAAGAGTTTCACCTTCCCCTAACTATTAATATTTAGCTAAACATTTTTTTTAATAAAGGAAATTACTAAAATTGAAAAACACATAATTAAAAATGGAATTTGAAAATTGAAATAAAACTATTTTTATTGATTGAAAATAAATTACAAAGAGAGATGAGAAGAAGAATTTGGGGGGAAAGAAGAAAAGATAAGGTGTGGAGAGGTGTGTTCACCCCCCCTCTATTTATACTAATACATGGTAAATCCTCACCACACAAATAAAAAAATCTAATTATATTTTAACCTTACATTTGTCCCACTAATAATCCCACTAATAAAACATAAACCTAACTTATCCACTCAAGCATATCCAACACATTCCACTAACAATTACCATACCTAACATGATAAAAACTTATAATTTTACAATTACCACATTTACTGTGGTAAAAACGTAAAAATTTACAACAAAAGTCTTGGATCCACCTCGATAATGACATAATTTTTCGGACTTCTGAAATCCAAATTCGACATTCATATATTTTTCGGAGCCTCAAATTGCATGAAATTATTATTTTTACCTAATAAACACATAAAAAATACACAAAATCAAATATTTAGAAAAATAATTAAAAATTCACAATACGTTACACAATTACAAATATAAATTACATTAATAAAAAAAATAACATTTGTATCCCTTAATAAACATTCAATTTTTGACACCAATCAGGTTCAATTCACTCCCACCACTCCTCTCACTTTTTTCTTGACGAGGATGTACTTGGGGCAGCAATACAAACCGCACTTGCTGAAGCATATCTGAAGCTTTCCAATGCATAATAAATGCCCTTTGGTTCTCAGTAGTTTCAATTTGTCTGTCTACTGCAATGAAAGTTACTACGGATGTGGTCCACACTATTTCTCTAATTTTTCTGCTCTTTGTTTAGACAATTTTTAGATGGCTCTGCATTTATCAGGTGAAATGTTTGGATATATATTTGGAGGTTTCCATGTACATACACTTGAAAGAAAGAGCTTTTGTGTATTTAATAAATACAAATATAATTTATCATAATTTAATTTGTCTGGTAGACTAGTAATGTTAATATATTTTTAATATATAGAATATTTTTAAAATATAAATTATTATATTTATTTTAATAATATATTTGTATTTGTCATGAAGATTTTAAATAAAATTTTGAATTAAATAGATTTTACGATTAATAAAATCTATCTTACGTATTAATAATACTAAAATTATTTTATATAATATTCAAAATATTTTAAATTTATATATATTTTTAATATTAGTTTTCTATTTATTATAAAATTTAGTTTAATATAATAAAATATCTCTAGTAGATTGTAAAGTATTGAAATAACTTTTCAAATATTGAAATTATTTTAAAATGTATATTATTATTACATTTATTTTAATACTATAATCCTATTTATTATAAAAAATTGGAATCAAATTTTTAAAGTTAATGGAGCTAAATGGTATTATGATCAAAACTGGGTCTTGGTATCCTTATTAAAAACTTGGGGTCTACATGACTATTGTCTAAAACTTTCAGGGTATAACTGTCCCTTTTCCTAATACATTATATTAAAATAAATAGTTAAATAATAAATTATATGTTAAATTATGTATCAAACACAACAATATAGCAAGAGAAAGACAGAAAGCAAATAAAAGAGACAACGTTTAGGGAGGAATTTTATTCATCTCAAATACCAACAAATAAGGCGTAAATGTCTACTTTTATAGTGATACAACCACAAAATAGTAAGTAATACATCACCATTATAAGAAATAACAATCCTCAAATTACAGAGATAATGAGAGTTATAAAAAGATTAAAGGTTGCTTTGATAAATACCCACATAAATGATAGAATTCATGACACACCCGTTGAATGTTTATCCTATAAAGAATATGCCTCATTAAAACTTTTGCTAGTAAAAATCCTATGAAAAAAACACTAGTGAAGAAAAAATAGTATAATACTCATTTGTATCTTAAGGAGGTCTAAATTGCGTCATTAAAATCTTAGTAGAAAAATACGATGGGACAA
The DNA here is from genome assembly GCF_000493195.1 of Citrus x clementina. NCBI lineage: Eukaryota > Viridiplantae > Streptophyta > Magnoliopsida > Sapindales > Rutaceae > Citrus > Citrus x clementina. The sequence continues at coordinate 13,948,030 of NW_006262339.1, read as the reverse complement.
AAACGAAAGGAAAATGAGTATAATGCATTTAGCCCTCCATATCAATAACTCCCTTCAATAAGCACACTTCCCCTCAAAGTGACATAGCTACTTCAATGATCAATCATATTTTGTTGTAATACTTTGGTCAAACAATCTATAAGATCAACCCCATCTTTTAAAAGCTTGAATTCTTAACATAAAACCATCATTTTGATTGAAGAATATCACCATGTATATATCTTTATAATTTTTTCATCTCATAAATAAAACTAAGCTTTAACACCCATATCCAAGGAGAGTGTAATATGCTTTTCACACTACTTTACATTTTCAAGTTTATGTTGAACATAATTTAATTTGAATATATGCAATTTTCCAATGCCATTGTAGGCACAAGTTAGAAAAAAAAATGGTTCTTTGGGACCAAGTTGCATACAACTTATTTTAAAATAGAACAAATTTGAATACGAAATCTTCTAGTAGTTTTATACTAGCAGCATTCCATTTAGTAAATTTCAATACAAAAGTTGAAGGAAATTCTGTCATTTCAAGATCTTTTATCTTGAATTTCATTTTTAAAAGAAATAAAATCATAAGCTCTTTGAGAGTCTTTTCCATTTTTATATCATCAACATATTTTGTAAGGATTACGAATTTAATTTTAATTTTTAATAAAATCACGTAGTAAAATGGATAATGAAATATCCCACTTGTAATAAATTTTCACCCAAATGATTATACTTTAGGTTGCTATAGTATACACAAGTTCGATTATGGCTTTATCAAGAATATGTAAGGTGCAAATCATTTAATTTAGTACTTCGGGTACTTGTTTCAACCATTTTATCTTTTAAGGATAAGTACATAGATTCTTCTATTTTAATTTTTATGTAACATGGATTCTTCTATTTTAATTTTTAAATACATGTCAAAAGTTCTTTACGTCTTTTAACACATGGAATGCATGTCCAAATTTTGGCCAATCATATAAATCGATATTCTTTCACATTTTTTTAGTTCATGTTCCTAAATATTTGTTTGCATATTATAGTAAATTAGCAAGTGATATAAGGCCACAAACTTTGTATGTAAATATACACTAGTCAGGTTCCTAAGAAAGACTGGAGGGGTCACAATGGTCCCACTTAAAACCAAAACTCCTTAGGTAACATAGATAGCCTTTGTGACAGAACCTTTCTAGTGCACATAAGTTTACATACTTATCACAAGTTTATAATAATAATAATAACAATAAATAAATTGAAACAACAAAATTATAACATATCATTCAACAATATGTAATATGACAAAAAAAGCACTAAGCTGAGCTCTGTAAAGATATAGTGTCCTTAAAACATATCTGCCACCTTCATAGTGGTGCTAGAATTATATTGTTATCTATCTCTCAAGATACAATAGATCTGAATAGTGTTGGCAAGACAACTTTACTATTCATACAAACTTTAAACAAATGTTTGAACTCTATCACACTGAAACTTAAAGATACAATGGAATTGCTGAAGAGAGAAGAGTAGAAAATTGCTTGGATTTTAGTGTATTTTGCAAATGAACTTGAAAACCAATTAATAGGTTTCAAGAGAGGGCATTAGTTCGTTAAAACCCTAAGTGGGATTTTTCTTCAATTTTTTTCACACTAATGGGTGCTCTTTGAGATTGAATTTGTCATTCACCAAAGCGACCAATTTCAACATTCTATGATTCGTTGCGAAGAGCTCATGGAGGAGATTTCAAATCATTGTAAGTAACTAAGTATATAGTTCCAATATTCATTTTGCTTAAAATTGGCCTGAAAATAACTACTTTATGCTATTCTTCTAACAATCCCCCACATGAATAAAAATTGGCAGGAGACACAAAAATGATTGTTTTAACATCAAGATCATTTGATTATGGTGATAGAATTTAATGGATCAAAGCTTGCATAGGATCAGTAGGTCTCAACCTTTGAACCTTTCCTTGTGATATTTATTTACTTTATTGACTAACTAGTAGACGCAATGTCTTGAAATTTATCACACAAGAATTTTTCCTAACACTATCGAATTATCATGATTGTGTTCATTTTGACCCTAGACAGTTGCTTGGTTCTCCAAGAGTTTCTAAGAATTGAGCCCTTAACATCTCCATTTGAAGTGACCCTACTTATCTCTTGTGTAGTTAATTTCTTAATCAAAAGTAGTCCACTTTGCTTTGCTTGGATTCCTAACACATAAGAAATCATTAAAAGCATAACTTATTCTTTTCTTCCTATAGGGCATCACTATTTTTATTATAGAAATGGATAGGAAAGTAACCTCCACAATGATGAACAAGGTATTTTACAATTAGATTGTCCATTTGAACCTAGTTTTTGGTATCTCTAGTAAGCTATGTTGGGTTTTCCTTTATAAAATAAACTTTTTCTTCAATAGTCTTTAGTCCTTTTTCCCTCGATGATTTTTCTACTAACTCTTTGCTTAACCTTTTGGTTAATAGATCTATATTGTTATCTCTTAACATTACATAGTCAGTATAAATAACTTCAACAAAGAGTAGTTGTCTAATGGTGTTATGTCTACAACATGTATGTCAAGACTTGTCAATATACATATTGCTATGCACCCTTTCAATTACAAATTTACTATCATAATGTATGCAAAATACTGGTATAGACTTTGGCTATTTTGGAATACCTGCTAAGAAATTGTGCAGCCATTCTACCATTTTACCACATTTGTCTAATGCAACGAATTCAGAATTTATTGTTGACTTGTCAATCATTGTCTTTTTAGATGATTTCCATAAAATGGTAGCACCTGCCAGTGTTAACACGTAGCCATTAGTAGAATTTACGTTTTTCTCATTAGATATCCAATTTACATTAGTATACCCTTCTAGTACAGTTGCATATCTAGTATTGTGCAACCCACAATTATGAGTATAATGTAAGTACAGAAGTTATATTACTAAAGTTTTCCAGTGATCAGCCCCTGAATTTTTAATATATCTAACAAGTTTGCTTCCTATATAAGCTAAGTCTAGCTTTGTAAAACTTCTAAGGTACATTAAACTAGATATTATTCTAAAGTATTTGCTGTGAAAATTCTATTGTACTCGTACGCACATGAATTTATTGTAATATAGATTTATGGTGATAAGTGTTGATCCCACAAGGAGGTAGATTTAATTATGTGTAGGGTTAATTTTATTAAGCATGTATGTAAATTAAATGGAGATTATTTTTTAGTAGTACTAAGATTTTTTAGCGATACTTGAGTCTCTAAATTCATACTCAACAACTCACTATGTGCTTAATATTCCTTTTTAGTTCCAATTAATTTATGAGCGAGATTTTCACTAATCATAATCCTCACTCTAATAAATTTGGTATCAAGTGCTTAGTATACCAGAGGGTAATGATCTTTTGCTAAGTGTGGTGTCAAGTACTCGTTGTGCCAAATGATAATAATACTTCTGTCGACAACGTGGCAAGATCGTCCACTTAATAACTTAGATAAACTCTATGCCAACACTAAGTCAAGATAGCCTATAAGTACAAAGCACCAGTGTAGAGAGCCTCTTGGTGGTTGACAAAGAAGCCTAGCGATTTAGTGTCATATTCTTTTATGAAGGTCAGCTTGGAGAAAAACTTCTCTTGGTGAGAGGCGTAGCAGAAATTCAGAAAATAACTTATCAATGCTAGCTATAATTCCTAGTTTCAGAGATCGAAACCAAGACTTGGCCAGGCCCGTGAGAATGTGTGTAAACATATGGCACATGACCTTTTCTCTGATTTCTTTTATGAGAATTTGATCCCAATACAACTTAACATACTCAGCGGTGTCGGAGGTGCCCCAATATTGTATAAACTAAAGGATGCTGAAGTTAATTTCAAGGGCTGCTTGGCGAATTTCCATCGTGAATGGTGATTGATAAATAATTGACACTTAATACAGAGCAAGAAACTGAAGAAATCCTAATTAGATTGAAATTTATAATATTTAGGAATGGTTTAATTAATTTGTATTCTATTTTGATTTGGTTTCCTATTTAGAGTTTCATTGTTTAGGCATAGTTTATTTAAGTTGTATTCATAATTTAGGTATGAGTATTGTTAAGGTAGGTTTTCTAGTCAAATTAAGATAAGTCGTAGTTAGTATAAATAAGTATCTTTTGTAGCTTTACAAGAAGGCCTTGATTATTTGTTATTGATTATTTCTTGGAATAAACTCGAGATTCGAGTTCAATAATATTTTCAATTTTCAAATCTTTGTGTGAGTATTTATGTTCAGTTAATTCTTGATATTATGCGGAATCAATGAGTCTTAGCCCCTAAATTCGCGGTATTCTTTTGAATCAACATGAATTTAGTTTAATTTTTTTATTCTGGTATTCTCTAGAATCAACAAAATATTTTGAACATTAAACTTCCATTGCATCCTCTTGGTATCAGAACTAAAACCCTGGTTTTACCAATCTAACTCTGTCTATGGCCAAACCTTTTATTTTCCCCGTTTTGATTTTTCCGTTTGGCTTTATAAAAAAAAAGAAACAAAAACGTCAGCCCAGCATTGGCCACCATCCAAGGCTGTCGACTTTTATTTTCAGTCACCATTTATGCTTTATAAAAATGAAGTTAAGTATCAATTAGATAAGAAAACTAAGGACTTGAGAACTAATAAAAGTGGTGAGTAAGTTGCTCTATTTAAGTCACTTTGTGAACAATAAGGAATTATACATCATACTACAGCTCCTTATTCAACTCAATCTAATTAGCTGAAAAAATCTTATCATGAAGGAAATGATATAAGTAATGTTAATAAGCTCTAAACTACTTCAAAATATGGGGGGAAGTTGTTTTATTAGCCAATTACCTTTAAATAAGGCATCTCCAAAGGGAACAGAGAAAGCCCCTTACAAAGTATGGAAAGGTAGAGTACCTTCCTACAAATACTTGTGGTTGTGGGGCTGTCTTGCTAAAATCGTCATTCCTCAACCAAAGAAGGTGAAGATAGGACTGTATTTTCATTAATTATGACATAACTACTAGTGCCTTAGATTTCTTGTGTATAAGTTGAGTATTCTAGATATTCACAAGAATATGATGATGGAATCCATAAATGAATCTTTTCTTGAACATGTATTTCCCTCTAAATTGAAGGAAGATTAGAGTTTGATTAAACAAACACATGGGGCTATCATTGAATATAGTGAAGAAAAAAAAACAAGAAGAAATTTAAGGTACAGAACAAGAGGTTCATTTTGAGCCCAGACGTAGTGAAAGAGCTAGAATAAAAATTTTTTTTGGTCTAGATTTTCTTATCTTTTTCCTGGAGAGTAAACCAAAAAACTTCATGGAAGCTGTAAGTTAATCGGAAGGCACTTTGTGGAAAGATGTTATCAATAGTGAAATTGAATCCATCCTACAAAATCATGCCTGGGAGTTACAAGATCTTTCTCTAAGATGCAAACCTCTAGGATCCAAGTGGATTTTAATGGGAAAATGAAAGTTGATGGATCAATACAAACTAGACTTGTAATTAAAGGATATAAGCAACAAGATGACTTTAATTACTTTGATACTTATTGATAACTCTATGAAATGAGAGTTACCATGACACTTTTAGATTTAAATAAGTAATATTTAGAGAGTAAATGATGTGTTTTTATTGCATTTTAGTTATATTTTGCATGAACATCCATTTTATTTTTAATAAATTTAGTTTGATTTAGAATAATTTGTGTGCTAGATCATATGCATAATTATAGGTGGCTGGAAGCTTAAATTTCAAGGAAGAAATGATGCCGCAACAGACTTGTAGAGACAATGAAAGAACTTGGCCACAAAAGAATTGAAACAAGTAATATGCAGTAGCATCATTGCTGTAGCAATCCTGGAGCAATGACAGAGAAGATTTCGCACGCATCAACTAAAAGATTAGAATTTAGAGTTTTCAAAAATGGAAGATAGGCGCCTTAGACTTCTGGTTGCCTTAATTCCAAGTTATAAAAAGAGCACGCTTGGAAAGAAAAAAAAAGAGCTGTCACCTAAAAGGATAAACCGCAAAGAAACAACAAGAAAAACAAAAATCAAGAGAGAGATTAAAGGCTGTCCTTGAGGAGAAATCGTAGAGATAAATTGAAAATCAGTTCTTCTTATTCTTTTCTTTTTTCTATTTATTCATGACGATGTATTGGATGGATGAAACTCTTTTATTTTTTCTTCTATCGCAAATTATGAATTAAATTCTATTATGGTTGAGTGATAAACGATCCTAATGGATATTGGACTGACATATGCATGTTGTTCTGTGTTTGCTATTGCATTTTGTTTTAATTGTTTTTATTTTAATTTCTTATTTCGGTTAACCACCCATTTGGGGATACTAGCTAAGGATGAGCCTAAAAAAGGTTTGACTTAGTGGATCTCATTAAGACAATACTTGGTTTTAGATTGGGTTTCCCAAGTTGAGTTAATCTCAATTTGAATAGGACCATATTTGATTTAAAATTAGTGATGAACTAAATATAAGGATTCACCTGTAGGGTAAAGGGAACCTAGAACGTTTAATGGTATATTTAATGTTGGCGTAACAATTAGTCACTACTAGGTTGCATTAGATACAAGATATCCAACACACGACAACTGAGGATACATGGGGGATTCTGCTTAATGTTGTAGTTGATACTGTAGCAACGGTACTGTAATTGAAAAAATAGTTAATGCCATTAAATGAGTTTATTCACTCAACTACTTTATTCCCATTGGTTATATCCTTGTATTTGACATGAGAGTTTTCTTATTTGCATTTCATTTATTGCATTTTTGTTTTAATTAGTTTATTAGTTTTATAAAGTGTCTTATTTTAATTAGAACAAATTGTACTGTTAAGATTGTTGTAGCAAATCTGATAACATCAATCCTTGTGGAGACGATTTAAGTACTCAACAGTATATTACTTGTTGTGTGTACTTGCAAATTGATACCCATAGCATTAGAAATCACACACACCACATATTCTCTTGCAACGAGAATAATTTCCATTAGGATGTTACTAGCAATTACAACATTACACAATTTAGAAAACATCAAATGGATGTAAAAACAAGCTTTCTAAATGGATATTTAAATGAAGAAATTTACATAGAATAACCTAAAGGCTTATAGCTCCAAGGCAATAAAAGAAACTATATACATTAGTGAAGTCATAATATGGTATGAAGTATGTGCCCAAACAATGACATGAAAAGTTTGACCGACAATTATGGGAAATGGTCTTAAGATCAACGAATGTGACAAATATATATATGTTAGAAAGATAGAAAATGGTTATCTCATTTTGTATCTTTATGTTGATGGTCAGATGTCATTTTGAAATCTAATTTTGACATTAAAGATATGTGTTTAGTAGAGGTCATTTAGGGAATAAAAATCTCAAGGACATCTAACAGACTTACGCAGACACATTATATGGATAAAATTCTTGAGAAATTCAACAAAGATGATTATGTTGTAGTAGGAACTTTTGTATATACAAGTTTGCATCTATCTAAAAATAAGAATAAATGTATATTTCAAGTAGAATACTATTGAGTGTTGGAGAATGCATAATTACCAAGGGTAAAATTGTTATTTTATACTCCAAGTCTCACTAACATTTTTAATTTTATGTATTTAAGTCCTTTAAACTTTAATTATGTGTGTTTTGTTATAATTTGAATATTTTATGTATTTCAGGCATATTTTGGCCACTTCATGATTAACGCGAAGTCAGGCAGCAAACAAATAGCATTTTTTAGCTCAAAACAGCTGAAATCCTTAGAAAGGACATTGAAGGCGAAATCATAATTTTAAAATTTTGGTAAGGCCCAGTTGATGTGGTATTTACCAACTAATGTGGCAACATCTTATTGGTCTAAAAAATAATGATGTTGTATTAACTAATGACATGGCATTGACCGATGATATGATGTTGGCCGATTATGTGGCAACATCTTATACGACCAAAAAATGCTAATGTAGCATTGACTAATGAGGTGGCATGAACCAATGATGTGGCATTGAACAATGATGTGATAGCATATCATTGGACTGAATGATGTCTCCCAACTAATCAGATCTTGGCATGTGGTGCAATCCTGAGCGTCCGAATTGTTTTCATTCGATGACCATAATTTACTCATTATATCTATAGATAAGGGGTTCCCTCCTAATTTGACAGCTTTGAATCCAAATTTGAGCTCTATTTTCTGTAATTCTCACTATATCTTGTATTTTTTATGTATTTTAATAAAATTATTATTTTAGTCATAGTTTAATTATAAGTGGCTAATTTAATTTTAAGCTTGCATTGAAGGTGAACACAATCTATGGGCTTAATTTGGTAAGTTTATTTTCTTATTCCTCTCTGATTTTTGTAGTTGTTTTGATTCATTATTGATAGACAGTGTATTTTATCTAGATTTTGCACAGTATACTTGTTCCCTAGTGAAAGATCGTTACTGTCTGGCACAATCAGTACTTTACACTATATTTAGTAGAAATAGACTACCCTTTAGTTAAGGGTGGGCAAACAGTTAGGTTTTCGTCGACCGAATAGAAAAAATTCGGTTTGGTTCGGTTCAGTTCTATGAGAAAAAACTGAATGGTTTTAAAACTAATGAACCGATTGGTTTTTGTTCGGTTTGGTTTAAAACCAAACTGAACTGAAAAATCGATTGGTTCAGTTTGATTTAATTATAATATATTTAATTGAAAATATGTAAACCAAAAAGCAAATTTCAATCACATCTACACGCCTCTCTCAAATCCCTAAATTTCAATTTGCAATTCATCACCTTACTTGTCTCCTATGCCTCTCTCTGTCGCCTCTCTGCCTCTCATTTTTCTCTCTCCACATGGTGCAGAACTTCAGCTCAGCCCCTCTCAGTTTCTTCCTCGTGAGCGTTTCTCTCTCTTGCGTTAGCTCAGCCCATCTCTTCCTCGCGTGCAGAGCGCCTAGCACATCCCCTTTCTTCCTTGTGTGCACGCCCTCCTAGCACTGCCCCTCAGCAGTGGTACAGTCCTTCCCCTCAAGCATGGTGACGCCGTCATTAGCCCCTCACATGTAGTCATCTTTGGTCATTTTTTTTAATTTATGCCATGGCTCGTGTGTTTGTACAAAGTTTGTATACTCTTAAGTTTCTGTTAGTCTTAATGTGTTAGGAATTGATTTTGTCAACTGCTGATGTTTATAATATACTTGTTGGTGGAGTTAAAAATGGTGGGTAGATATAGTGGTTGTGGCTTGTGGCAGTGAAATGGTTGTACTGTATATTGCGGTCGAGAATTGAAAATTTAAAAATAGACAAATGTATCATGCTTCTATCAATGAAAAATTGGAAATAATATTTTTTATTTAACTTATTTGGCATAATGATTAATGACTTAATTAGCTTCGTGAGGTTGCAATTTGATATTGGCAATTTAGCACGGACATTTGAACCGAACCGGATTTTGGAACCGAAATTTTAGTTCAGTTCGGTTCCTAAATTTAGTTCAAGTTCGGTTCATAATCTTAAGAACTGATCAATTTCAATTTGGTTTAGGTCCCGAATCGAACCTAACTGACTATTGCCCATCCCTACCCTTAGTATTTGTAGGTTGTCTTGACTCAGTGTTGATAGAGAGTGCACCTAAGTTATTTAACGAATGATCTTTCTATGTTGTCGATAAAAGGATTATTATCGTCTGATACAACGTGTACTTGACATCACACTTTGTGGAAGATCATTACCCTTTGGCACACTGAGCGATTGATACCATATTTATTAGAACGAGACTTACGAGGAGTGGAAATATCCCCTTATGAATTAATTGGAAGTAAAAAGAAATATTAAGCATATGATGAAGTGATAAATATGAATTTAAAGACTCAAGTATTTTATTTGAATTATTTTTATTCTTAATTTATTCTTATCATTTTTTACTTTGAAGCTTAGAATTGCTCAAAAATAATCTCCAGCTAATTTATATATACACTTAAGAAAATTAACCTTGCACATTATTAAATCTACCTCCATGTGAGATCAACGCTCTTCACCTAAATCTATATTACAATAGATTTGTGCACTTGTGAGTTCAACAAAATTTGCATAATAAGTTTTTGGTATCGTTATTGGGGAGGTAAGTTATTTTAATTTGTGGAGTCAATTTTCTTTGTAAATATTGTGTAAATGTTTTGAATGTGTTTTTATAGTAAGTGTGCAACAACATGATAATGTTAGTACCATAACTTTCCTCTCTCTTTATTTTCTATAGTTTTGCTTTTAATTTTTACATGTTCTTTGCATACACGGTTGAAGATCACCATCATATGATCTAGAACCTATAAATCTCGAATTGGAAAAGATACTTTGCATGCAAAGACACATTGCATCACAAGTTAAAATTGAGGATAAAATTGAAATGAATTTAGAACAACAACCACAAGCACCACAAAAGAGGCCATTTAAGGGCTACTTTAATTCTTTAACTAATTTGCGCATGTCATGCATAAGATACCCAAATATAACTGCTATGAGTTTTAAGTTGAAACCTAGTGTGCTAAATTATCTCTCATCATTTTGTGGTGTTGTGCAAATTTTAATGAACTCGCAAATGTACGAATCTATTGTAGAATATATTAATGGTGACGAGTGTCGATCCCACAAGGAGGTGGATTTTAATTATATGTAGAATTAATTTTCTATGAGAATGGTTGAATTTGTTGTGGAAGTGATTTAAATTATCCTAAAATTCAACTTAAAATGGCGGGAATAAATTGAAGAGAAAACTTTTATAATTGAAGCGCTTGGGTATCTGGATCCTCATCAATATGTACCATGAGCTAAATATTCCTTATTAGTGCCAATTAAATCATGAGGGGGTATCCACACCTCATGAACCACACTCTAATCAATATGGTGCTAAGGGCTTATCGTGCCAAATAATAATAACCTTGTACTAGGAAGCCGGTGAAACCAGGGCGGTATCTAGACAAGATTATTATTATTTGTCGACGAAAAGTCAAAACATCCACAATAATTAGAGGGGAAGAGAAAATAAATTTACCAAATAAAGCCCATGACACATGTTGAGACTTCACCTTCAACCCAAGCTTGAAAAAAAATTAGCTACTCATAATTGAACTAGGGGCAAAATGAGAATTTATTAAAATACACAGAAAATACAAGATGGAGAAGGAATTATAGAAAATGGAGCCCAAAAATGGATTTAGGGATACCAAATTAGGGGGGAGGCCCCCTTTTTATAGATACATTGAGTAAATCATGGCCATCAGATTAAAAACAGTTTGGACGCTCAGGATTGCGCCACGTCATCAGTCAACAGTACGCGGTTTGACTACGCGGTTTGAACAGTGACACGGTTTGACCACGAGGTTTGAACAGTCAACCGGTTTGAACAATGACATTTTTCCTTTTATGCTCCTCCTAAGGTTTTCGACTATCCTGAGTTCAAAAGTGATGTCTGTTTTACCGTTTGATCTCTCATTCATTGTGAAATGACCATAATGCCCCTAAAATATATAAAATACTTAATTAAAATAAAGCACACGTAATTAAGAGAAAATGATAAAAAGTAATATCACACACTCACCAGGATGAAAGAAATATGCTCTCAGTTTAGAAATAATACGATCTCAAGTCAAATAAAAATGCTAGTCAACCCAATTTATTTATTTATTTGTATTTTTTTATGCACCACTACAACTTTTTAGCCCATATAACTAGCTTCTACTTCAGACTATAATTTCCTAAAATCAAAAAGGACTTTTATTAGGACGTAATGTAGGCTAGGGGCATGGCTAACAAAGGAGGAGAAATAAGGAAAACAAAGTGTATGTTTGAGAAAAATGTAGAGATTATTATTTTTTTTTTGAAGTTGCAAGGTGGATTTCACCTATTATTGTTATTTATTTATTTTTTTAACAACAATTTTTTTTTTTGCTTTTGTTTGGTACAACTTCACTGAAAAAAATAATTATTTACATTTTTCTCAAACATAAATAGGTGATGGAACTTGTAAGATATCGGGTAATACTCCAAATCAGAGTGGGTCAAGATGATAAGTTTGACAAAGAAAAGTTTTTTTTTTAAAGGCTCAAAAGGGTTAACTATCCATATTTCACAAAATGGATGGCTAGAAAGGCTCAAACGAATCAAAGATGGTCTTTCCATCATCTTTTAGGGCTTTAAATAATCTTCTATATCTACTAGTTAGATGAGCGTCCAGATGTAGCAACACACATTTTTTCTTCTTTTTTTTTAATTTTACAATTTTTTTTAAGGGTTAACTCAAAAGAAATCTAGAGATCGTGTATAAAATAATAAACTGCTAAGCTGTATGAAGAATGGGCAAAATAGTTACTCTCCAAGAAAAATGATAGGCTCAAAAACTCACTTGGTACTTATTATGACATGTTCATTCCTTCAAGCAACTCATATTTGTCTCTGACATCAACATGTAGAGTAGCAAACATGGCGTAACATCACTTAAGACTAAAGATAATACAAATACTAAAATTTAAATTCATCATGTCATCCAATGTTAAAACAAATCACACAATTTTTTTTTCAAGCAACATTCTACCCCCCAACCTATTCTAAACATGAAAGGAAAATATGCATGCAGAAATGTGAAAAATGATGCAGAAAAACTAATTAGAAAAGTTACACTTAAAATGATAGAAAAAGAAAATGGTTTTTTTTTTTTTTACTAAGAAGATGCGTTTCTAGAGGCACTAAACTCCATATTCAGCCATCTTCGACTCAAAAATTTGAAAATGTATATTTATAAAGGAGAAATTAAAAAGAAGAAGTAAAAAAAATGAATATCAAAGCTTAATAAAGAAAAAAAAAGTCTGGAATTTCTTTTTAATGAAGACGATGTGTTTCCTGAGTAACTACACTCTATATTCAGCCATCTTCAACACAAAAAGTTAGCAACAATTAGTTTCTACAACAAAAAATTAGTAAAAACTTAACCAAGATTCCACAATTATAGACTATTCCCTCCCTCTAACCAGAACGAAATATTGTTATCAATGTTTTAAAGGAAAGAAGTAAAGTTTAGAAGATATCACCTGGGTGGTGCAACACAGAAGAAAATATTTATAGGCGGAGAGTTAAATCTAATTTGTACTTCTTACTGCGGCTATTGTTACCGTCATTATTTGGAGACTCCAACACCAAGGTCCTGGGATCTGGCTCTGGTTGATAAGCTGCTCATTAGCAGTGTGAGCACAAATAAAAAGCTTTTTCATTGTGGAAGGAATGAAATAGTTTTTTATTGCATGGTTAAGACATGCGATAAAGCCATCATAAAAGTTATTGACATTAAACAAACCGATGAGTTTCTGGTGAATGTGCAGATGGGCCCAAGATGCTAATGTGATAAGTGCCTCTAGAGTTGCAAGATCTCCTGGTAGGAAAATGAAAGCATCAGCATGATTAAGCATTTCAGTTATTCTTTATTGCATACTTGAGACGACTAACTCTTCTCCAGTCGGTGAGTCAGACAAACTGCCCAAAGGTTTTAGGGCTCTTGGGATGATGCCTAACACTTGGCTTCCTCTGACAAAAGAAACTTCTCAGACCAATTTTGATAACCCTCGGTTAACTCTTTATGTTTGCCACAGTTAAATCCAGAAAGCACACAAATGTTCTTGAATTATCTATTGGGAGTTGCTGCCATTAGGATACTTCTCAAAAATAATTTGTGTGTGCTTGAAAAAAAATCATATTTAATAATCTTGGTGACGGTGGGTCACAGCTGTGTATGAGGTAACATGTCAGTGTCAATTAACATGTAAAGCACATGGCTCGAGAGTCAAAAAGCAAACAGTAAAAAGAAAAAAATGATAAAAATAAAATTATTAAAAACAATAATGCAAATGATAAAACAACAGTAAAATAAAACATCAGTGAAGTAAAAAGATATTTACAGGTAGTTGCGACTGTGGCTCACATCTTCCTCTGGTTTTACGTCCAGAAACGGCTTGAACGTCCTCTATAGATCGAAGATAGGCTTCCCATCTAGTTTTCTTATAAATTGGCAAACAAGGTCGTTTATAGTCAGATTCCCGAGACTATATCGTGCATGCTCTTTCTGGAATAATGACCATAACTAGAGAATCGCTCCTTGCACATATCCACTGGGATGCGTTTCAAGAGACAAAAGGATATCATCCAATGACTTCTTATTCAAGTCATCCCTAATGAATTGAATCTTATCTTCCATGTTATCAGACACCATTCCTAAAGAACATGGGTTTTTATTGCATGTTATTCTGGCACATTTATGACAAGCAACATAAATTCTTCGAGCTCTTCGTTTTCTTGCATAATTTCCTTTACCACAACCAGGCATGTATGCAATAAATTTTGGAGGTAACTCAGCTGTCAAACGTACTTTGGTTTCGATTAACCAATAGATGTCAACAAGTATGTTATTCCTCATGAGCAATCGCATGCGTTCAAACCGAGCTTTATAGATTGTAAGAAGGGCATTCTGAGGAAGTGGAGGGAATTAATTGTGAAGCTTCACTAGAATCTCGTGTTTGTCCATACCTTCACCTCAGAATATCAGTTATTATGGGAAACTGAAGTAAGCGACTTGATTATCACGGAGTACCGTTATCCGCCACTTCACCGGGGTAACAAACTAAAACACACAAACAAAGAAAAACAAACTAAAACACATAAAGAAAATTACAATCGTCATCTTATTGAATTTACCTCAAGCTCTAACTGGATGTTGTAGACACTTCTCTCAATGTCTCTGAGTTGGCTTTCTAAATCCTCAACATAGGATACTAACTCTGGTGGTTGCAGAGCCCAAATACGATGTGTTTTACAAAATCGAATCTGCCTTTTGAGATGAGATTTTACACGTTGAAGTGGTTTAAGAATGTCCAGGAGGAACTGTTTAGCTATGGCACTCATGATTAACAATGATAAAAGAAAACTTAATGGTTAAACAAACACACTTATGCAAAAATAATTTCAATTAGCAAAAAAATAATAAAAAGAAAAAAAGAGAAAAAAATCAAATCACCGAAAAGAAAGAAAGAAAAACTCAATTCAAATCTGGTGGGTCACTCAAATTTATTTCGGTGTCCTCTCCATATGGTTGGTACTCTAGATATGGTTTTAATCTTTGACCATTAACTTTAAACGTGACACCGTTCTTTGGGTCCTTAATTTTAATTGCCCCATGTGGAAAAATAGTATGAACAATAAAGGGGCTAGACCATCGAGAGTGTAACTTACTTGGGAATAGGTGCAAGCGAGAATTGAATAAAAGCACTTTTTGACCTGGAGTGAGAGATTTTCTCATAATTTGCTTGTCATGGAAGACTTTCATTCGCTGCTTGTAAATTTTGGCATTTTCGTATGCATCATTGCGAATTTCTTCAAGTTCTGCCAGTTGTAATCTTTTTCTGAGCTAGCTTGCTGCATGTCAAAGTTGAATTTTTTGATGGCCCAATATGCACGATGCTCGAGTTCCACAGGTAGATGGCAAGCTTTTCCATACACTAGCCTGTAGAGTGGCATCCCAATCGGGGTCTTGAAAGCCGTTCTATATGCCCATAATGCATCATCAAGTCTTAATGACCAATCTTTTTTGTCTGGCCTCACTGTCTTTTCTAATATGTGCTTTATTTCTCGATTGGAGATCTCAACTTGGCCACTAGTTTGCGGATGATATGGGGTCACCGCTTTGTGAGTGATTGAATACTTTATCAAAAGAGTTTTGAATACTTTGTTGCAAAAGTGGGCACCACCATCACTGATTATCACTCGAGGGAATCCAAAGCATGAAACAATGTTGCTTTTAAAAAATTCTATCGCCACCTTGTGATCATTAGTTCTACATGGAATTGCTTCTACCCATTTCGATACGTAGTCAACAGCAACCAATATGTATTGGTGGCCAAAAGAAGGGAGAAAAGGTCCCGTGAAGTCAATACCCCATACATAAAAAATCTCAACCACTAAAATTGGATTTAGTGGCATCATATTCCTTCGTGTAATGCTCCCTATTCGTTGACACCTATCACATGAAGAACAGAAAGTGTAAGCGTCTCGAAATATAGTTGGCCAATAGAAACCACATTGTAAAACTTTAGTAGCTGTTTTCTTAGCACTGAAGTGGCCTCCACAAGGTTGTTCATGGTAGAATGAAAGGATATTCTGAATTTCACTTTCTTGGACACATCGTCTAACAATTTGATCTGCACAATACTAGAACAAATACGGGTCATCCCAAAAGAAATTCTTTATTTCTGCAAAAAATTTGGCTTTGTCTTGCTTGATCCAATGCTCTGGAAGTTGACCTGTAACAAGATAATTAATGATATCAACATACCACAGTAATACTTCCACACTCATTAATTGTTTATCTGGAAATGACTCATTCAATGGTAATAATTCCATAATTGTGTCAAAATGGAGACAAGAGAGATGGTCAGCCACAACATTCTCTGTGCCTTTCTTATCTTTAAATGCCAAGTCGAACTCCTGCAAAAGTAACACCCAACGAATTAGTCTAGCTTTTGCATATTTCTTTATGAGAAGATATTTAAGAGCAACATGATCTGTGAATACAATTATTTTACAACCATTGAGATAAGATCGAAATTTCTCTAATGCAAACACTACTGCTAGCATTTTTTTTTTCAGTAGTTGAATAGTTCAACTATGCATCATTTAATGTCATACTAGCATAGTAAATAACATGGGGAATTCGATCAACTCTTTGTCCTAATACTGCTCCTACTGCATAATCAGATGCATCAAACATGAGTTCAAATGGTAAGCTCCAGTTTGGGGGCTGAATGATGGGTGATGATGTCAACAACTACTTTAATTTTTCAAATGCCACAAGACATGAATCATCAGAGACAAAAGGTACATCCTTAACAAGTAAATTGCATAAGGGTTTAGAAACTTTGCTAAAATTTTTAATAAAACGTCTATAAAAACCAGCATGCCTAAGGAAAGATCTTACTTCTCTGACTGTTTTGGGTGGAGGAATATTAGAAATGAGATCCACCTTGGCTTTGTCAACCTCAATACATTTGCTCAAAATGATGTGACCGAAAACAATACCTTGTTTTACCATTAAATGACACTTCTCCTAATTTAGGACTAAGTTCTTCTTGATACATCTCTACAGAACTAGTGTTAGATGATGTAAATATTGATCAAATGAATCACCAAAGACAGAAAAGTCATCCATAAAAACTTCAAGAAATCGTTCAACCATATTAGAAAAAATGCTCAACATACATCGTTGAAATGTAGCAGGTGCATTACATAATCCAAATGACATCCTTGTATATGCAAAAGTGCTAAAAGAGCAAGTGAAAGTGGTCTTCTCTTGATCTTTTGGTGCTATGAGAATCTGATTATATCCTGAGTAGACATCTAGAAAGTAATAAAATTCATGGCCTGCTAATCTATCAAGCATTTGATCGATAAATGGTAAAGGAAAATGGTCTTTACGTATGACAGAATTCAACTTTCTATAATCAATGCATACACGCCATCCTATAGTCACTCTAGTGGGTATCAATTAATTATCGGCATTTGTAACTACTGTGACTCTTGACTTTTTGGGGACAACTTGTACATGACTGACCCATGAACTATCAGAAATGGGATAAAGGACACCTGCATCTAATAGCTTAAGGACTTTAGTTCTAACAACTTTTTTCATGTTAGAATTTAACCGACGTTGCATTTCCCTAGTAGCTTTACCATTTTCATTAAGGTGAATGTAATGGATGCAGTCTACTAGGTTTATACCTTTTATGTCTGCTATGGTCCATCATGATGCTCTTTTGTGCTCTTTTAAAACATCCAACAACTTACCTTTTTGTTCGTCATTGAGAGATGATGAGATGATTATCGGCATAGTACTTTCTTCTCCCAAAAATGCATATTCCAATGCGTTGGGTAATGGTTTGAGCTCGAGTTTCGGTGGTGATTCTGATGATGGGATGAGTTTCTTCTCTGATGGTGCTAGTTGTTCAACTCTTGGCTTCCATTTATTAGTGTCCATGGATGGTGCTGAGTCAAGCAGGGCGTTGACCTCATCAACTGATATGTCAATATCAAAATCAAAACCAAAGTGAGTTAAACATGTTTGTAAAGGGTCATCACTAAGGTTTGAAAGAAAAATGTCATCAACTAATGCTTCAATTAAATCCACATCAACAATTCCATCATTTGCATTGTGAGGTTATTTGACAATGTTGAAGATGTTTAGCTCCATAATCATGTTGTCGAAGGACAACTGCATATTTACAGTTCTGCATTGAATGTGAGCATCGGCAGTTGCCAAGAAAGGTCGGCCTAGGATAATGGGGATGTGCTTCCTTGAATCCTGTATTGGTTGAGTGTTAATTACAATGAAATCAATAGAAAATAAAACTTGTCTACCTGGATAAGCACGCCCTCTACAATACCACAAGGTATTTTTGTGGACCGATCTGCAAGTTGTAACACCACTAGAGTTGGGTGTAATTCTCCTAGTCCAAGTTTTATAAATATTGAGTACGGTAACAGATTTACACTAGCTCCTAAATCCAACAAAACATTCTCAATTGTGTGGTTTCTTATGCTATATGAGATAGTGGGGGAGCCTGGGTCTTTGCATTTTAAAGAAATTTTGTGTTGGAGTATAGAACTAACGTTTTCTGTTAAAAAGACCTTCTTTTGAACGTGAATGTTTCTCGTTTTAGTACAAAGGGTTTTAAGAAACTTGGCATAAGATGGAACTTGTTTTATAGCATCAAGTAAAGGGATGTTAACACTTACCTATTTGAAGATTTCAAGATTCTTCCCTGTGGATTTTCCCTTCTTTCCTTTTGCTAACCTCTGAGGAAATAGAGCTTTGGGAACATATTCTCGTGGGTTGGTTTCTTCATTCTCTTCCGATGGCGAGTCCTCAACATTCACAGGTACAATTTGATTTTCTTTTGTCAATGGCATCTCCACTTTGTTGTCGACTTCTTTTCCTTTCGCAAGGTCATGACAGCTTTGACCTCTCCATGCTGTTGTGGTGAACTGGTACTTACTTCATGCACTCTTTTAGGATTATGCACTGGTTGACTTAGAAACTTGTCTTTCTCAACAGTCATTGCCAAGGTCTGAACTGAAGAAGTAAATTGTCCCGCCATCTTCTCGAGGCTTGAAACTGATTGGGGTTGTGAGTTGAAGCCTGCTCTCATCTCATTTCGTAGTTCATCAATGGTGCGGTTTTGTTGCTCAATCGTGGAGTGAGTAACATTCTTGAAATTCTGGAATGAATCCTCCCATGGTTTGTGTTGAGAGTAATTCGAGTGTTGATTGTATGGTCTAAATGGTGGCTGAGAGGCTTGAGGAATTGGTTGCATAGGTAGAGCTAGGGCTGATGGTCCAATCTGTTGGAATTCTTAAGACCATGAAAAATTGGGGTGGTCTCTCAATCCAGGGTTATATGTGTTGGAGTATGGGTTGTAATTTGATGGTTTTCTCATTACACCTATGGCATTGGCTTGATCTGAGTATGAGTCATGGTCATGTGGTTATGTTGATTTAGCAGTCGTTAACGATGCTATTTGTCGAGAAAGACCTTCAATTATCGCTTTGACTTCTTTGATTCCCGAAGTTGACTCGCCAATGTGAACCTCATTTACTCCCTTAATTCTTTCAGTATTCCTGAGTGATCGACTCCGTTGTTGGGAATTATCCGCTTGTTGCTGGAAGAATTCCGAAATCTCTGATGCGCTTTTTGACATTAGCTCTCCTCCACGTGTTGCCATTGGCCATTCTTTCACATTCGACAATAATCTCTCCAAAAAGTATTGGCATTGGTGCCATTTCTCGTACTTATGATGTGGACACTTCAAGAGTAGCCTATTGAATCGCTCCCATGTTTCGAAAAACTGCTCGTCCTCTCGCTGGGTAAACTCTGAGATTTCCCCGGGAATAGCATTGGTTTTATGCATTGGGAAGTATTTATTCAAAAATTTTGTTACCATTTGTTCCCATGATGTAATGCTATTAGCATGCAATGTATTGAGCCATGAACGAGCTCTATCCTTTAAAGAAAATGGGAATAGTCTAAGTTTAACATCATCATCTGAAAAATTCTCATATTTAAATGTTTGACAAACAGTATGAAAATCATTCAAATGATTATATGGGTCCTCATTTTCTAGGCCATAGAATGTTGGGAGACAATTTAGCACACTAGGTTTTAACTCAAAACTGCTAGCAGCTATATTTGGGTATCTTATGCATGATGTGCTCAAATTAGCTAAGGCACTGAAGTAGTCCTTAAATGGCCTCTCCTGTGGTGGTGCTTGTTGTTGTTGCAAATCTATTTTAATTACAACGTGTTTGTGTGTGCGAAGTGTTTTCTCAAGTTCAAGGTCTATTTGCTCAAGATTAGGTAATAATGACCTTCGAACATGCATGCAATGAATACAAAAAAATTGAGAACAAAATTAATAAAAATAAACAAGAAGGAGAAATTACGATACTAACCTTATCACTCTGTTAAATTTTTTTATAAAAACACACTAAAAAAATACGGGAAATAAATAAAATAAACAAAAAATTACAAAGAAAAATAAATTAAAAATTAAATTACAGAATTTGAAAAAAGAGAAAAGAAAAGAAATTCTTACCTCTAAATGTAGATTCACTTTTTTTCTTTTTTTAATAAAAAATTACAAGAAAACAATTAAAAGAAATTATTCACAAAAATCAATTTTACGAATTAAAATAACTTACCTCCCCAGCAACGGCGCAAAAAACTTGTGCAAATTTTATTGAACTCGCAAGTACACGAATCTATTGTAGAATAGATCAATGGTGACGAGTGTCGATCCCACGAGAAGGTGGATTTTAATTATATGTAGAATCAATTTTCTATGAGAATGGTTGGATTTGTTGTGGAAGTGATTTAAATTATCCTAAAATTCAACTTAAAATGGTAGGAATAAATTAAAGAGAAAACTTTTATAATTGAAGTGCTTGGGTATCTGGATCCGCATCAACATGCACCATGGGCTAAATATTCCTTATTAGTGCCAATTAAATCATGAGGGGGGTATCCACACCTCATGAACCACACTCTAATCAATATGCTGCTAAGGGCTTATCGTGCTAAATAATAATAACCTTGTACTAGGGAGCCGGTGAAATCGGGGCAATATCTAGACAAGATTATTATTATTTGTCGACGAAAAGTCAAAACATCCACAATAATTAGAGGGGAAGAGAAAATAAATTTACCAAATAAAGTCCATGACACATGTTGAGACTTCACCTTCAACCCAAGCTTGAAAAAAAATTAGCTACTCATAATTGAAATAGGGGCAAAATAAAAATTTATTAAAATACATAGAAAATACAAGATGGAGAAGGAATTACAGAAAATAGAGCTAAAAAATGGATTCAGGGATGCCAAATTAGGGGGGGAGGCCCCCTTTTTATAAATACATTGAGTAAATCATGACCATCGGATTAAAAACAGTTTGGACGTTCAGGATTGCGCCACGTCATCAGTTAATAGTACGAGGTTTGAACAGTGACACAGTTTGACCACGCGGTTTGAACAGTCAATTGGTTTGAACAGTGACATTTTTCCTTTTATGCTCCTTCTAAGGTTTTCGACTGTCCTAAATTCAAAAGTGATGTCTGTTTTATCGTCTGATCTCTCGTTCATTGTGAAATGACCATAATGCCCCTAAAATATATAAAATACTTAATTAAAATAAAGCACATATAATTAAATCACAAGAAGCTTAAATACATAAAAGTAAGGGTGTTAGTAAAACATGAAGTGTAAAATGACGTTTTTCTCCTTTATAAATATATATTTTTTAACACTCAACGGACCCTCCAACTAGCTTATTGCTAGTCCCTAGCAAATAAAGTGAAAACAAAATTCAAATCCAAAATGATTTTTTTTTCTTTTAACAATCATGTTTATTCAATCAGACTAATGATAGTAATCAAATAAAGTATAAATATTATCTCCAGTCTAAAGAAACATCACACCCACATCAACCATCCACATGAATCAGTCCAGTAGACTTGTGTTACAACTACTTTCAAGAATGACATGTTAAACCCCAAAATCTCACTAGAAATAGTGACACTATCACAAAGAAATTAAACTCAATAAAAATAGTCACTTTAATGAATGGTAATTGAGAGAAAATAATAAAAAAGTAATATCACACGCTCTCACCAAGATGAAAGAAATATGCCCTCAGCTTAGAAATAATACGATCTCAAGTCAAATAAAAATACTAGTCAACCCAATTTATTTATTTATTTGTATTTTTTTATGCACCACTACATCTTTTTAGCCTATATAACTAGCTTCTACTTCAGACTATAGTTCCCTAAAATTAAGGACTTTTATTAGGACGTAACGTAGGCTAGGGACATGGCTAACAAAGGAGGGAAATAAGGAAAACAAAGTATATGTTTGAGAAAAATGCAGAGATTTTTTTTTTTTTGGAAGTTGCAAGGTGGATTTCAACTATTATTGTTATTTATTTATTTTTTTAACAACAATTTTTTTTTTGCTTTTGTTTGGCACAACTTAACTGAAAAAAATAATTATTTACATTTTTTTCAAACATAAATAGGTGATAGAACTTGTAAGATATCGGGTAATACTCCAAATCGGAGTGGGTCAAGATAATAAGTTTGACAAAGACATTTTTTTTTTAAAGGCTCAAAAGGGTTAACTATGGATATTTCACAAAAGAGATGCCTAGAAAGGCTCAAACGAATCAAAGATGATCTTTCCATCGTCTTTTAGGGCTCTAAATAATCTTCCATATCTACTAGTTAGATGGGTCTCCAGATGTAGCAACACACATTTTTTTCTTCTTCTTTTTTTAATTTTGCAACTTTTTTTTACGGGTTAACTCAAAAGAAATCTAGAGATCGTGTATAAAATAATAAACTGCTAAGTTGTATGAAGACTGAGCAAAAGGGTTACTCTCCAAGAAAAATGATAGGCTCAAAAACTCACTTGGTACTTATTATGACATGTTCATTCCTTCAAGTAACTCATACTTGAAATGTATATTTATAAAGGAGAAATTAAAAAGAAGAAGTAAAAAAAAATGAATATCAAAGCTTAATAAAGAAAAAGAAAATGTCTGAAATTTTTTTTTTTAATGAAGAAGATGTGTTTCTAGAGTAACTACACTCCATATTCAACCATCTTCAACGTAAAAAGTTAGTAACAGTTAGTTTCTACAACAAAAAATTAATAAAAACTTAACCAAGATTCCACAATTGTCGACTATTTCCTCCTCCCAACCAGAACGAAACATTGTCCTCAATGTTTTAAAGGAAAGAAGTAAAGTTTAGAAGACATTACCTGGGTGGTGCAACACAAAAGAAAATATTTATAGGCAGAAACTTAAATCTAATTTGTACTTCTTACTGCGATTACTGTTACCGTCATTATTTGGAGACTCCAACACCAAGGTCTTAGGATCTGGCTCTGGTTGATAAGCTTGTAACAGATCAAGTAGCTCATTAGCAGTGTGAGCACAAATAAAAAGCTTTTTCGCTGTGGAAGGAATGAAATAGTTTTTTATTGCATGGTTAAGAAATGCGATAAAGTCATTATAAAAGTTATTGACATTTAACAAACCGATGGGTTTCTAGTGAATGTTCTGATTGTACTCTCTAAAATGTGGCTGAGAAACTTAAGGAGCTTGATGAACTGGCTGTATTGGTGAAACTAAAGCTATTATTCCATTATGTTAGAACAAAGATCGTACAACCATTTGAATGATTTTTATAATGTTTGCCAAACTTTTAAATATGAAATTTTTTTTAGATGAAGATGTTAAGCTTATATTTTTTTCCATCTTCTCTAAAGGATAAAGCTCGTTCTTGGATCAATATATTACCTGCTAATAATATCACATCACGAGAACAAACAGTAACTAAATTTTTAAATAAATACTTTCTAGTGCATAGGAGCTATTCAACAGGGAAACCTCAAAGTTTACTTAGAGAGAAGATGAGCAGTTCTTCGAAGCATAAGAGCGATTCAACAGGCTACTGTTGAAGTGTCCACATCATGGATAAGAGAAATGACACCAATGTCAATATTTCTTGGAAGAATTATTGTCACATGTGCATGAATGGTTAATTTAGGATTTCTTCCCATGATAAGTGAATAATTCCTAATAGAAAATCCGATCATTCAGGAATGTCAGAAAAATCAAAGGAATAAATGAAGTCTACATTGGTGAATCAGAATCAGACATCAGGGAAGTCAAGGCAGTAGTCGAAGGACTTTCTTACCAAACAACGTCATTAACAATTGCAAAATAAACAGGGCCACATGTCTATAATCAATTTGAGCAAGATTCATACCCAGATCAAGCTAATGTTATAAATGTAATAAGAAAGCAGTCGAATTATAACCTTACCCCAATACTTATAATCTTAGATAGAGAGACCATGCCAACTTTTCATGGTCTTAGAGATTCCAATATAATGGAATAATAGCTTTAGCTTCACCAATACAGCCAGTTCATCAAGCTCTTTAAGTTTCTCAGCCACCATTTAGAGAGTACAATCAGAATCAGAGCTACTCATAACCCAAACCATGGGAAGAGGCATTCTAAAATTTTAAAAATTTTACCTGCTCCGTGCTGGAACAATAAAATCACACCATTGACAAACTACTAAATGAGATGAGAGCTGGCATCAATTAACAAGCCCAATCGATTTCAAACCTTGAAAATATATGGTTCAATTTCCATTTTTAATTCAAACTTTAGCAATGATTGTTGAGAAAGCCAAATTCCGAAGCTAGCCAGTGCCCATTCCTAAAGGAGTACATGAAGTAAATATCAGTTTATTCCAGTAGCATAAAGAGGTCAAGGCCATCATAACCTTGCGAAAAGGAAAAGAAGTCAATAACAAAGTAGAGATACTGGTGAAAAAGACAACTCAAGTTGAGCCCTTAGACTCTGAGGACTCATCATCAAAGGAGATAAAAGAAATCAGTCGACGAGAATACATCCCCAAAGCTCATTTTCTCTAAATGTTAGCTAAAGCAAATAAGGGAAATTCCACATGTGAGATCATGGAAATATTTAAGTAGGTACATGTTAATATCCCTTTACTTGATGTTATAAAAAAGTGCCTTCTCATGCCAAGTTTCCTAAAGGCCTATGCATTAAAAAAAGAAGAATTCATGTTCAAAAGAAGGCCTTTCTAACCAAAAACATTAGTTTTACACTCCAATATAAAGTTTCCCTAAAATTCAAAGACCCAAGCTCTCCCACTATGTCATGTATTATTGGCAACCACATAACAAGAGCTTGTGTAAATATTTTACCTTTCACAATATTTGTAAAACCTAGATTGAGAGAATTACACCCAATTCAAGTTGTATTGCAGTCCGCAGATCGATCTATGAAAATGCCTCACAGAATTATGGAGGATGTGCTCATTCAGGTAGATAAGTTTTATTTTCCTGTTGACTTTATTGTGATTGACATTTAACCAGTGCACGATTCAAAGAAGCACATCCACAAGGTCGACCTTTCTTGGCAACTGCCGATGTACACATTCCATACAGGACTAAAACTATGTCGTTTTCTGTTGACAACATAATTATAGAGTTGAATATCTTTAACATTGTCAAAAAACCTCAAAATAGTGATGATGAAATTGTTAATGTTGATTTAATTGAAGAATTAATTAATTATACTTTTCTTTTAGGTCCACATCACTATGAGGATAGATTTTGGTAAGTTTAAAAGGCCCTGACCATCTAGGCTTTAACTTTCTTGGAAAAAGCTTTAATCTAAAGTTGTCTTTGTAAATTCTTGCATTTTCATAAGAGAACAATCTTAACTCTTCAAGCTCACAAAGTTGAAACTTCTTATGCTCTACTGCAGCATGCATGTCTATGTTTAGTTGTTTTAGCACCTAATATGCTTTATGATCTAGCTCCAGTGGTAAATGGCAGGCTTTGCCATATACAGTTCTGTATAGAGGCATGCCAAGTGGTGTCTTGTAAACTGTGCGATATGCCTATAAGGAATCATGTAGTCTAAGAGACCAATATTTTCTAGTAAGGTTCAACACTTTTCCTAAAATCCTTTTTATTTCCCTGTTGGACACTTCTGCCTGACCATTAGACTGAGCATGATATACTGTAACAACATTGTGCTTAATTCCATATTTACCCAATGCTGCAGCAAATATTCTGTTGCAAAAATGAGTGCCTTCATCACTGATGATGGCTTTAGAAGTCCCAAATCTTGTGAAAATGTTCTTCTAAAGGAATCTCACCATGGCTTTGACATCATTTGTTTGTAGTGCTACAACTTCTACCCATTTGGACGCATAATTTATAGCAACTAAAATGTATAAATTCCTAAAAGAGGGTGTGAATGGTCCCATAAAATCTATCCCCCAAAATATCAAAAAGCTCAACTTCTAAAATGTTGGTTAATAGCATTCATGCTTTTGAGATATGTTCCATTTTCTTTGGCACCTATCATAATATTTAACAAACTCATAAGCATCTTTAAAAATAGAGGGCCAGTAATAACCTAATCGTAAAACTTTGGCTACTGTTCTATGATTTCCAAAATGTCTTCCATATGCTGCAGTATGACATGATTGCAGTATGTTTGAAATTCCTTCATTAGGCATACATCTTCTGATCACATGATCTGATTACATCTTATACAAATAAGGTTCATCTTATTGATAACTTCTAACATCATGGAGAAATCTCTTTTTCCGTTGGTAACCAGATCATGTGGTAACATTCCACTCACTGAGTAATTAGCAAAATCTACATATTATAGTAACCCAGATTGCTGCAGCATCTGTGCATGTTGTAACATTAACAGTTGCTCATTAGTAAATGTCTCCGTGATCTCTTGCTTGATCAGAGTGCTTTCATTTACTTCCAGCCTTGAAAGATGATCTACTATTTAGTTCTTAGTCCCTTTTCTATCTTTAATCTCCAAGTCAAATTCTTGTAGCAAAATGATCCGCCTTATCAACCTTAGTTTGACATCCTTTTTTGAAATCAAATACTTTATGGCTGAGTGATCTGTGTAAACCTTCACTTTGGTACCAACCAAATAAGCTCTAAATTTGTCAAATGCACAAACAACTACTAATAAATCCTTTTCAGTGGTAGTGTAATTGATCTGAGCATCAAGTAGAGTTTTGCTAGCATAATAAATAGAGTGAAAAATTGTGTTCTTACTTTGCCCTAACATTGCTCCAACAGAGTGGTTGTTGGCATCACATATCAACTCAAAAGGTAAACTGCAATATGGTACGATAACAACTGATGTTGTAACAAGAGCTTTCTTTAATTCCATAAAAGCCTTTAAATTGTGCTTATCAAAATGGAAAGGCTTGTCATGCTCCAGCAACTGGCATAAGGGTTTTGATATTTTGGAAAAATCCCTAATGAATCTTCTATAGAATCCTACATGTCCCAAGAAACTCCTAATGCCCTTGAATGAACTAGGTGGTGGAAGTTTATCAATCACCTCTATTTTAGCCTCATCCACTTCTATTCCCTTTCTAGAGAGTTTATGGCCTAGGACAATCCTTTCTTGTACCATAAAATGGCATATTTCCCAATTCAACACTAAATTTGTCTCCTCACATCTTTTAAGCACATTTTCTAGATTATACAAACAATTATTATAGGTCTCCCCAAAAATCAAGAAGTCATCCATGAATACCTCAAGTACTTTTTTCCAGCAAGTCTGTCCAACATCTGATCTATGAAAGACAACATGAAGTAATCCTTCCTTGTGGCTTTGTTATAACTTCCTATAGTCCATGCAAACCTTCTATCCAGTCACTGTTCTTGTGGGAATAAACTCATTCTTTTCATTTGCTACAATAGTCACTCCACCTTTCTTTGGAATACATTGTATTGGACTCATCTAGGAGCTGTCAGATATTCGGTAGATGATTCCAGCATCAAGCCATTTGATAATCTCCTTCTTCACAACCTCTTTCATGATGAGATTTAATCTTCTCTGCTGCTCTACTGAGCTGCTGTAGCAATCCTCCAGCAAGATCTTGTGCATGCATATAGAGGGGCCAATTTCTTTAATATTTGCCATGGTCCATCCAATGGCCTTCTTGTATCTCTCCAACACATCCACCAAGCTCTTCTTTTGATTTGCATTCAAAGAAGTTGAAATGATTATAGGTAATATATTATTATTACCAAGATAAATATATTTCAAAAGTGAGGGTAGAAGTTTTAATTATAAAACAAGAGATAGTCCAATAGATAGCACAATAGGTTTCACTTCCCTGTTTGAAAGATCAAGAGACTCAAAATGTCTGTCAGTCCTCACATGTTGCTTCTCTTAACCATGCTATATGCACTATTGAAACATCTTTATCTTTAAGTTCTCCAAAGCTATGTGTAGTTCTGTTAGATTTTGCCAGCCCTATGAGAAAGCTCAGCTGCAAAGTCTATGATAATTGATAAGTTCACTAATGATAAAAAAAAGTGACATAACAGTCCCGCCACGTGTCACTACCTAATAATTTTCACTAATGATAAAAAAAGTGACATAACAGTCCCGCCACGTGTCACTACCTAATAATTTCTTCTTACGATTTCTTGTGCTTTAAAATTTTGAACACAAAGTACTGATGGGATCTCTTTTAGGGGAAAATCTGGGTGTAAGCATAGACCAATAACCCAGCGAAATGTGGTAAAATAAGTCAACCAAGTAAAGCTTTTTTGTTTGACCAGAATGTCAGGAGCTTACAGGGAACTGGAAGATAAGCTCTTTGAAGATAAAGGCAGTTTTGGTAAAATACACAATATCAAAGGGCATTATTAAAAGTTAGATTTTGGTGTTTAGAGTCCACATGTGAACAATGCACGCCATCATGTGACAATATCTACCTTTTGGCTAAGACTAAAGAGCTAATAGAAACGAAGATTCCTTGATAGAGAAATAAAAGAACACCACATCGGCTACCCTTTACAGCACCAAAGAAGTAATAAGACTAAAAGCTGGAGAAGTTGCCATGTAAACAATATTGAAGGAAAAAAAAATGGCTAGATGTTTGTTTGCCTCCCAATTCTATGGATGTCATCTTTTACGGTCCACAAAGCAAAATCACCCACATGTCCTCACCTAAGAAAGGCTTGCCACTTAATGAGCACCATGTGTCCAAAATTACCAACCTTAGGCACTCTTCATAAAAGTTTAAGGGTTTCTCCAAATGGTAACCAATTTTTTATTATTAAAAAAAATACACACTCATCTTCTTCCTCAGAGCATATTTGTTATTATTTATAGCTTCAAGGTCCATTTGACCTTGGGTCACCATTTATCACTCAAAATCTAACTTGAGCCTCAAAGTGTGGTCGTCGGCCACTACTGACTCCACCTCTAACTCCAGTTTTGGCTCTATTTTACAAGACTCATTCAACTTGAGTTTGGTGGTCTTCATATTCATTTTCATCCCATCTTCTTTCTTTTCTTACCATACACTCAAGTCACCTAGCTAATCTTCTCCATCTTGCGAGAGAACATGTCAGACATAACAAAGCACCCTAATCACTCATCTTAATTAGCTCAACCAAAATCTAGCAAAAAAAAATTATATGCCTGGATTTCAGCTATAATGATGTTGAGCCAATTATCATTGGCTGTTGATGGGTGAATATTGGACTTTTATTGTTTTTGCACTAAGAATTCCTTTTGTTACATGTCTTAACTTGTGTTTACTTGCTTGGCAAAAGAAGCTGATACTAAAACACACCTACAAATGTAAGCTAGGACTATAGATGCCTACAGCTACACCTATGAAAGCCTAATAATTTTAAAAGAAACTAGTACTTTAAAGACTCATCTCGAGATGTTCCCCTACTGTAACAATGTTATTAATAGAAAATTCATATGAAAATGTGGAACCCTCAAATTTTAATATTTGATCTTTGTAATCTTGTCTTGCTTACCTTAGAATTCAATGAATAAAGTTTGAGGGTATGTCTAGAGATTTTTCTATTGTATGAAGTATGCATAAAAAACAGTTTAATAATTACATTTTCCTAAAAAAAATAAAATAAAGCAAAACCTCAATTAGCAAGCTTCTTTTTCAATGATCATTGAATGATTTAGGGAAAACTAGAAGTTTAAGAGGTTGAAAGATGCCATTATTTAGAGACACTCCATAGATACAAAGGATTTAGGGATGCAATATTAAATTTATAGTATTATGTTATATATTGATATTTATTAAAGTAAGAGGGATTCCAACATAATTCACTTTATCAATAATTTTCTTATTTTTAGAAAATAATAATAAATGTATACTTGAACCTCTGTAATATGTTAGAATTCAAAATATTCAAAATTAAAATGAGATCACAAAATATAAGGATGGCCAAATAAACAGCCTTGTGAGGTCTCTTCAAATATCTATTGTGGGGGGCCGGAGTGGGACCCGAAAGGGGACCACGGAGGGGAACCGATTCTAGCTTTAGATCACATAATTTAAATAATCAAATTCAATAATTCACCACTCTTACGATGGTGAATAAGGTTTTTTAGATCACAAAAGAGCATTAGGCCTGTAAAGGACCTTCTAGAGTTTATGGTAAACAACTTTCTTACAAATATGTGGATTTTCAAACAAAAAAGTCAACTTAGATAAAGGCAACCAAGAGTGTTGGGACGATATTTTAAAATCTAGGGAATTGATGAATTTAGGGTGAACTAATTATCAAGAGACCTTCTCAGCATTTTAGAGACTTGAGAAGACTTGGGAAGAATCCTCATTAGATGTGAACTTGACTTCATCTACAAAACCTAAGGAGTCCAGGGTGAACTATGATCAAAATAAAACTTCTTATGCCATCTTAGCCACTTAGGGAGATTGGAGTGCTCCCTCTACAATTGTGAACTTCTCAGAACCTTGGGGGCTGGAGGATCCCGAGTCGCTTGTTTAGCATGGGCCAAATTAGACTAGCTATCTTGTTTGGTTTGTAATAAGCATTTCAACTTTTCTATCATGTCCTTTAATGGTTTCTTCTTATTAATTTTATGGCTTACTTAGGTATCAAGAGTAATCACGGTATTTGAAAGATAAAAAATGACTTTATTGTAATAAAATTGGCACTTTATCTAAAAGGATGGCTTGTTTAGAAAGAAATTCCTATTTGTTTAAAGAGAGCAATTGATGTTTAGAGAAAATCTGGGTGCTAATGTGGGCCAATAACTCAGTGACATGTGGCAAAAAAAAAAAGAAACAACCGAATGAATTCATTTTTTTTGACTGGGCATCAGGAGAGCTCACAGAGAGAAATAAGGTAAACTCTTTGAAGAAAAGTGCAGTTTTGGTAAAATACACAATATGAAAGGGTATTAGTAGAAGCTAAATTCTAGTGGTTAGGGTCAACACATGAATAATGCATGCCATCTTCTTTTGGTTAAAGATGAGAAGCCAATAAGGATGGAGATTCTCTAGCCAAACTATGAGAAAATGCCATGTCAATTGTACAGGGCTATAGGGCTAGGGTACCACGTTTCTAGTTTTGGAGGCAAAAAGATGGCTGGAGGTATCCTTGCCTCCCAAACTCATGGGTGTCACCATCAAGAAACAACAAGGTAAATTACTTAAATAGCCTCACCTGAGGGAGTTCAACAATTAAATGAGCGCCAAGTACTCAAAATTACCAAAATACCCTTAGGAACACTCCTCTAGCTCAAGCTTTCTCTAAAAATGATAACTTCTTCATTATTCAAAAAATAGCCTCACCATCTCTTCTTACGAGCAAAAATGCCATTGTTAAAAGCCTCAAGCTTCAAGGAACCTTGAAGCCACCGTTTTATTACTCAAAATCTTATTTAAGGGGCTTTCTCCATCTTTATCTCTATCTCTCTTCTTTTGCTTCATCTAACCCTAACCCTCTTTTTTCCATATCTGATTTCTTGAAAGGGTACTTCATCTTTTTCTCCCTCCATTTTACATCTCCATAGAAGATCTTAACCATCTCATCCCCTAAAGAAGCCATTTCCTTTATTATTTATTGAAAACTCTTTAATCCCCACAAGAGTCACATCTCCTCATGCTATTATTCACTATAAATTACCTTTGTTGAGATTTTGTTGATATTATAAAGCAAATTATATAATACTTCATTTATATAATGGATTGGAGAGGAGCTACTCTCATGGATATAGGCTAAAGTGTAGAACCATGTAAAATCTTGTATGCTTATTTTATGCTTATTATGATGGTTTTTATGCCCAGATCGTATTTCATATATGAGTTCATACGAGTCATCCTACAAGCTTTATGGAGTTAATCGGATAAGTTCTTTAGAGCTATTCTCGAAGTTCTTTTGAGCTCCCTATATCAACTCCCTAAATTAAGTCCTACAAACTTCATGGGCTCACTAGAATATTTCAAACTCAGAACATCACAATTTACCTCCCAAATCACCTCAGCTTACGTCCTACATCATTGTAGCTCACCTTATAGATCGCCTCAACTACACCTCCTACCTTAAACACGAGAAAATATACCTAAACCCAAACTTAGCATAATCTCCTCCTAAAATATAAATTTTATTTATTTTAATCAGATTTGAGCTAAATCTGGTTAGAACAATCACTTAATGGGTTGAATCGAATCCTAGCAAAAATCTGGCTAAAATAATTGGTGTGACGAAATTTTTGCTCGATCATCGGGAAATGGTGCCCAAATGTTTTAGTTCATTTTTTGTCAAGCCATAAATAAACTAGCTAATACATTTTCTTGGTAGTCTATAAGGTGAGCCTTAGAGGGATTTTCTTTGGGTTTGGAGCTATACCGAAAGTTGAACTTGAAAAGAGAGAGAAAGACCGTGAAACGATTTTACTAAGCCGTGAAACCTACAGCAATATTTAAGGGGGTGACCCCATCATAGCCCTACCCTTTGTTAGTCATTCTCAAGTTTGAATGTAAGTTACACTAGCGGTATAACTTAGCCTAGCCCGATGATAAATGATAGCAATAAGTAGGTGGAAAATTAAAGCTTAATGTGATAACTTTTAGTTTATTTAAATATAAGCCAAGCAATCATCTAGATTCTACTCACCGCCCATCCCAAAAGATGGTTATAAATGGTAACAACAGAAATAATATATTCAATCGATTCCTTAAAGTCCAATAATTCTCACCCACATAATCTCCATTTTAATTATTGAAGAAAGGAGAGTCAACAAAAATTTCTAGGACTTGCTTTCTTTTTGGCAGGACTTGGTTCGACCTACTTAACTTTGCATCAAATAGGAGATATATTGGTTGGTGAATTTTGATTGTTTTTGAAACGTAATTTGAAATGACTGGTTAATGTTGATGATCAGTTAGAACAAATATTTCAAAACGTTTGACAGTTGATGTCCCATGCTGAGTCATTTCCACGTGTTATTGCACAAAGTAAAGTAAGCCAGCCCTCTTCTTTCTTTATTACTGAAAAGGAAACCACAAAGATCAAACCAAACTAGGAAAGATAAAGCATTCGATTTCCTTCGAAAGGATGTTTTGATTTGATGAATGAAATTGAAGGAGAAATTTACCGGAACATTCTTCTTTAAGTTGAAATTTGGTGAGATGGTGAAACATCAAGTTTAGGGGAACCCACTCGAGTAGAACAAGTAACAGTGATCACAAACTTCTTGTTTTTTTTTGGTTATTAGTAACAACTGTTTTATATTTCATAGAAATGAAGGTTATTACTAGAAACGTTACGTTGTTGTTATTTACAAATGCTGCGATATAGTTACACCCATGTGCCATATGTACCAACTGCTTGCATGTCATAATGTGAAATAGATTGAAAGAGAGAGAGAGAGAGAGAGCTTGTGTTGGTAAAATCTACACATGCAACCTTTTTGATGCAAGAATAGGACAGATGATGAAAAGTGAAAACAAGGAAGCATGAAGTTAGCTTTGTGATTTCAAGGGCAGCATCCCATGTGATGTGATATCAACTTTCTAAGTTGTAGATGACCTTTCCACGCAAAACTCCTTACATTTTTGTATCCCCACGTTTCGCCCATCCCAACCATCTCCATTTACTTTGCCAAGTAATATTTAGAGCTAAATATTTGTGGACGGTTTAATTTACTGATTAATATTTCATTCAAATTCATGAATATCTATCAACTCTCACTTTTTCTGATATCTTGCACGTCGTTGAATGCAATGCACATCGCATTGTCACATTACCTTGCACATACAGACAAGTTCTATTAGGAGAGTTGCCAATTAATTAATTTCTAAACTCCACATCAAAGATACTTGGAATAAATAGGAATATTCAGTTCATCAAAGCATGAAACTGGTTACCAGGTAAACTACTTACCTGATAGAATTTCATCGGATTATCGTACACACGACATGGTATATATAACAACTAGTCTGAAGATGTTGGTTATGATACCATACTTAATAAGTTCTGTAGCGTTATTAACAAGTGTAATATTACTCATAATCAAAGAGTAAATGTTTGAGTAAATCATTTTTCTAGTTGAATGGGGGGGCACCATCTTACTTTATTGTTGAGGTTACCATTTAAGTCATTTTGATTGCATTTGCAGGTTGTAGTATACAAATATTTTTGAAGCAGATGCAAAGTGTACTATCATAAAGTTGATTTAAAAAAATTCGTAGACTGATTATAATATTAGTAATTTGTAATGTAATTTAAGAAAAATATAGATGATGGATGAGATATATGCATAGGTATAAGTATGCTCTATCCCACACAATAGATGATCAATAAAAAATCCTTTAGCATTTCTGAATTAGGTATCCAGGGGAACTTCTAGAATGTATCAAAGTTAATAAAACCACTTAATACTTGTATAACGCATATCTTTGAATTTTATATAATCACTAATCACATACTGGTTGTTTAAAATAATTGCACATATATTATAATATTATTTACTTGTTATATAACTGATATGGTACTTAAAAATATTTTAAAATTTTTTTTATTGAGATTGAGCAATAATTTAAAAGTTGACACATCACCGACGAGACTTTCATGAAAAATCCGCGTAAGAGTCGGTGGATGAACGAAGGAAAGTAATATCAATTTTGTAGTTTACCTTATTAATTACAGAATCTCTATAAATCTGAAGATTCTGCTTCACTGGTTTCTCCCCTTTTTGCTACCTCTTCACTCTTCAGCCTTGAAGATTGAAAAGAAACATTATTAAACAAAGAGGGTTCTTTGTAACATTGAATGGCACTGCATGTGCTCTGGAATCGCATAGAGTTTAGCTTTAACCCCACCGTCCATTCCCATTACACCTAATCCATCATTCTTTACATATATGTGCATTTATAAACTACTACCTAAGAGTTTAGTTTCATCACTTTCTTTTGAATATTTTTGATCAATTAGGCAGATGGGTGAGGAAGCTAAGCAGGTGAGATATATATGCATACACATTTAGAAATTAATTTGCTTGCATGTTTATTATATTTCCCTGAATTAGTTTTTAATTTTTTTTATATATTATTGGAGATGCAGGAACAAGCCAAAGCAGATACTCAGCCAGAGCCAGTAGCTGAGGAGAAAAAAGAAGAGAAAGCAGCAGAGGAAGAGAAGAAAGAGGAGGCAAAGCCACCGTCTCCTTTTGTGTTGTTTGTGGATTTGCATTGTGTGGGGTGCGCCAAGAAGATTGAGAAGTCAATTATGAGGATAAGAGGTCTCTTTATCAATAAATTAATTTTGTCTATTAATTAATAATTAATTAGATTTTATATGTAAACTGTAACTCATTAATTTTGAGTAAATGTATATGTTGACAGGTGTTGAAGGTGTTACAATAGCCATGGCTCAAAACCAAGTGACAATAAAGGGAATAGTCGAGCCACAAGCAGTTTGTGCAAAAATTATGAAAAAAACAAAGAGAAGAGCCAAAGTTTTATCTCCATTGCCAGCAGCCGAGGGTGAACCTGTGCCGGAAGTTATCACTTCGCAGGTCCATTTAATAATTTTTATTTAATTATATAAAAAACGTTATGATTACCAATACCATAATTAATTAGAAATATTTTAATTGGTTGTTTTGTTCTTCCCCTAATTTTTATTGATGCAAATTACTTCAGGTTAGTGGACTAACTACTGTGGAGCTCAACGTTAACATGCATTGCGAGGCCTGTGCAGACCAACTTAAGAGAAAGATACTCAAAATGAGAGGTATGTATATATATATATTTTAAAAATTCTAATTTCAGTGTTCATTGGCCAGATACCTGAAATGAACAGAGCAGTTTTAATCAACTGCTACGGACATTACATTGGTTTATTTATTAAAAGATACAAAACTTAGATCAAGCGACCCACTCAGTAGTTTGCATGAGAGTGATTGACCAACTGAAATTAATAATTATATAAATAATCCAAGTTGAAAAAATAAGGAATCAGAGAAAGGTTGAGTGGATTTCAAAGGTTGAAGCAGTAATGATACTCACCCCATCACTAAACTTTACTGAAATCCATTCTGAGTAAAAAAAAAAAATTTAAAAAAATTAACCAGTATATATAGGAAGTGGGTTTAACAGTGGGGTGAATATAATTACGATCTAACTGATAATTATATTTAATTGAGTTACATATAACATATAGCTCCAATGTAATCTAAAATTTCTCATATCATTCATAGGTCACATGTGTTTGTGCACTTGTTTTAAATCTATTAGTAAGTTGTATGGACAAGTACAACCGATATTTAGAAAAATCTGTCTATATGACTTTACTTGAATTGTTTTGCAATTACTTAATATCCAAGCATAAATTAACAAAAATTATCGATTAATATAACATTTACAGGAGTGCAAACAGCAGTGACAGAGCTTAGTACAGAGAAAGTAACAGTTACTGGGACTATGGACGCAAACAAGCTAGTGGATTACGTCTACAGACGCACCAAAAAGCAAGCAAAGATTGTGCCACAGCCTGAGCCGGAGCCAGTGCTAGCACCGGAGAAGCAAGAAGAGAAGAAGGAAGCGGAGGAGAAGCCACCAGAAGAAGAAGCCAAACCAAAAGGAGAGGAAAAGCCACCAGAAGAAGCTAGAAAAGAAGAAAACGAGAGTAATAATAATAATAAAGGAGAAGAAATAAAGGAAGAGCCTAAAATGGAAGGAGGAGAGAACAACAACAGTAACAATACCGATGAGGAAAATACGAAGAGAATGATGTACTATTATCAGCCACTTTACGTGATTGAGCGAATCCCACCTCCGCAGCTCTTTAGTGATGAGAATCCCAATGCTTGTTGCATTTCATAATAATCTTGCATACAATTATCAACTTTTGCATTATAGAAAGTTGCTAATTTATTAATTACTGTAATATATAGTACAAATCCATTCGTGAGTTTAATTAATTGGACGTTTGGAACATTATTACAATGTTATATATGTTATGCCAATTGATTAATAATATAAGCATTTTGTATGATTATATTATTGTAATTATATTTTATGCGTATATTCTGGCTGGCTAGAGATATTTTTGCCTAGGAATTACGATCTTCTTAATTGTCGTATATGTGCCGTCCAATTGTCGATGAGAATAACCCCATTACAAATTATATCTATATATACGCTTGCATAAATGCTTTAAGGAAATAATTAAGTGCATGGGCTAGAGAGTTGAACACTCCCTAAGGCACCCTTAATGTGATGATGAAGGAGCAGCAGCAATATTTTAATTGACAAACTGCTACTCTGAAAATTAGCATTATGGCATACATAACTATTATATAGCAAATTTCTACAGTCCAATGGTCAGATTGGTGATAAAATAGTTGGTTTAGAGCGTTTTGGATAAAATCTAAGAGCTCAAAGAAAGTATGAATAGTGAGTGACAGAATAACCGCTCTCTTAGCTTTTACCTTGGCATTTTTATGCTATAGTGTCGTTGAGGACATTTTGGGTCGACCAGGACACTTGGTATTCCATCAGTGGAAACCCTACTCCTCCTTATACTCATTTACATATTTTTTTCTATTTGGGTTTGAATATTTGGAGCCTCTTTTACTTCACAGGCCTATGACTTTCCTTGCGTGTGTTTTACTCTGATTGGCCTTTCTAATTTGACTTAGGTGCACACAACACAAGACTCCAGGGCACGCCGATTTGTGGTTAGTTCTGTTTGGAGTTGATGTGCAGTATGTTACGGTTGATGTAGAAAAAAATGGAAATTATTAAATAAAAGTTAATAGTATATAATAAATATAAATTTAAATAATAATTTTGTTAAAATTATTAAAAGTGTAATAAATTTTCTATCATATAAATAAAAAAGAAACATATTAACATAGATTTGAAACTGTAGCAACTAGTATTTACTAAATATTTTATTACTGTACCTTTCAAAATATAATTACCCAATTTCAATTACAAATATACCCTAAATCGCAGTTGACTGCGGGGATGAAATTGAGCTCCTTGTTTAACTTCACACTTGTAAGCTTGCTTAATTAACTGTCGTATGGAATTCTTTTTATAATCCAGTGGACCGACGTCCAGTTCATTTCTTGATAATGTGCATCTACCTTCTTATTGATTGATATACACACGTTGATATGTTATTGAGCATTACCAATTTTACATTCAACAGAAGTAATGCTGAATTTTTTTTAAATATTCGGATATTGTTATCACAGTATTGAATTAAAAGATCATTTTATCCTATAATTGTTTTTAAAAAATATAATTATAATTTAATTAATTGATAAAATATTATTAAAAATTTGGATGTGTGAGTATCATTTAACTAATTGATAAAATATTATTGAATTTTAATCATTTTGACCTAAAAAATGTATAATACTCATCTCAAATATTTTCCCTTTTTTTGTTTTTTTAATCAATCATACAATTACAATTATCAAATAATTTTCATCGTTTAAATTAATCATTAGAATGACAATAGTTTAAACCAACTTTGAATAATAAAAAAATTATAATTACGAAAATTATCATTTAAAAAATTATAATTATAAAAATTAATATCTTAGATTTTGAGATTTATTTGTTTTATTAAATTCAGAAGTATTCTTGTAAGTAATAGTTTTTTAATTCATTTACGGGGTAAAATAATAATTTTATTTAAATTCTTAGTGTTAAAGTAGTTGATTGATGTAAATTTAAAAATAAAAGTGGTGTAAAAAATATAAAAATTTTATAATGGTTGTATATATATATATATATAATAATAAATGGTGTAAATATAATTTTTCTCTATATATATAACATACAATGGACGTCACATGCATGCCTGCCAAAAGAAAGGATTAAAATGATAAGTTTGTTAGATTCCCCGCCAGTCATTGAAAGAGATGTCAAAAGAACGCAGGGTGTAGGTTTCACGTGGAGTCCCACTGAATATTGGATCCGAGTCACTTGAATAAGCCAAGAGAGTCACGGAAATCTACTTTTGTATGTGTAAAGCAAGAAAATTTTGTACCCTTTCATGAAACGCCCATCACGCTTGTCTGTTTGTCTTCTTTCATCTTTAGTACTCAAAATTTGACGACAATGCGAGGAATAACTAAAGCTAACTTTAGTTTTAAAGTAAAAAGAAAGGGAAAAAAATAAATAAATAAACCAAATAAAGCCACTTTTGTAATTGTAGTGAGACGCCACAAGACTTTACCATTGTGGTTGTTTAGTTTATAGGAGAACATTTGGGCATTTTAAGAGTACTCTTCATTTTTCATTCGCTTATTGCAACATTTAAAATTTGAAGTTCAACTAATAGCGATAATATTTATGTATATATGTGACAAAAAAATTGATAGATAATAAGCAAAAGGTCTAAGAGGAGCGAAGACTCTATCTAATTTTATAAGCTGATGCAATATGTATATCACATCCACATTTACTACGTTTATATTAGTTGGGTTATATATTTTATATTTTAATTTACATGATAACTCATTGCACTCATTGATAGAATTGTAAAATGAATTTAATAATAAGAAATAATAAAGTTAATTAAAAATATAACTATAAA
The DNA here is from genome assembly GCF_000493195.1 of Citrus x clementina. Classification (NCBI taxonomy): domain Eukaryota; kingdom Viridiplantae; phylum Streptophyta; class Magnoliopsida; order Sapindales; family Rutaceae; genus Citrus; species Citrus x clementina. The sequence goes on along the minus strand of NW_006262339.1, from coordinate 13,907,904 downwards.
AGACAATCAATATGCGCAAATGACACGTTATTAATTGGGATACTATGTATCCGAACTACAATGTAAGTGTAGCATCTAAAATAACCTACAAAATCAATATTTTATATTTTATTAGTAATTTTTTTATTATGTCTATATTATTGTAAATTTTAAAGTTCTTTCTTGGATTAATGGATTTAAGTATTAATAAAATTTGCTGGATACACTGATGATAGCTTAAAAATAAATAGCATGACATTAAATTATTGAAAATAAAAAAAATATTTAATTTCCAATTGGTTAATTAGTTAATTGTTTAAATTTCTTTTCATTTGAAATTATTAAAAATTAATTAAAATTTTTATAATAATTCTTTTAAGTGGGAAATTAAATCAAAATTCCAATCGAAATTCAAACATAGATTGACGTTTTGTTCAAAAAATCTACAAAACAGCTGTGCCAGAAAAAAAAGAATTGGGAAAGAAGAATAAAATCAATCTTTTTTTTTTTTATTGAGCGTGTTCACTCATTTTGACAACTTTATCATATTATTTCTACTCTACCTTCTTCTTACTATGGATTTACACAATTTGAGAGGTAAAAATATCACAATAGTGACTTAAACTTTTGAATAAAAAATTAATACTGTAGATTTACATATAAAATAGAGGGGCTTTCCAAGAAATAAAATGATCCTTATGGATCATATAGAGTCGGCTTACTTTTGGCAGGATTTTAGGCCTAGCCCACCTAGGTCTTAAGTTGCCACTATTTAGGGCCTGTTTTGGACTATTTTGAGAGGTTTAAAAGTCATTTTAAAAAGATAAAAATTAATTTTAATATTTATTAAATTTTTTTAAAATCGATTTGGCTAAATCACCATAGCTACAAAAGATTTTGAAAAGTAAGAAAATAATAACTTTTAAAAATTTGATTTTGAGAATGATTTTTATATTTAATACAATTTCATATATATTCTCGTAGACTCATATAGACATATATATTATAAAAATCTAAAATTATCCTTATTAATTAAGAAATAAAGTCATTGACTTTAAAGAGATTATTATTATTCCAAAATATATTGAGATAGCAAAATAAAAAAAATAAATTTCATAATATAAAATATTTATTTTAGTTATCAATTTTTATATGTACACAAACAAAAATATTTTACATACATATTTATAAATGTTTTAATAAATTTTATTCAACATTATACTCAATTTTAGTCATTTATATTTTTACATCAATTTAACAATAAGATTTATCAAATACATACGGTTACTTTTAAAACTCACATTATTTTACCAAACGTTTAATTGATTCTCTTTACTCGTAAATTATTTTTACAGTACAACTAACAATACTTATTTTAAAACCTACAATATTACCAAAATGGACCTTAGTGTTTCTTTGCCTATATGTTTGTTCTAAGGCACATATTTTTCTTTTTAGTTCTTCTAAATTGGATTATTCTTACCTTACTTTTTAGGGACATACTTATTATGCCCTTCTAATTAAATGTCATCTTTTATTTTCTCTTTAAACAACAAATAAATTTCTTACCATCAAAATTTATTAAAAAAATGAGAATACAAGGTGAACAAATTAGTTATTCTTCCATCTTGTATAAAGTAAATAAATAAAACTGAAATTACCTTTGATTGTTTCCCATTAAAAGATAAAGGAAAAAACTTTCAATCACGACGTTCGTGGTTTTTCTTTTCTCTTCTTAATGGATACATGTATCATTGCTCTAAAAGTAAAAGTTTAGCCATAATTGAAACTATAGATTGGTTTTCGATCGGTTAAATAAAAGGACACCAATACAGTTGCTAAGAGTGTAAAAACTTTCAGAAATAGTCTGGGCGATTTAAAAAAGTCAAGATTAAAACTTGACTTTAATTACTATATTGTAATTAAGTTCCATAATAAGTCAGCGTCATTCAAAGCTTAGAAAAAAATTCGATAAGAAGAAAATCTATATCCGAATGTTAACGGTAATTTAGTGTACATTCTCTCTCTCGTTCGCCAACCATAAACGTACATGCATTTAGACATAATAATAATAATAAAATTGTTAATTTGATTGCAGGTGAAACTTGGAAGCCGAAGGCCATTTGTGTCTACAGAAGCAGAGCAATGGGTATATTGCTAGATAGACGCATGGGTATATGATCCCTATAAAAGTAATTTTTCAAGTGAAAGAGCTTAATTAATTAATTAAGGAGAAGATGCATGCATGTGCAAGACAATATATAAATAATGTACACCTACAATCAAATTAACTTTTCTTTTCAAAAGACACATGCATGCATAGAGTAGTTAGCTCCTTTTTAATGGGGTTTTACAAGTTCCAACGTTTATTGAAATGGAAAACAATCCACATGGGAGCATATTAAATTAGATACAAAAGCACTTGTCATTGACCTAAACAATATGCTGACGCATCTTGCACCCATCGGAGTCACAACTCATATCCCTTCAAAACTAGATTTTCGTTAGTTAACTAGATAAGGATAAAGGACTTCAAGAAAGCAAAAGCAAAAGAAAATAAAGAGGCACCATCTTTTTTGTTTTCTAAGGTATCTTGAATTAAGAGAGACCTAGCTAGCTAGCTTGCTTATTCATGACATAAAGCAGTTGCATATGTTATATAAGGTCTTGCTAAATCCATGCATGGATATCTCAATAAGTCTGTAACGACATATACATTGTCTCAAGGGAGGGTGATATCAAATGGCGAACATGCAAATAGTTCCAGCTTGTAAGAATGTGGAGGCACAGTATGTTGAGTTGATGGTACCCTTATATTCTCATGGGTGTGAAAGGAAGGTTAAGAAGACGTTAACCCATCTCAAAGGTAATTAATTTTATTCACAAATTGCTCCCCAATTTCGAACTCTTAAACAAACTTTTTTTTTTAATTCTCTAATTTAACAGTTGGGACTTGTTTTTAATATTATTATTGGAATCTTACCAGTTATCAACTAAAAATCAAGTAGTTTCTCTAACATTGACAATTGGCGTAGGTATATACTCGGTAAATGTGGATTACGATCAACAAAAGGTGATAGTGTGGGGAATATGCAATAAATATGATGTGTTAGAGACCATAAGAAGCAAGAGAAAAGAAGCTCGTTTTTGGAATCAAGAAGGTAACCTTAATGATGTGATGGAAAAATCACCATCATCATCACCTTCGCATTCAAATCCTCCCAAGAACTCGAAGCCATATTTGATCCTAATTAGGGCTCAGTCTTTTAAATGGAAAGCATTGAAAAAGGTCTTCAGTAGATCTTCTTCATTCTGAATTTTGACCTACAACTGTTACCATACATATAAAATTAAAGCAAGAGCGCCTGTATATTTGATATCTAATTACCAAGTGATTGTCAAGTTTGTTGTATGAATTTGAGCTTGTTTGCAAGTTTACTTACGGAAAAATAACATTTTTCCCAAAAAGTTTGTCTTTCAGATCATTAACCAATTATTTTGCCGCAGGTCATTAAGTTTCACGTACGTACGGTTCTATTGGGAGCATACTCCTTTACCGCGCGTCCATATTAAAAAAGAGGCCATCAAGCTAATTCATTGTAGTCACAGACCTCCTAGATTTATTTACAAATTTACACATTTACTTCTGCATTAATTCCACTCGCATCCCTCAATAAGTCTTAAAACTATATCAA
>NW_006262339.1:13866398-13904130 GCF_000493195.1 Citrus x clementina | reverse complement strand
AAAATTTTTAGTCAATGGAGGCTACTAGCTACATTCTTCTTCTTAATAATAATAATAATAGGCGCAAATGTTATTTGAACCAATCGACAGATCAAAAGAAATGAGAAATGTTAAGTGAAAAATCTGGTTTATAAGTTTACCAAGTTTAATTAAATTTTAATAATTAAACAGTCGTAACAAGGATATTAAAAAAATACTATGAAAAAGTGATATACATAGGAGAATTTTTACATGAGTTCAAATTCTTTTATTTATGGTGTCAGGTCCAGATTTTGAATGATTCACTATTTGTGATACAACCTATTGGATACCCAAAAAATGTTTAGACTCTATTTCATTATAACAAAATGTCCAAACATAAATATCAAAAAGATATATTAATAATTTTGGATTGTAGCCTTCGGGTTATTTCCACCTAGTCTCCAAATGTTTCGACATTTTTCACCGCGCACTCAAATGTTTCGATAATTTTCACCGCACCTCTATTTCCATTAATTTGGCCGTTATTTTTAATGGAACTGTTTGAAATTTAATTAAATGTCATAAATGCCCTTTATTTTGAACTAGAGAAGAATTAAATGACATAAAATGCTAATCCAATAATTGATATTAACATTAAAAATTCTTAATTAAAGGTAATTACACAATAATCCCATCAATTAACTTATCAAATAAATTTAATCTATCATCATCAAATAATATTTAGTGTATGAACTTCCAAATTTTCCCTTTGACCGTTAAAATAAACTGTCAAATTAATGGATTTGGGTACATGGTGGAAATTGTTGAAACATTTGGGGACGCGGTGGAAAATGTCAAAACATCTGGGGAGAGGGTGGAATTAACCCGTAGTCTTCAATTATCTTTGCAATCTTTGAACGTGTAGAGCCTCCCTATTTATAGATGATTCACACACCTAAGATCACCATAATTTTATCCAAATAGAAAGTCCATCTTTTTATAACTTGATTATTTGAAGCCAATCTGCTTTGGCCGAATAGAAGAACACTTTTTCTTTCAGTTCGAGCCCCTATAAAAGTATTATGAGGATTAGTTTAAGTCTTTCCTGAATTATTTTATAATTGAGTGGAAACAATTTTCTTTATATATCAGTATTAAAAAAAATTGATTACTTGAAAAGTAATAAAATAATATTGAAACTCTTTATTTTCCTACTTATCAATAAGATCGCTGGATATGAACTCTTTGTTTCCATGCCTTATCAAGAATAGGGATGACAAACTAGTCCATCCAAGTTAGATATTTGTATATCCAGTCCAATTGCACTGTATAATATCCATCCAAAAACTTTTGGTTATGGATATGGATAATTTTTAAAAATATCCAACTATGTATTGAATGGATATGAATATTAGATGGATATCCAATATCCAATTCATTTTCTATTTTTTTAGATTAAAAAAGGAAATAAATATAAAAATGTCCTAAAAAAACAATTATTCTTAGATATACATTCCAAACAAAATTATAGAAAAATATTTTAATTTTACAAAATTTAGAAAATATATTACCAATAAAAAAATTAACTTTTTTTCCTAAAAAAAAAGAATGAATCTCAGTGTTACTATTCCGTCGACACCATCGACGATAGCAAAAGTGACCAAATGATGACGAATCTGGTACCATCGGACTCGAAATTTCACAATCTACATAGTGATACTAATTTTTGCAGCAAAATGAAATTGATGCCGCACTAATGCTACCCAAAGATTGGCAGTAACATATCGTTGCTAACTAACAACAAATCAATAAGATGAAACACCACCTCCATCAAGCTTGTGGAAAGCCGCCGAATAAGACTAAGGTGACGGTGCAACTCACCACAGTCATTTATTTTTTGCCAATGAATTCAATGCCATTGCGAGGAACAATAATTCCGGTTATATTTGTTTTATTATTATATTTTTATTCATAATAACTTTAATTAGCTTTCAAAATTAATAATTTTAGGAAAGATAAATAAAGGTAAATAAGAATTCTCTTAATGTAGCATATTATTAACTAGCTTAAAAATATAAATTTATTAATTAGCCATATTATGTTTAATTTAAAAACACATATTTAATATCTATGGACATCTATGGATATCTATATCCATATGAATAAAATCTATCTCCACATTCAATATTTAAAATTGAATATAGATATGAATGTGTCCATTACATAATTATGAATTTACATTTGGATGGATATCCATCCATAGCTGAATATTTGCCATCCGAAATTCAAGTGGATAAATGCCATCCAAAGTCTTTGAAGATACAATTGTTGAAAAGTCAAGCATGCTTGCATGAGCTAGCTACCATGCAAATTTCAAGCACACCAATGTTGAGCTAGCGTGATCCAATTGCATGTGCTAGCATGATCTCTTCACCAAAAGTCATACCAAAGCCATTAAAATTGAAAATGGCCAAAGTTTTTTTTTCATACATTCGTATTATAAGCTTTGCCTATAAATAGAGGAGTAGAATGCATTTGTAAAGCATCCCAATTTTTGAGAAGTAGAGAGCAATTGCAAGTGAGCTTTTTAAGAGAATTTGAGAGAGCTTCCACTTGAGTGTTCTAGTGAGGTTCCATTTGGGTGTATTGGGGTTTTGGGTTTTGTGAGTTTTTTTTCACTGTTCATGTATACGGAATTGTTCACAGATACGGTATTGTTCACGTATATGGTATTGTTCATTGATACAGTGGAGACGGCCATTTATACTTGGGAGACAGTCTATTGTAAGTAGTGTGTATTTTTGCATGTCTAGAAAAGCTCTGTCAATAAGGCGATAAGAGCCTAAGCAGTCTGGATTTTAAGTGGGACCGTTGTGACCCCTTCATTCTCATGGGAACTTTACTAGTGCATTTATTCATGCGAAATAAACATTATAGAGGCTATTTTTCAAGTATAAATAGTCACTACTACAAAAATGACCTTTACTGATACTTAGTTTCTGACATTTTGTAAAAAGTATCAGTAATTGTATGCATATGCACCATTTTCCGCTTTTAACAAATAAGTATCACAAATTACTGATATCAGTGTGTCAGTAAATTAAGTATCAAAAACCACTGGCACTGAAGTATCAGAGGTTAAAAAAAAAATTACTATGATTTGTAAATCTTCCGACTCGAACCAAAGACTTTTAAAATTTAAAGTTTTTACATTTGAACCAAAGACCACATGACCTACAGATTCAAGATACAAGTATTTTTTAAAAAAATTAAAAACAAAAATATAATAGCAAAAGTAAAATCCCTAATCTCTTTCCCTCATTTCATCATATTGTCAATCGAAAACAAAACAAATCACTACCACGCCGCCGACATACCCAAAATCTCTTTCGCCACTTTCGTCACCACTCTCGACTAGCCACTGCCGTCACTACTTTCGACTAGCCACTGCCGTCATCTCCGATGCACCAAAGTCTGTTCTCTATATTTTTGTCTCTTTTGTTGTCGTCATCTCCTATTATATCTCGTGCACCAAAGTTGGAAATCCACTGTCGTAACTTATGATTTTTGACCGTCACCGGTAACTAATCCACTGCGATCATCACCAATAGGCCGTAACTACTTCCAGTTATCATCAATACTTAGCCGTTCGTCACCGGTAATAACTTCTCAGCCTTTGTCAGCCGCTCCGTCACTGTCGCACTGCCTCAATCTCCGTCGTCGCTGCTATACCACCACAATCCCTGTTCAAGGTAACCTTAAATGGATAAATAGAGCATGAAGAAAAGATATAATGGACCTAAGTGTCCTGTGACCAGTAAGAGAAATCAACGGGTATCCATGCCTTTTTTGTTTTTATAGAGAATTCTTTAAAATTGCTCTACTAAATGTCATGTACTTCTTACTGAAACTAACTGCTTCTACATATGATTTTATAACAAACTTTTAAGATCAATTAACATTGTGGCTTTAGGTTCCTTAAAGCCACAATTGATTTTAGATCTATTGATTTTATTTTAAATTTTGTTTTTATCATAAATGAGCAGCTGATTTTTTTTCTGGAATAGAAATTGCAAGAGAGTTGACAATACAAGGCAAACAACCTTTGTCAGATACCATACATTGAATCCTTTGGCCCCGAATAAATTGCTTATCTGGGTGGTATGTTAAGACTTTTTGTTCTTTCTTTATTTAAATTGATCCATTTTATCTCTTTGCATATGAAAGAAAACAGAGATGTTGTTTGGTTGCTGAGAAAATAGCTCAGAGAAAGAGATGTTTCTGGAATCTGTACATTACACTGGAAACTAAGCAGGGCAATGCCCTTACCATTCGCTGTAATATAATTACTCTTCTTCATGATTCAATTAACTAGAATGAGATTCTCATAAAGTTAAGTGGAGTGCTATGGATAGCAGTAAAATTAGACTGCTTTTTTCTTCTTTTTTTCTCCTCACTGGATGAGAAGTTGGTTAAGCCAACTCTACTGCATATAAAATTATTTGAGAAATGAAATCTTCAGCCAGGATACTGCTAGGAGTATTAGGGAAACAACCTTTTGGGCATCAAAGAAATAATTAACTATGCGATTAGTTTAATAGTAATCATTGATTACCTTCAGAAATCAAACCTCATGTTTAAGTGGCTGGAAGAAGTATAATACACTTAATGCTTTTCTTTTCCCCTATGTAGCCGGAAGAGCATATCTTTATTTTTGATAACTATGATCATACCTCTAACTGCGTGCATTGGTATCATAATTTTGACTGAGGTTGCTGGTTTTGTCAACTTGTAGACCTGCTTTTTCTGTGAATTTGGGCACTCAGTGGTTTGTGCTGACTATCTTACACTTTGAAAGTGGTTTGCGCTGACCAGCTTACACTTTGAAAGGGGTGCATCATGGTATGCAGTTTTCTTGTTTGTTTAAATGATATGCCTTTACAATTATTAAAGGATTTGCTTCTGCATCATTCTTTATTTGAGAAATATATGTCAAATAAACATGAGCTTACAAATTTTGCATGTTTGTATCTCTACTCCAACTAAATAGTTTTCACAGCCAAAATTTATTAGTGCGTGAGTGCTAAACTTGTGTTCATATAAAAAGTTGAATGGTTAAATACTTAAATAGAATTATTCAATTATTCTTTTTTTATTTGACATTATTCTCATTTCTTCATTTTAAAAGTTGCGTTTTGCATGCAAAACTTCGTTGATAGTTGTGTCAAATTGTCACTGTACTTAAGCCTAAATATTTGTTTGCTTCAACCTAATAGCCAAAAATTAGAACTCCATGATCGCCAGCATGGCAAATCTAGCGGCTCACACAACCACCAGAATCCCACTCTCTTCATTGACCAAACATGAAAAACAAAAAAACTTATAAGGCCATTAAAGAATATGAAGACATTTTTTTTATTTTAAGTCTTAATTTTTATTAGTTACTTCACTTATGAATTAGCTCGACTTATTAAAAGCCACTAAGGCCCGTCTTACTGCACATCACTCACTTACGATTTAAGAGAGGTTAATGACAGCGATCAAAAAAGTGGTAGCTAGATTCTTTTTAAAAATTTTTGTCTCTCTCTATATTAATTAACTGATGAACATTTAATGATTGGCACACTGCGTATTGTTGGAGAGATTATGTGAATAACCATGAGATGTACAAAACAATTATATGGATTAATTGCGAGGTTGTTATTAGTGGGGATATGTTACAATATTGTTGCTTGTATGTCATGAAAGAGCTCTTGCGACTTCATAATCAATGGGCTACATATGTTGCCAAGTTAATTATAGCCCAAAATCACAAGGTAATATATGAGTAATTTATGATGATTTTTTCTTCCAAATATCCAAGATTTATTATTTGTTGTGTACTAATTGATTTTATGTACTTGTAGGTGGGAAAAAAATGAAGCCACATATGGATATTTATTGACACTCTTGTGCTTCTTTTTGTCCGTTAATGTTTGTTGAAACTTAATTTAGTACTTTATTGTCTAGAACTTGTCGAAAGCTTAATTTGATACTTATGTTTTTCTTTTCCAAACAGTGGTGTAGTTGAATTACATTAATTTAAATTATGTATTTGGAATGTTTGTTATGTGAATTGTGTTGTGAGATTTGGTATATTTAATATATTTTGAGTTTTCTTTTGATTGTAGAAAAAAAATATAATTAAAATAAAAATATAATATTAACAAAAGCAGCATAACATCAATAAATACTGACACTAAATATTTTAAAATGACATTAATAATATTTTACGTTAATGAATCAATGTGCTCCTGATACTGTAGTCACATTAATCATTGACATGTAAATAATATCATCAAACACTGATACCATCGTGTCATTATTTTAGTGATACTATTGTGACAAAAATTATTGACACAAAAATCACTGACACTAATTTTCAGTGTCAGTGTGTTCTGGCTGGAGCATTATTGACACAATTAACAAGTGTCAGGAAAAGTAATTACTGACACTAATTTAGTATCAGTAAAGCCCATTTTTCTAGTAGTGAGTTGTTGAAGAAATTGATCATTTGAGATAAAAAGGATGGCAGAGACATCGTTGTCGTCTTCATCAGCGAGAACTACTGTGACTAATGCAAAGTTTGAAGTGGAGAAATTCAATAGTACCAATAATTTTGGTATTTAGCAATGTGCGGTGTTGGGTGTCTTATGTCAGCAAGAGTTAGATGTTGCTCTTGAAGAAAAGCCTGACATTATAGATGGCAAGTAGTGGATAAAGATCAATAGACATGCATGTGGTACTATTCGCCTATGTTTGGCTAAAGATCAGAAATACTCTGTCATGAGAGAGACATCGGCAAAGAAATTGTGGGAGACACTAGAAGAAAAGTATATGAAGAAAAGCCTTGAAAATAAGTTTTATATGAAGAAGAAACTCTATCGATTCACATATACATATGGCATGTCAATGAGTGACCATGTGAATTCATTCAACAAAATATTAGCAAATTTGCTAAATTTGGATGAGAAATTTGAAGATGAAGATAAGACACTGTTGTTGTTGAATTCCCTTCATGATGAATATGATCATCTCACTACCACTTTGCTTCATAAGAAAGACAGTGTCACATTCGATGTTATATGCAATGCATTGTACAACTATGAGACCAGAAAGAAAGACAGAAAAGATCACATAGATACAGTTACAGAAGCATTGACAGTGAGAGGTCGTTCACGAGGCCGCAAACTTAGAAAAAGAAGCAAGTCTAAAGGGAGGCTTACCAAAGATGAGTATGCTTTTTGTCACGAGAAAGGGTATTGGAAAAAGAATTGTCTTAAGTTATAAAAGGGCAAAGCTTCTTCTGATGCATGTGTAGCAGAACATGATGAGGAGTCAGACTTTAGTCTGGTTGGCATGACATTGACATGTCACTTAGATGAGTGGATTTTGGATTCGGGTTGTACTTATCATATGTGTCCTAACAAGTGCTGGTTTTCTAGCTTCAAGGAGCTGGACAGTGGAGTTGTTTTTATCGGCAATGACAATGCCTGTAAAATCTTGGGAATAAGTACAATCCAATTAAAGAATCCTAATGGCTCAATCCAAGTCTAGACGGATGTTTGCTACGTACCAAGTTTGAAAACAAATTTCATCTCATTAGGAGTCCTAGAATCCAAAGGGGTCACAATCACTCTGAGAGATGTATTATTGAAGGTAGTAACTAACGCACTAATGGTGATGAAAGCCACAAGAAGAAATAACTTGTACTATTTTCAAGGGAATACATTTATTGGATCAACATCAACAGTTTCTAGAAGAAATACAGATTCAGAAGCAACCAAGTTATGGCATATGCGTTTGGGACATACTGGTGATAAAACTTTGCAGACTTTAGTGAACCAAGGCTTATTGAAAGGTGCAAATTCTTGCAAATTAGAATTTTGTGAAAATTATGTTTTGGGCAAGCAGACAAGGGTAAAGTTTGGTTCAGCAATTCACGATATAAAAGGGATTCTGGACCATGTTCACAATAACGTGTGGGGACCTACCAAAACAACTTTCTTAGGAGGTATGCACTATTTTGTTACTTTTGTTGATGATTATTCAAGAAAAGTGTGGGTGTATTTGATGAAGAACAAAAATAAAGTTTTGGGCACATTTTTTAAAGAGAAAAAGATGGTCGAGACTCGGACTAGTCGAAAGGTCAAAAGATTTCGGTCAAATAATAATTGTGAGTACAAGAATGATCCATTTATACAAATATGCCAAGATGAGGGTATTGTTCGACACTTCACTATTTGAGATACACCACAGGAGAATGAGGTGGCAGAACGCATTAATCGGACTATACTGGAGAAAGTTCGGTGTATGTTGTCCAATGCTGGATTGGGCAAATAGTTTTGGGCTGAGGCAGTTGTATATGCATGTCATCTGATCAATCGTTTGCTATCAACTGCAATTGAGGGCAAAACACCCATAGAGATGTGGACTGGTAATCCTACTACTGATTATGATTCTTTACTTGTTTTTGGTTCCACTGCTTATTATCATGTAAAGAAATTTAAGTTAGACCCAAGAGTAAAGAAAACATTGTTCATGGGTATAACCGGTGGAGTAAAAGGATACTGTCTGTGGTGTTTTGGTACGAAAAAGATTATTTTCAGCAGAGATGTAACTTTTGATGATTAGCCATATTGAAACAGAAAGATTCTCAAGAGAATGAGAAGACTAGTAGAACTTTGCAGTAGGTGGAGTTTGAAAAGGTTAAAGCTGATCCAACTGGTGTCGATGAGATGGATAGTGATTATCCATCGACCGATGATGAAGAAGAGGTTCTGACCCAGGAACCTTCACAACAACAAGATTCAATTGCATATAAAAGGCCACGCAGAGTGATTCGCAGACCTGCTCGCTTTGTTGATATGGTGGCCTATGCGCTTCCAATTGTACATGATTGTTGAGTGTTAGAAAATGCATATTTATAAAGGAGAAAACTGTCATTTTACATTTTAAGTCTTACTAACAACCCTTACTTTTATGTATTTAACATTATTGTGATTTAATTACGTGTGTTTTATTTTAATTAAGTAATTTATGTATTTTAGGGGTATTATAGTCATTTCACAATAAAGGAGAGATCAGACGGCAAAACAGACATCACTTTTGAACTCAGGACGGTCAAAAACCTTAGGAGGAGCATAAAAGGAAAAATAGCACTATTCACATGTACGGTACTATTCACGAGTACGGTACTGTCTATGTTACTATTCATGACACTGTTCACATAGACGGATCGATGACGTGGCATTGACTGATGAGGTGTCACGATCTTGTTGGACTAAAATTCTTATATACTGTTGATGTGACGTGGCAGCATATTAGTGGACGAAAAATCTCGCGTACGGTGCATGCATCACACAGGATTATTTTCAACCAAACCGCGTTACTGTTCATCAGGGTCAAACCGTGTTACTGTTCATCCGCGTGGTCAAACCGTGGACTGTTGACTGATGACGTGGCGCAATCCTGAGCGTCCAAACTGTTTTTAATCTGATGGCCATGATTTACTCTATGTATCTATAAAAAGGGGGCATCTCCCCCCTAATTTGATATCTCTGAATCCATTTTTGGACTCTGTTTTCTGTAATTCCCTCTCCATCTTGTATTTTCTTCGTATTTTAATAAATTCCCATTTTGCCCCTAGTTCAATTATGAGTAGCTAATTTCCTTTCAAGCTTGGGTTGAAGGTGAAGTCTCAACATGTGTCATGGGCTTTATTTGGTAAATTTATTTTCTCTTCCCCTCTAGTTTTTGTGGATGTTTTGTCTTCTCGTCGATAAATAATACTAATCTTATCTAGTACCGCCTTGGTTTCACCGGCCATCTAGTACAAGGTTATTATTATTTGGCACGATAAGCCCTTAGCACCATATTGATTAGAGCGTGGTTCATGAGGTGTGGATTCCCCCCTCATGATTTAATTGGCATTAATAAGGATTATTTAGCCCATGATGCATGTTGATATGGATCCAGATACCCAAGTAAGTCATTTCAATAAATTTCTCTTCAATTTATTCTCGCCATTGCAAGTCCAATTTTAGAATCTATTCTCGCCATTTTAATTTAAGTTTTAGCATATTCCAAATCATTTCCACCACAAATCCAATCACCCATTTACAAAATTAATTCTACACACAATTAAAATCCACCTCCTCGTGGGATCGACACTCGTCACCATTGATCTATACTACAATAGATTCGTGCGCTTGCGAGTACATTAAAATTTGCACAACAATGATGATGTTCCTTCCACTTATAGAGAAGTAGTAAGTAAGCCAGAAAGTATACAGTGGAAGAGAGTAATGAACGAATAAATGCAGTCTTTTCACAAAAATGAAACATGGGAGTTAGTTAATTACCCAAGGAAAAGAAGGCAATTGGGTGCAAATGGGTATATGTAAAAAATGAAGGATTTTCTCGTAAAAAAGAAATTCAATACAAGGTTAGATTTGTAGCGATGGGTTACGCTCAGAAGGAAGGAATAGACTATAATGAGATATTTTCTCCAATTGTGAAACACTCATCTATTCGAATTTTGCTAGCCATGGTTGCGTAATTTGACCTTGAACTGTTCAACTTGATGTAAAAATTATATTTTTACACGGTGATTTGGAAGAATAAATCTATATGACTCAGGCAGATGGATTCAAGGTTGCTGGAAAAGAAAATTGGGTTTGTAAATTGACAAAGTCACTTTATGGATTGAAACAATCTCCGAGGCAGTGGTATAAGCAATTTGATCGGTTTATGAAAGGGTAAAGGTACACAAGAAAATAAATTTGATCATTGTGTGTATTTTCGCAAGTTACAAGAAGGATCCTTGATATATTTGCTCTTGTATATCAATGATATGCTAATAGCATCAAAGAGCAAAGATAAGATTGAGAAGTTAAATAATCAACTCAATTAAGAATTTGAAATGAAAGATCTATATAAAGCTAAGAAGATTCTTGGCATGGAGATATGCAGAGATAGAGCTCGTGGCAAAGTAAGCTTGTCTCAAAAGCAATATTTGAAGAAGGTACTACAACAGTTTGGCATGACTGAGTAGACAAAACCTATAAGTACCCCGTTGGCTTCTCATTTCAAGCTTTCTGCACAATTATCTCTTTCAACAGATACGAAACTAGAATACATGTTACAAGTTCCGTATTCAAATGCAGTGGGTAGCTTGATGTATGCAATGGTGTGTATAAGACCTGACATTTCACATGCAGTTGGTTTAGTGAGCAAGTATATACATAATCCTGGTAAAGGATATTGGCAAGCTGTGAAATAGATTCTACGGTACATTTAGAAGACCATGAATGTTGGTTTACTTTTTGAGAGAGACGATACACTTGGTCAAGGTGTGATCGGGTACGTTGATTCTGATTATGCTGGTAATTTGGACAAATGACGGTCAACCACCGAATATGTATTTACTTTTGCTTGAGGGCCAATCAATTGGAAATCTACACTACAGTCTATAGTTGGACTCTCGACAACAGAGGCAGAGTACATGGCGTTTACAGAGGTTGTTAAAGAGGCTATTTGGTTACAAGGCTTGCTTAAAAACTTAGGATTTGCAAGGAGCACATTAATGTGTATTGAGACAGTCAAAGTGCTATTCATTTAACAAAAACCTAAGTTTATAATGCGCGTACGAAGCACATTGACATACAATTTCATTTTGTGTGGGAAATTATTAATGAGGGGAAGATTTTTCTTCAAAAAATCAAGACTGTAGAGAATCCTGTAGATATGTGGACTAAGGTGGTGACGACGATCAGGTTTGAGTATTGTCTAAACTTGATCAATATCTTACAAGTTTGAAAATAGTCAAAGAAGACAAAGACTGGTGGATGGTTTGTTAATAGTTGGCTTAGATTTACTAAATTTTCGTCGAGGTGGAGAATTATTGAAAAGTCAAGCATGCTTGCATGAGCCAGCTAGCATGCAAATTTCAAGCACACCAATGTTGAGCTAGCGTGATCCAATTGCATGTGCTAGCATGATCTCTTCACTAAAAGTCACACCAAAGCCATTAAAATTGAAAATTGCCAAAGTTTTTTCATGCATTCATATTGTAATCTTTACCTATAAATAGAGGAGTAGAATGCATTTGTAAAGCATCCCAATTTGTGAGAAGTAGAGAGCAATTGCAATTGAGCTTTTTGAGAGAATTTGAGAGAGCTTCAACTTGAGTGTTCTAGTGAGGTTCCGTTTGGGTGTATTGGGGTTGTGGATTTTGTGAGTTTTTCCCACTTTTGTAAATTCTCATTATTAGTAAAATTATCTTCCAGTCTTTACCCGTGGACGTAGGCATTACGTTGAACCACATAAATTATTTTGTTCTATTTTCTTTGCATTTGTTTGTCACATTTATATTTCTCCAAAAGTTACAGTCATCGTAATATTGTTAATTGCTCAACTTTGCACTTCCACAACAACAATATCTCTGCAGATTCCACCAAAGAAAGAGTTCAAAATCAAGCCAGTTTTATGAAGACATCTTGCTTCCTTACCAAGTCAGCTGTATTCTCCTTGATATGCTTCCCTCAGTCCCCACATACATCACATGCCCTGGCCCTAAGTTTCCTCTGCAAAGCTGCCGCTACTATGGTACAAACTCTCCGTTGTGCTCGTTAGATGATATAGACTCCACAAATACTTTTAAGTATTCGAATCTAATACTAATGAGAACTAAGTCACGTTCACAGCTTCATTTACAATGAAATATGAGAACTTACAAATTCTAAATATGAAATTGCTACACTGATAATTTATAGTTACAACGAAATGCATAACCAGTAACATGAAAAAATAATTATCACATTAAAGACTTAAAAAATTGTCAATATGATCTACGCTAACGCACTAACGCAAACAATATGAGAAAAATGAAGAAATAAGAGTAGTGAGGAAAGTAAAAGATAAAATAGATAACAACTTTGATTATGACCGAATGAATAACTAATACGTATTTACCTCACAACAAGATTTTTCTTTATTTAATTTTATAGATTATAATATTTATGTTTCCAATGTGCATACATACATATATACAGGCGCGCGCGCACACACACACACACACACACACATAGAGATTGAATAAGTGTTTTCAATATATTAAATAACTCGTATATGTGGTTTATAATTTTAAAAATTAAAAATCAACTTTGTTATAAGAAATTAACTAGACAACGTTATAAAGCCATTTTAAATTAAAAAATCAAATTCATTAAATACTGAAAATTGTCAACTATATATAGTAAAATCTCTCTGTAGTCATAATATTGGGACACAATTAATTTTACTATTGTGAGGAGGTTATAACTTAACAGAGGCGTAGTTACTAAAATTATTATTTCGACTTAATTAACCTTAATGCAACTAATATAGAACTAAAGTAATAAAGTATGCACTACATAAAAAAGTAACTAATAGATAAACTAGAAATATTTTGACTTCAACAAGATAGTGTCCATGCTAGCAAGTGATCGCATACTCATAAGTTCAAAGAGGTGGTGATAACTCTAAAGGAATAAATCATTTTAACAAACACTTCTAAAAAAAATTTTATTCCATCATAAACCATTAATGTAACACAGTATATATTTTTTGCGGTATATAGATAATTATTACTATATGAAGGCAAAATCCTTAAGACTGGATCTAGAAAAATAATAATTTATTATACTATAGAGTTTACTTTTACTTATAACTAGCCTAAATTGGGACTTTTTTAATATTTTTTTAATGATTACAAGGAAGTTACTCCTATATAGATATGTATCACTATAGAGAGATTTTACTTTATTAATTAATATTTAGTAAAATTAATTCCAATAATAGTTCTTTAAAATATTTTTACGGAACACATAAATATTTATAAATGATACCAAAGGCATTCTTAGATTCTAAAAATGAATTTAAAAATAGCATTTTTTATTTTCATGAAAATATCAATTATTTACATTCTATTCATATTACTAAGATTCCAACTATGAACTTCTTGTATTATCCCGAAGAGATTTTAACAATTAAACGAAGTAGGTCTTGTAATCATATATAGTCACATAAGATGGTTTGATTAGGGCGTTTACATGTTCTTTCGTCAAATTTAAATAAATTGAACAAGAATTTTTTTTTTTTTTTACCGCGAATGAGAAAAGATAATTGATAGCTAAGATATGCTTGCAAATAATTCTATGTTCTAGAGCATTTTGTGGATCAATTAAAAGCAGACATGCGCCGAATTGATTTGATATATAACATACGCACTAACTATTCTGCACACGTGTTCAAACTTTTGTTGGGTTCCTTTTTAGACACGATTGAGCATTTTGATCGAAGTTAAATGAATCCAAAGGCTGCCAAAGCCGAAGTCTCCACGCAACAAACACTACTTGGACTTTAAAGCCACTCAACATCATTGAAGAGCCAAAGGAATAGTAAAACCTGTTCTCAAACCAAAAACACTATAATGATTAATTCATTAATGAACCAATTATAACTTGTAGAGATTAATTAACAGGAAAATGTTGCTCAATCCACTAGCTTATAAATTTGGCTTCATTTTGCCACTTTCAAACTATAACGTACTTAACTTTGAATTTGAGGGCAGTTTTGAAGGCTTTTAAATTTATAACAAAAACGAATATTGGAAATTTTTAATATTGCTTATATCATTTCACAGATTGAGAAGATGATTAAAGTGTCAATAATGGCGGAGCTACTACAAGAATATACGGTGGCGCTGGCAAGGCTTTTACAGCAAAGGCACCATCTCCGGAATCATCGTTTCACGTCTTCATCGACTTGCTCATCATCCTCTCAAGACTCGTCTTCGTTCCTCGTATATTTCTAATTATGATTTATAATTCATTCTTCTATTTGTATTCTTAATTTTAATTAATTCTTTTGTCGCTAGCTGGCACTTTGAAGAGTGAGGTATGTAATTTGACAAAATTTGAAGTTAATTTAAATCTTTTGTATTCATCCATCTCCTAGAATAATATAATTATAAAGTCTGCAATTCCATTGAATAATTTTGATTGAGGTTTTATGCATGGTTCAGTTTCTTATTCTACTGACAATAAGGACAACTCAAAGCTAAACAGACAATAAGAAAGCCTTTGATCAGAAAAACCAAAACAAAACCTGAAGCTGCTTTCCAGTCATGATTCCAATTTACAAAATAATTTTCTTCTTTCTTTGTGGTGGTGGGTTACGTTGTTCTGAAAATGGGATCTTGTTGTATAGTTGTGATTTTTATCACCTTGATCTGGAATTATATCACTAGCCTAGCTAACTGAATCCATTGCATCCATCACATGAAATCTTTGCAATAAGACAAACAACTTGGGACCTTATCTGTTTGCTAGCAACTGCCTCGATCTTGTTTTTTGTGACCTAAACATTGCACCAATATGAAAGAAGGGTACATTGGCAAAGGATAGAGACTTTAAAATATTTGAAGCCTATTATGTATATTTTATATTCTTTATTTATATCAACTTAAAGCATGTTTGGGATTGCTTTAAATTGCTATATAAGTGATTTTGTTAGCAATTTAGCACCTCAAAAATATTTCATAAACACTTTTTAAAATTATATTATTTGATTATCAAATTACTTTCTTTAACACTCATCTTTAAACTCTCAAGATAGTAAAATCGAACTAAGTTGAGTTTGGAAATTACTAACTCAAAACAAAGAGATAGAGACTTTAAAATTCAAAAAACTTGCACTTCAAAAACTAATGATAGATATCCTAAAATTTTATCTCGAATTCCATCCCAAATAATGTAACATGTGATATACCATTCATTAAGTAGTTGATGATTTTTCATAAATTTTAAGTGAATAATTACACTATCTTACCAATCAGTGAATAAATGCCATATTATTTAATATGATGGATTTTTGAGATAAAATTTTAGGATGCATAAACTACTCCCACTTGAAAATTTCAAAATATTAAAAATTAAACTAGAGTTGCCGTTCACATGCATGAGCGAGCTTAAGATTGAAGACAATTTGAACGACTTGATTTCCAATAAATGCCCAGAATATTTCATCTGTCATCGATTTGAATCAATGCTCCTAACATGCATTTTTGAATGTTTGTGAAAGAGTTGAGAGCAATAAGCCTACTTATGGTGCAAAGTTTTTAAAGGAGCTACAAGCTACTAGCCAATTTATTAGATGTTACATAGAATTATCGTGGCAGAGGGTTATTACAAAGTTTTTAGTAATTAATACGCATTGGTTTTGATTATGAAATTTTTATATGCTGACGTATAAAGGAACCTTTAATTTGAAACTTCTTACAATCAAAATGAATGAGAATCCTTGATTTGTTATGATATTCAAACTCACGTTTAATATGCTGGAAATTTATTTCTGTTTCCAGAGAAAAACAGATTTATATATGAAACTATTTTATTATACTTAAGACTTTTTCCAAATTATAAAATTCACTACTACCAAAAGTGAAAACAATGATCATTCTAACCGAATAAGGCAGCTTTATTAAAGAGGGGCTATTTTTTATGATGGTTTATAAACTATGGTCGTTTTTTTTTTTTTTTTTTTTAATGATGGTTATTTTACAAGATCGCCATTAATTTCATAGATAAAGTTATAACCATCATATTTTAGTGAGTATTACGACTAAATTTAA
Source organism: Citrus x clementina (assembly GCF_000493195.1). Classification (NCBI taxonomy): domain Eukaryota; kingdom Viridiplantae; phylum Streptophyta; class Magnoliopsida; order Sapindales; family Rutaceae; genus Citrus; species Citrus x clementina. Next base: position 13,887,455 of record NW_006262339.1, on the reverse strand, counting down.
AGTCAGTTTTAGAAAACGGTCATCATACATACCTTTTTAATAACGGTTTTTGCATTATAATAAAATTCCATAGAACGGTTTTTGTGGTTGAGTATTTTCAATGATAGTTTTCACATAATAACAATAACCTTTGATGCTTACTACTATTACTAACAATAATAATCAACCTCATGTTTCAATTATAATTTTCTATTAATTTTTTTACGATTGTCATTTTACAAATATATTTCATATACTAGTAGCTACAATTAATAAAATTGAGATGTGTAATCTACTGCATCTAACTTCTCACCAATTAAAAAATCTCCTACGAGAGTTCTTTTCCTCTCTGGAAAAAGAACTCGGTATGGAAGGACAGGGGGGTTGCCATAACCCGATTTACGTCACTCACATGTTGGGTGTTTCTTCATCACTTAAGTTCTGAAAGTAGTGTAAAAGGCAGTCAAATACAGAAGCTTAACTAATGTTGGCAGTAGTTGGCTTCTTTCTGAAGAACTTAAATTATTGTGAAAGTAGTGGTTGGTGAGAGCCATTTATTGAGGAAGGTTTAAATACGAGATAAGAAAATGGATACAGAGGAGCTCATACGTAGATGTCTATCACTTTGAAGGAGGAAGAAGATGATGCAGTCATGTTCATCGGTGGAATGAAAAAGGATGGAGAAAGGGTAGCAGCCCATTGTCTTGTGGGTAAGATTCTTCTCAACAGAGATGTAAACAAAGAGGGGTTGAGATACGCAATACAGCTAGCTTGGAAAACCACTAAGGAGATTAAGGTGGAGCGTTTGGGAGACAACATTTTCGTCTTTAAGTTTGCTACAGAACAGGATAAAAAGAGAGTGCTGACAGAAGGGCCATGGCATTTTGACAAAGCTTTAATAGTGCTTGTAGAACCAGTGGGAATGGGGAGCATAAAACGGCAGCCTTTTACACATACATCTTTTTGGGTGCAAATCCATGGAATGCCCATCAAGTGTATGGTGAAAGGAACCAGTGAAAAATTGGGGGAAAAGATAGGACGAGTGGAGGAAGTAGAGACCGACGAAGAAGGGAAATGCATAGGCCCTTTTGCTCGGGTGAGAATTTTAGTGGACATTACTAAACCATTAAGGAGAATCCTTATACTAAAACAGGAAGGCGAGGAAGATATTGTGATGCTTATTAAGTATGAGAGGCTACCGAATTTTTTCTTCTGCTGTGGACTTATCGGACATCAGTTTAGGGAATGCATCCAGTACAAGGGCCAACCAAAGGAGAAGCTCATTTATGGTGGATGGATGAAAGCACCTACTCCTTTTGAATTAGCTAAGCTCAACAGAGGCAAAAACAAAGAAGAGTATGAGGGATGATCAACCGGATGCAACCACTGGAAACACAAGTGTTCAGATCCAGATACAACCAAAACTGAAAGAGCAACCAAGCAATCCAAACCCGAGTAAGCACGATGGATCGGGTGTAACCTAAGTGGATAGCCCCAGTGAGGAAATGTCAGTGGAGGTGACTTATGTGGCAGAGGTAGGTGAGGAATCATTAATAAAAGCGGCTGAGGAATCGAGACAGTCGTACCTAGAATATGAAAAGCCTGCTGGGGCAGCAGCTACAACTGGGGAAATCCACAGAGCAGAGAGCAAAACAGAAGGAAACTTAGGCAGGAAAGTGAAAGTAGATGCACTGAGGAGTGCGGAACGAAATATGGGCCTGATGGGCCAATATGACAAAAATGAAAATCAAACTCAGGGGATTTCAATAGGCACAGAATTTAATTTTGAGCCCACGAAACCAAAATCTCACTCAAAGAGCCGAAAGTGGAAAACACAAGCTAGAGACTCAAACCTTACTACCAAGAGGAATAGGGGACCTACTTCTGTGAAAAGGTCATGCAGTGAATTAGATTGGCCGAGTCCAAACAGTAAGAGGCCGAAGAATGTGAGCTCCCAGAAAACTCCCATAGCACCGAAATTGAAGCTGGCCTGGGAAACAAAAGGAAAGGCTGATGAAAGTGACACAGTTCAGCAAATAGAGAAGTCAGCGGCGAAGGCTGGGAGCCAGCCCCGCCGACAACCATGAAACTCGTAAGCTGGAACATTCGGGGTTTGGGGAATCCCCGAACGCGTCTCGCAATGAAGAAAATTCTCCAATTGCATAGGCCTCAGCTATTGTTTCTTTGTGAAATAAAGCTATTGTCTAGGCAAGCAAATGAAGAGTGTAGAAGACTGAACTTAGATAATTGTTTTGCGGTTAGTAGAACTGGGATGAGTGGGGGGTTGGCAATGATGTGGAACTCAGAGATAACTGTAAACATTACCTCTTACAGCAGCTATCATATTGATGCTATCATTCAAAATGACAGTGGTAAAAGGTGGAGATGTACCGGAATCTATGGTCATCCAGAAGCTCAGCAAAAAAGACATACATGTACTTTGATGCGAAGATTGAAAGGTTTGTCTCCTCTGCCTTGGCTTTGCATTGGTGATTTCAATGAAATTATGCATCCAAATGAAAAATCTGGTGGGAATGATAGAAATGTAAGCACGATCTCCGAATTCAGAGAAGCAGTTTATGATTGTAACCCTATTGACGTGGGGTATAATGGGCATCCCTATACATGGTCCAACAGACAATTCAGATCTCACCATATTGAAGAGAGGCTGGATAGAGCTTTATGTAGTAAGGATTGGGGGAACTTTTTTTAGGAAGAGACTGTGACAAACATGGCTATGTGGGAATCAGATCATAATTTGCTTGTAATGAATGTTCAAGAGAAAAAAAGTAGAGTGAGCTATGATCGAAAAACTTTCTTTAGAGTGCATTATGAGGATTTGTGGACTCCGTATGAGGGTTGTAAAAATATAGTGAAGGAGGTGTGGTCTGGCTTTGGTTGTAGAGACGATATAAATCCAGTGCAGACTTTCAAAAATTTATCAAAGGCTATGATGGCCCAATTGCAATGGTGGAGTAAGGAAGAGTTTGGGGAGCGAAAGAAAAGGCTGAAAATTTTGATGGAAAAGCTCCAGTGTGCTGTAAGCAATAATTTGCAGTATGACAATGGTGTTGAAATTAAAAACCTGGAACGACAGATCAACAACTTACTAACTGATGAGGAGATTTATTGGAAGCAACGATCAAGGGCTGATTGGCTTAAGGAGGGGGATAAAAACACGAAGTTTTTTCACTTTAAAGCTTTATCGCAAAGGAGAAAGAATAGGATCTCTGGCATTGAAAATCAGCAAGGGCAGTGGCTAGAAGATGAAGAAGAGATTGAGAGAGAGTTTGGTGAATATTTCCAAGATCTGTTTACAACCTCAAGTCCAAACCAAAACCAAATCAATGCTGCCTTAAAAGGCCTGAACCCAAAGATGACTGTAGAGATGAATGAAGCATTAGATCAACCATTCACAGCTGACGAGATCTTCAACGCTCTATTCCAAATGTGTCCAACTAAGGCTCCTGGACCTGACGGGCTACCAGCAGCGTTCTTCCAAAAGCATTGGCAAACTGTTGGCAGCAGAGTCATCGACACATGCTTACACATCCTCAATGCACAAGGTGATGTTACTCCACTTAACCACACTTATATTGCTCTTATACCAAAGGTTGCCAAGCCCAAAAAGGTGACCGATTTTAAGCCTATAAGTCTGTGTAATGTGATTTACAGAATAGTGGCGAAGACTATGGCTAATAGACTAAAACAGATCTTGCATCAAGTTATCTCGCCTACACAAAGTGCTTTTATTCCTAATAGACTTATCACAGATAATATTATTATTGGGTATGAATGTCTTCACAAAATTAGGCATAATAAAAGTACAAAAAAGGGGGTGGTAGCTTTAAAACTAGATATTAGCAAGGCCTATGATAGAGTGGAATGGAGGTTCCTTGAACAAACTATGGGGCAGCTAGGCTTTTCACATAAATGGATAAAGCTAGTCTTAAATTGTATTACAACAGCAAATTTTTCTATAATCATAAGTGGCAAACCCAAAGGGCTGTTCCGTGCTCAAAGAGGTCTTAGGCAAGGGTGCCCCCTATCTCTATATCTATTCCTCATATGTGTGGAAGCTTTTTCAAATCTGTTGATGCAGGCAGAAAGACAAAACTTAATCTATGGGCTACGGTTTGGGCAGGAGATCTCTATCACTCACCTATTATTTGCTGATGACAGTTTAATTTTTGCAAGAGCCTCAACAAATGAGTGTAATCAGTTGAAAGCTTTGTTTGACTCTTATGCATCAGCCTCAGGGCAAATATTCAAATATGAGAAGTCATCGTTGTTCTTTGGCGGCAGCAAGGTGAGTGAGCAGCAAGCTGAAACCATTAAAAACATCTTCCAGCTCAATGTAGTATCGAGACACGAGAGGTATTTAGGGCTGCCTTCGATGATTGGTTGGAAAAAGATGAGCTTTTTTAATGATGTAAAGCTCAAGGTATTGAGTAAGATAGCTAATTGGCAGCACAAATTCTTTTCAACTGGAGGGAAAGAGGTGTTAATCAAGGCAGTAGCTCAAGCGATTCCAGCCTACGCCATGAGTGTTTTTAAGCTCCCTATCGGGCTGTGCGAAGATATTCAAAGAGCGGTAGCAAAATTCTGGTAGGGCTCCAAGGAAGACAAACACAAAATTCACTGGGCAAGATGAGAGAGACTAAGCCATGCAAAGTGTAGAGGTGGTATGGGCTTTAGAGATTTTTGTAGTTTCAACCAAGCGATGGTGGCAAAACAGGGATGGACAATACTTCAGGATCCAAATTCTTTGACTGCCCAAGTTCTAAAAGCCAGATACTTTAAATGCTCAGATTTCTGGAATGCTAATCTGGGATCAAACCCATCTTTCCTTTGGAGGAGCTTGTTGTGGGGTAGACAAGTTTTAAAAGATGGGGCTAGATGGAGAATAGGTAGAGGCGATATGGTGCAAGTTTATAAGAGTAATTGGATCCCAAGGCCAAATACCTTTAAACCTTTCTCAATGCCATCTTTGCGGGAGGATGCTAAAGTGGCAGAGCTAATTGATGCAAGGAACCAGTGGAAAGCAGATCTAATTTTGGAGCACTTTAACAAAGAAGATGCAGCAGCCATAATGAGGATCCCTCTCCTTAGAAGCCCAAAGATGGATGAAGTTTGTTGGCATTTTGACAAGAAAGGCATGTACACAGTCAAGAGCGGCTATCAGATTGCTCTAAGACTGAAATATCCTGATATCCCCAGCACCTCAGAGGATTGCTCTTGTTATTGGAAAGCCATATGGAGATTGGAGTTGCCTGAAAAAATAAAAATCTTTTTATGGAGAGCTGCTCAAAACATGCTACCAACCGTGGAGAATTTATGGAAGAAGAAAGTGACTGCATCCCCTTTATGCCAAATTTGCAGAAGAAGTGTGGAAACTATTTCTCATGCCCTGATCGAGTGCAAAACAGCGGGTAAGATTTGGAAAAAGTCAAGCCTAGCTGATAAAGGCATTGAAGTTTATAAAGGGCAGGATATGCTGGAAGTGTGGTTTCAGATGTCTAAGAGGCTGTGCAAAGCATACTTTTCAAAGGGGAGAAAATTAACTCAAATGTCTCAGCTGTAAAGGCCCAAGCTATAGTCGAAGCCTATTGAAGAGTAAAGCATGGTGGAAGTTCTCAATTATCATTGAGAACAACTTCAAGTGGCCAAAGAAGTTCAATTGACATCAATTATCATTGAGACAGACTGCCAGGAAGTTGCTGATTTGGTCAACTATAAGAAATGGAGTAAAACAGAAATTTGCTGGGTGATATCAGCAGTTCAAGATATGAGAGGTGACTTTCACAAGGTTACCTTTCAACACACCCCTAGATACTAATGAACTAGCTCATATATTAGCTAAGTATGCCCTCAAGAGTGAAACGTCTAATGTTTGGATGGACTCTTTTCCGAATGATATTGCTTGTATTTTTGAAACTTTTGCTTAATGGAAAGCTATTTTCTTCTCAAAAAAAAAAAAAAAACTTCTCACCAATTCTTCATTTGCAAATGAATTTCCATACCATTAGCAACCTGCATCATTATTGCAAAGAATAAAGATAAATTAAGATATTAAATTCATAATTAGTAGTCATAATAATTAAATCATTTTGGTAACATAAATAGTAAAACAAAACTTTAAAGTACCAAATCACTATTATATAGACTAACCTGGAATTTATATTAATCATGCGTTGTATATAGCAGTAAGTTGGTGTATATGTAGCCCACTCGCAATTGACTTCATCGCTTCTTGAAATGTAGCCTTTTGTCCTACAAAACTAAAAATGAGGAGTCTATCAATTATGTTGTTCTAAAACACAAAAATAACTATCACATTTCAAGCGAACTATAAAATGAGGAAATAAATATTATTTAAATTCTGGCATGGTAGATTGCAAATTGTACCCGTTTATTACTTGGAACAAAAAGGGGGAATTTAATATGAGTATAAAAGAAAAGAACTAAAGAATTAAAAAAAAAAACACCTAGAAATTAAAATGTTTTGTTTTAGGAGTCAAAACAATAATGAAACAACATTTGAAAATTTATAGGTGTTGTTTTAGTTGCCAATATGCAGTGAAATAACATCTGAAACTTTCCAAGTGTTTTACAACTTGTCAAATTGATCGAACTCCCTATCACTCTATAATATTCTACTTGAGATATACCCTCTTCTCTATTTCAGATAGGTGTAAATCTACATTTAAATGAATTCTAGCCACAATAAAATCATCTTTGTTAAATTTACCAAGAATTTTATTCACATAATGTGATTGACTAAGAATAAGTCTGTTGTAAAAAGAATTTAGATCTATTACAAGTGCAGGCAAAATAAAACAATAGATAAATTAATTTTCCTAAGTTATTTATTCTTTTGGCATCCTTTAGTCAAAAGATAAATTAAGCAATTTTTCTGTTCTTTAAATTGTATGTTAGAAACAAGATAGACCATGAGTAATAACCTAGACATAGATCACAGAAACAAAAAACTAACTAAACAAAAATCATTAATCATCGTTAGTTGAAGATAAAAATCTCTTCTAACAAATAAATGCTCATGTCTAAGATTCAAAAAATTAACTCTCCCTTTAAGATAAACAATCTCATATATTTAGAGAGTAATAATGCATATAAAAGAACACAAGATAATTAATAAAGATCATATGCTCATCAAACAAGCTCTCCCTAAGAGAAAGAATAAATAAGCTCAATAAACATATAAATAAATTCCCTTTTTATCATTGAAATGAAATTCTAATAGAGTTTAAATAAAGAACTACTCTCCCTCTTTTAGATGCAATAAAAACAAAAAAAAAATAAAATACATACTCTCCCCTTTTTTGAAAAAAGGTGTAAAGCACGATAGATAATACAAACGAAAAATTGAAATAAGAGGGAAGAAAGCAAAGAAATCATCAAGGGTAATGAATAGACCTAATATCGTCAAGAATGTGTTCAATGCGTTTAACTCAATTTAATAAATTTGAAATCGTCTCGCTTTCTTTGATCATTTAAGTGCTGAAGAGTGGAGCGAATGGTTTGAAGATAAAAAATGATAGTGACCAAATCTAGGAGAGCATTCTTAGTTTGGGTTTCTTCATCTTGATCACCAACAATGCCAAGTGATTTCAACATAAGATAGGTTGGTTTATTATAAAAAGGAAAACAAGTAAAAACCTCATCATTTTCAACTAAATTATAATCCTGAATGATGGATCAAAGAAGGGAATGGTAACACATGACTCTCCCAGTAGATATTTGCATTCCTTACAATCAAATTAAAAGCCAAGTTGCCAAAGTTGAATGGAATTCTGCCTCCAATTAGCAACAAAACTTTAGCAAATAAGGGGTCTAAATTTTCAACATGATATCAATTGCATGCACCAATCCAATGTAAACCTTGATATTTAGAAGCAAGCTTTGAAACCAAAAGATCTTTCGGCCAAGGAGAAAACCTGCCTACGAGTAGAGTAGCAATAGTAGACATGTCTTAGGAATCCATGTGTTCCCATATATGAGTATCATCAAAATCCTTGCACCGAATTGACGATTGATAAATGAAGGGGAAAACTCCAAGATACGTCCTCTCACATAACTTTTATGGAAAATCAAGACCTTTATGCATATAGTGGTTCAAATAAAGTCATCAAATCAAGACTTTTATGCATATAGTGGTTCAAATAAAGTCATGCAATAAAAATATGAATAATGTGTAAACAAAATGTTGTAGAACACAACTACGTAGAACCAACACCTAAAGCTTTTCTTAAGGAATCAAATCTAGATGTATCAAAAGCTTTAGTAAAATTATCCACAAGCTGATTTTCTGTTTCAATGCACTCCAAAGATATAGTCTCTAAGTCATGCATGAAATGATGTCTAATATCAATGTACTTATTTCTAGAATGCTGGATAGGATTCCTTGAAATATTAATAGCACTTGTGTATCACAAGATACTCTAAGAATATCCTGAACAGTGCTATAATCTTCGAGCATCTACTTCAACCAAAGCAATTGAGTACAACAACTACCAGCAGTAATATATTCGGCCTTGGCAGTAGATAAAGAAATTGAGTTTTTTTTTTCCTTACTGCGCCAAGATACAAGATTGTTACCAAGGTAAAAACAACCTCCATTGGTGCTCTTTCTAACATCAGAATTACCTACCCATCAGCATCGCTATATCATACAAGACTTGAATTAGTGTCTTTAATATACAAATTCCATCATTAATCGTTTCGTTTACAAAACGAATGACACATTTAATCGCATATATATTAGATTCCTTTAGATTTGCTTGGTATCTACCACAAACACTAACACTAGAACAAATATCCGATCTACTTATAGTTAAATAACGTAAGCTACTAATCATAATTTTGTGCAAAGTTGGATCAACACTAGAACCACTACCATCTTTTGTTAATCTTTAAATTAATGCTCATAGGTGTTCTCATGCATTTGGCTGGATCTAATTTTTCTTTTTCACCAAATTTTTAGGATCTTTACTTTGGAAAATGAAGATACCATTTTCAAGTTGTTTAATTTGTAAGCTCAAAAAATAGGTTAACTCCCCAATCATGCTCATTTCAAATTCGTTCTTCATTTGATCAACAAACTCTTGAACATGCATCAAAGATGTAGAACCAAAAATGATATCATCTACGTAAATTTGAGCAATCATAATTCTAGGATGATTTTTAATAAATAAAGTCTTGTTTACTCCCCTCTTGTAGCATTTATAAATCAAGGATTTGGTTAATCTTTTCCTAGGAGCTTGTTTTAATCTTTATAAATCCTTTTTCAATTTGAAAACTAATTAAGATGATACGGATCTTCAAAGCCTTTGGGTTATTCAACATAAACTTTTCCATTCAAAATTTCATTCGAGAATGCACTTTTAACATCCATTTTACATTAGGGAAGCTAGCCATTAAGTGAGCACCACATGTCTAAAGTTATCAAAATACCCTAAGGAACACTCCTATATAAGCTCGACATATTCAATCTTGAGGGGGCTCTTTCCATTACTAGCTCTATCATTCTCCTTTTGCTTTAATCAACCCTGGCCATTTTTTTCGAAATCTAAATTCTTGAAAGGCTGCTTCATCTTTTTCACCCTCCATTTTTATACCTCCATTAAAGATTTTCGCCATCTCATCTCGCAAAGAAGCTCCTCTATTATTCTTTTATTGTAAAACTCTCTAATCTCAACGGACCTACATTTCCCTCATATTTTTATCCACTAAACACAACTTTTATTAATGTTTTGTTGATATTGTCGAGCAAATAATGTAATATTTCATTTATATAGTGGATTGGAGATGAGCTACTCTCGTGGATATAGGCCAAACAGCTAAACCATATAAAATATTTGTGTACTTTTTTGTTTATGCTCATTTTCTGCTTATTATGATGGTTTTCATACCTAGATCATATTTCATATTTAAGTTCACATGAGTTATCTTACAAGCTCTATGGAGTAAAATAGATTAGCTTTTTAGAGATATCCTTGAAGCTTTCTTGAGCTTCCCACATCAATTCTCTAAGCTAAATCCCACAAGCTTACTTCACAAAACATAATAGTTGACCTTCCTAAATCATCGCAGCTCACCTCCCAAATCACCTCAGCCATACCTCATATGCCAAATAGCAAAAATACATACTAAACCTTATTATCTTTTGAGTGGATATTATAACAGATGTAGCCCTTTTTTTGTTAAAGAACATCCAAAGCATACATAGCTGGCCACTCGAGGATTCAATTTATCGGGGTGTATAGCTTGTTGATGAACATAACAAACACAACCAAATACTCGTAAATGAGAAATTTTTGGCTTCTAAATTTTTAAGACTTCACTAAAGGAAAATAGGCAATAGATGATAGCAAATAATTGTCATAAAATGGCATGAAAAATAGTTTTTTAGTCATCTATATCACTGTTATTAATTTATGACAAAAAATTATCCGTCATGAATTCATGATGGTTTTTTGTTGTCATATATCCATCACACAATATTTTAATTGGAAAAAATAATTTAAATTTAAATTTTCGCACCATTTTTTAAAATTTTGGCGGGAAATTCTATCACCATTTGTAAATTTATTTTTGAATTTTGTCAGGAAATTATTTATGACAAAATTTATGATGGATATTTCCCATCAGAAATTAATATTTTTTAAAAAATTATATTATTATTATAATAATTTGTTGATAAATTCATGTTTATTAATAAAACAAATATCATAAAAATAAAACCAGAAAACAATTAATATTACTCAACATTCTTTCAATCCAACAACTTAATTTCAAAAGAAATACATAAAAAGTCCAATGTGATACATAGTAAAACATCTCAAATGTAAAAAAACATCTCAAAATATAAAACGACTATTAAATTCCAATGCTTCTACAACAAAAGCAACTAAAATTCTAGCCACCAAGCCCAGTTTCTCAACAAAACTTTTAAAGATTAATGCAAGACTTCCAGGGGTTCCAACACTCTTAACTCCAGCCACCAAGCCAAGTTTCTTAACACTCTAATTCCAGCCACGTACCCAGCAATACTCCAACCCATATCCAGCAACCCACCATCTTCCAATAGCACTCTAATTCTAGGCACATACCCAGCAACAATCCAACTGAAACCCAACAAACCAGTTTATGTAAATAAGTCAAAATACTCAATGTTATCAAATGCATAACATCTACACTAGAATCCCTAACAGCAACCATTATAATTTGATACTATAAATTCAATTTCAACAATTTGTAACAACTAATATTTATAGTTTCAAACTCATACTAACCATTTTGCTAATGCAATGAGGATGTCGGAAAAATAGTTAGCCCACTCCAAACGAACCTCATCTAATTCATTATGAGTGTATGCTTTCTTTCCATTAAACTATTAATCGTAAGAATTAATATTGTCAAACTTCAAAAATAATGACACATCATCAACTTACATTCTTTGATAACGAACTAACATTTGCTATTATTTCCTTCATGTACCTTAATACATAATAGCCACACTTTTAATTTTGCAATATTTTGTTTCGAAGCCCTGTTCATGAAGAAAAAAAAGAAAAATCTTCTTGCAAAACACATTCATTTTAGTTAAGGTATGTAATCAGTAAGCTATAAAGTTATTTTTTTTTACCTTCACAATTCTCATCTTAGAATTATAATTATATTTTTCCTTACCGTCCTCTGATGTGAAGAGTGCCATGGCACTGTATGAAAAACTAAATTGTTGTCTCGTAATCATATTGAATAAACTTAAACTATATGGCAGGAAATGGATTGGCATACATACATTTTAAGGAGTTGATCTAAATCATTTTTAGGACTGGACTGCATAGGATCCACATAAAACACTTCTTTTTTCACCACATTAAACACAACTAATACCTAGTGGTAGCTACAAAAGGAGAAGGCAAAAAAAAAAAGGTCAAAGGCAAAACCATGAATTAAGAAACAACTGTAAAACTTATATGAATTCAGAAGCAGTTGTAAAAGTTTTAGATGAAAATTAAAACTTCTGAAGGATTGTATAATATAAGAATGAGTTGTCTGTTTTGGCCTTTTTCGAGTGGTCTTGAATATGCTTAACTCTCTTCGAGTGAAATCGTTTTGCAACGTTTGGATTTGTTGGGCAAACCAAACTTTGACACATGAATCCGAATGGTTTTATTTTTTTTCTGGTTGGCAGAATGGTAGAATCCAACATCCTTAACAAAAAATCAGTGCATCAATAAAAAAAGTATACCAAATTGGTATTAAATAGTGTAAAAGAAAATCATAAAACAACTTACGCCATATATACTTGAATATCATTCACTCCTAGCGTTTGCATCGACAACAAATCATTGCAATCTTTCTTCCCAATATAAGCACAAGCATCTCTTTGGAATACATTATCATCAATAATATATGTCAGAACAGTATCATTTTCACCAGGTAAATATTTTTGCCACAACTTCCCAAATAATTGCAACATCAAATGACTATTCTGGTGCTTGAGTTTTGTACTCCTTATGTTTCTCATAGGCTGCACTACAATTTTTTTTGGCTTTATTCTTCTTCAAAAGTTCCTTTTTTGGTTGGCTGTCGAGATGAATCTCGCGTATCCTATCAGCATATTCAAACTCCAATTGTTTTTTATTGTCTCCAACTCTTTTCCTTTGATCATTTTCATAATCCTTTGGAATTGAAGGATTCAGTCTTGGACTTTTCCTCAAAATGGTTGTAGTAGCGTTTCTAAGTGACTTGCCCAAATTATCTAGCTCCTGTGAATATTAATTATATGAACTAGTAAGTTTATTAAACTAGATTGAATAGTATATACACAAGGAAGTAAGCATATTAAACCAAGAAAAATACAGCTAATTTTATAAATAAACTAACTTTCTGTGCATCTTCTTCACCATCGTTATTGTAATCATCATTTTTGGCTGACTTCATCCAAATGGCAGAAGACTTCATCGAAATGGCAGCAATAGTGTTTTTTGGTGTCTCTTCTTTCTTCTAATCTTCTCCCCATTTTCTCAATGTTGATGCTTTAGGTTGTTCTTCCTTTTGACTAGACTTTCATTTCCTCTTCTTCTCGGCTGACTTGCCCAAATTATCCAGCTCATGTTGGCATTATCAGTAAAAGGTAAGTAAATTAAAATTTATTAAGTGGGAGATATACAAGGAAAAGTATCTTAAACCAAGAAAAATTTAGTTAATTTTATAAATAAAATAACCTAATGTACATAGCCCTCACTGTCATTATCATTGACTTTATTATATGGGAAAGTGGAACTTCCTACATTTGAATGGCGAGGTGTCCTCTTTAATTCTTTACAAATTTCTTATAACTAATCATCAACTGATTTTTTCAAAGCTCCAGGTCCCCCTCTCTCTCACTTCGGATAGGTCCACGAATGGTATGAAAGTACATAGAAGCATATATAAATTTGTCCAGGCATTGCATTTGATCAGTTCGAGAAAGCTTTCCCAATACTTGTGTAAGTAAGTCATTTCTTGCATCCGAAGTCAAAGAGTCCTTTTAGTCCTCCTTTAGCGTTTCCTAACACCCCACTATAAAGAAACTAATATTATTAAATAAGAATAAATCTAAAATAATAACAATTTTTGTTCTAGTTAAACTTGATTACCAATTTCTTAATGACTTGTTAAGTGTCAAGGTCGTATCCTCCATCCTTTAGCATCTAAGCTCTCTTTCATAGCTCATTCCTATCAATTAAGTCTTTAGAAAGACTCAATTCTGCATTGCCTACTTCGATAAAGAAATTAGATTGGTTAACTAGTAAAATATTTAATAGTTAAAAGTACCCTTTATATCGATATATATACACTTACAATTTCTTTCATTAATCCTACATATCCTTTTCGACTAAGGTGGTGATAATACATGTTCAAAGCTCACGTATTCTTATTGACATGACTGGTTTTCTGCAAAAGAAGAAACATCATTTTAATATAAGGTAAATATGATGTAACTATCAACATATTGCTTGTCTTAACTTTAGAATACTTGCTTCAAATGATTCAGACAAATGTTCATTGCCAAACTTTATCTAAACTAGCCGCTTTATTTGGGGGCAATCAATTGAGGGTGTATACAATTTCTTTTTATCATTTATGAACTTCTAGATAAAGTTTTTTTCAGCATATACTTGAAGTTTAGAAATGTTGTTCCAATTGATTGTATTACTAGCTTTCTACTTCTAAGATGAACAATGAAACGACTCTAAATATAGAGGAAGATTGTTTAAGTGTCAATTAATAAAAATAGAAATCATACAACTAATAATGAAAAATGACAAGAAAAGCTTCAAGTAAAATGCAACAAGCTTTTCAAGAATTGGTAGAACTGATTTCTATAAACACTCATTTGTCTCTAAAGGAACTTTACACCAATCGGAATAAAGAATTGAAACTGATGCACGAGCTAATACCCCAAGAAAGGAAGCCAACTCAGTGGGTTCATCCTCGGCAGGAACACCCATTTCATCGTATTGCACGATTATCTTTCTTTTTTTTTTCTTTTAAGTCTTTTATTTTACCTAGCACCCATATTCATACCTCTCCTACAGTTACTACTTTTAGAAACATAAACATCAAGAGCAACCAAATTAGCACCATCTCCCTCAGTGTCATCTAAATCAACTCCACCTAAATCAACACAATCAAAATCATCTCCACCAAACTGAATTCCATCCATCTCACCACCATCCAACTTAGCAATACCATCCAAATTAGCCTCAACATCTACATCTTTTAAATCAACGTTATTGGCAAATAAGTCGTGGTAATCATTTTCCAAATTTTGATCAGAAGCACCATCAACCACAATATATTTTCCCTTAGCCATATTACTGCCTTAAAATAAACAAATGAGCAACATTAGTTAAATGATTTTATCAACCTATTAGATAACCAATCAAATGCAGGAACAAAAAGCTAATCAATTTAATATCATATCAATTTGTAACCCAAAAATAACAGATAGTAAATAGTTAAAAAAAACACTTACTGCAAGAAGTTAATCAATTTGTAACCTAAATTCCCTCTTTGCTGTTACTTGCATAGATCGCTTGATCGCTGTTAGCAGATTATAACAAATCATTAGTTGGTAATTCTCTAGTGAATGGAGGATATTTTGTTACAGTATTAACCTCATCTTCATTGATTTTATTGGGATTACTTCTAGTAGGCATATTACATACAATAGACCACTTTGTTTGAAGTTGATCATTTGCATAAAATACTTCTTTAGCTTGAGAAGTCAATATAAATAGATCAGATTTATATCCTAATTTGTTTAAGTCTATTAAGATGAATTCAAGCTCATCCTTCCTGACACAACTATTTTGAACCCAATCACACTTCAATACAAGGACTTTTAACAAATGATAGTCAAGTACACAAATCTCATCCATAACTCTATAATATGTTATGTCACATATTTCAGAAGCAACTACACTAACTTTATTATTTTGAGTTACTCGACTTGAGTCTCGATCTTGTCTAACAAAATGGAAACCATTGATGTCGTAACCATTATGTTTAGTTACAAAAGGAAGAGGCCTCTGTGATAACCAATGTAAGATATCTGACACATGATCACTCTTTTCAATTAAGTCATATACCTAGTAAGACAAAAACGATAAATAAATATCTTCGTTAGGTGGGGAGAAAAAGGGGTTGAGAAACTTTGTGAAAATTAATGATATATATGCTTTAACCTTATTAGTTAACCAATTGGCAAATGTCCAATCGACAAATGCACGGTTGTGTTTGTCTTGCAATCATTTGTTATTTTAATGTGGATAACATGTTTCAAGCCAATCCATGTGGTCACTAAAGATTCAGAACATGAAAAATTAGTTTTTTAGATTACAAAATAAAATATATAGATTTAATTAGAAGAAATTAAGCAAATTACCTAATGTATGGTACTACTTCTTGTATGTTATGCAAGATGTACAAGTGTGCTTGATCTAGCGAATTTGAGGGAATTTGTACTACTTCCCCACCACACAATAACTTATCTTTTGATAGGTTTTGCACATGTCCAGGTGGAACCTCAACTGTACACATGTTTCACATATATTCTACACAAAATTCTAATGCTTCTTCTGCAATATAACTCTCTGCTATACAACCCTCAGGACATTGCAGTTTCGGACATAACTTTTAAGAATTTTCATGTATTTCTTGAAATGATACATCAACTAAAAATAAACTGGGCCATATAGTCTAACTTTATTGACTAAATGTACAGTCAAGTGCACTATAATATCAAAGAGAGAGGGAGGAAAATATTTTTCTAACAAGCATAAAGTCACCACATGGTCTGTCTGTAATTTATCTAATGTTGTCACATCAACCATATTGGAACATAAAAAAATTAAAAAAGAAACATAGCCTGATCATAGCTTCTTTCATATGCTTTGGAAAGACACACCTAATGGCAATAGGTAGAAGTTGTTGCATAAAAACATGGTAGTCATGTGGCCCTGAAGAACAAGCGCACCTTTATTGACAGCAGATTTCTAAACTTTGAGGAATATCCAATAGGAACCTTAATACTTTTCAAAACTTTGTAGAACCTTGCCTTTTCATCTCTAATTAATGTGTAACAAGTTGCGAGAAGGAAGATGCACTTATTATTTTTTAAAGATTGTGCTAGTTCATCTTTAATTTTCATGACCACAAGATTATTCCTTTACTTAAGACCATCTTTGGTCTTTTCTAAATTGTGGAGTAGTGTTCCATAAATGCTCTTGCACACTTTCTTTTCAATGTGCATAACATTTAATTGATGATGCACGAGTAAACGTTTCCAAAACTCTAAATTATAGAATATTGATTTTTTTCCACCATATGCGGGAGCAAATTCTCTCTCTATTGTGTTGTTAAGAGCTTTATATTGGTCACGAAATTCATGACCATGAGGAAGCCAACGACGGTGACCGATACATGCATTTTTGCCACTATATTTAAATCTACATTGAGTAGTGTCTACACCACAATATGGACAAGCATTATATTCTTTAACAATGCGACCAACTAGATTTCCATATGCAGAAAAGTCATTCATAGTATATAATAGCACAGCCCGTAAATTAAAGAACTCATTTCTATAGGCATCATAAGCCTTAACCCCAACTTCCCACAAAGTTTACAAATGTTCTATTAGAGGTGCCAAGTACACATCAATGTCGTTGCCCGGTTGTTGAGGACTAGAAATCAATATGGACAGCATCATGAATTCCATTTCATAGACAATCATGAAGGAAGATTATACATTACAAGAACAACTGGCCAATAACTATATGTACTACTAAGGGAGTTATGTGGATTTATTCCATTAGCTGATAAGGCAAGCCTAAAATTTTTAAGATCTAATGCAAAAGTTGGCTATTTGTTATTTACTAATTTCCATGATGGTGAGCTTGTTGGATGTCAGAGCTTACCATCATTGACTCTCTCATTTGCATGTCAAGTCAAGTCTTTGGCATTTTGTGAGAACTGAAACGTGCACTTAAATCTAGGTATAGGCGAAAAAGACCATAAACGCTTCGTAGGAACAACTTTCCTATAATGGTCACCACTACCATCCCTTTTTTTTCCCATCTAAATAAACCATAACTAAGGCACTCAGAGAGCCCTTCATACTCTTCTCTATAGAGTATGCAGTCATTTGGGCAAGCATGTATTTTCACATATTCTAAGCCTAAAGCGGACATTGTCTTTTTGGCCTCATACATAAACACAAGAATTTCATTACTTTTAGGTAGCAACTTGGCTAGAAGACCTAATAACTGGGTAAAACTTGTTTCAGACCACCTAAATTAACCTTTTATATTGAACAAGCTAACTAAAGTGCCTAACTTAGTGAAATTTGTGCATCCTGGATACAAAGGCTTCTCAGCCTGTTCTAGAAGTTCTTTAATCTGCAGTACAATCCATATAAGCATTATTAACCATATTTACTATGTTACGAAAACTCAAACTAAACATCTACTTTTACATTAAGAAGTGGTGTGTCATAGACGTCTTCCCCATGTCAACTCCAGGTTGTGTAAGAGACATCAAACCCATGAAAAGACAAATGTTCACGAACAACTTTATCTGTACGAAACGATAAATTCATACATTTAGTACTCAGACATCTTATGACGCTACTGCCTTTAGTATTAGCAATAGCAAACTTCATAAATTTTTCAACCCCATCTTCAAACTTTTTTGTCGTTTTACTATAATTCATCCATGACTTATCCATTTTTAGTTTCAATTAGATCTGATATGACATATTAAGAAAGTTACATTATAATAAAAAATGAGAATATATTACGAATGCATGTAAGCAAGGTACAAATTAACAATGACTTAAATACCCTTGCAGCAACATAAACAAATAAAGATGGAAAGCATCCAAAAACAAATGAAAAACATATGGAAGAATACATAAACTAAATTTTTCTTGGCACATGGATATCATGGATATCTAAATTTTGTTCTAATATGAATCAGAATTAAGTCCAAAAAAATATCACGATCACATGTTTGGTCCAACATCACATAGACTATTTGAGATCTATAACACTATAATATTAAAAAAATTATTCTACTAATTATCTTTGACACTGTAAACATGGTCAAAGTCCTAAGAGTGATCGAATTATCTCAAGCGATATGATTTAGTAATGTTTTTGTTTTAGAACTGAAAAGCAAGGCTTTTGTTTGTTTCACATATCTAATATTGCTTTAAGCATGTGATTTGGTGATGTTTAAGTTGTTGGAAAATTGATTATTGAAGTGAAAGGATGATAAATGGTTTACAGATTCTCTAGAAAATTTACGGATTATTAGACTGTTATGGTAAGTTTTATTGTTTCAAAATGTGACTAAGCTATACTTGATTGACTTGAAATTTTGAGTAATTAAAGTTGAATATGTGTGTTTCAAGTATGGAGATTTTGGAACTAATAGTTGATTTTTAATGAATTCATCAAATTGGTCAGCTACTATCCAAAGTTATCAGAAACTCTGTATATACCATGTTTGTTGTTATAAACAAATGGTCTAATGGTATCGAAATAAGCTAAAATTTCGATATATTAAACTTCAATATGTCTATTTCAAATTTGGAAAATTTTATGGTAATTGAACTTGTGGTTTATCTTTTATGATTTTTCAAACATTGCTGCTTCAATAGTAAGCCCCTTTGACAGAGCTATTCTTTTATTTTTGATCTTATGAAACACTAGCTTAATGATATCGAAATGACATGAAATTTTAATATGTTATATAATCATAGATCTACCTATGCTCTAGAAAGTTTTATCCTAATATATTAAGTATTTTAATTTTAATAAATCACTAAATCTCAGATGTTTCTATGTAAATTAAAAGTTTTGATTAGTTTAGTTAATCCTGTGAGACCTTTTGTAGAGTCGTTTAAATGGCTTTAAATTTTTATATGGAAAAAAGACAAACACTAAGGCTGAGTTAGATGGAGTCCATATTGAGTGAGCATACTATGTTTCTAGAATAATTGTTGCTATGTGAGGTAAGCCTTAGCTAGTGTTCTGTGTGGGTGCCTTATGCTAAATGGACGGATATGTTATGCTAGGAGAACACTTGTACATAGCTTCTTACATGAGCAGTGCAAACTGATATAGTCTCTATTTGGGTTGACCATCAGAATATACGTCTCTGGTTTGTGAAAGGTTTGTGAAAGCTACAGAAGCTGCTTTGGCAAAAACGAGCCTTTTATGTCAACTTGTATGAAAAAGGAGTAAATGGCAAATGCTATTTATGTTCTATACAAGTCACATTCAGTGCACAAACATTTGTCTAAGTTTCATTTAGAATTGTACCCACACTGTTAATTTCCAAAAACAAAATGCCATCAAAATATAAAAAATGTTATTAAACAAATATAAATAAAGTAGTTAATAATTTAAACCCGACAACAAAGCCATAGGTATAAAATATTGAAGGAACGAACAAACCCATTATAGAGAGCAATCAAATAAGCGTATGGGTTGTATACAGTAATAGGAAAAAAAGTTACTTGCCTCGTAAAGCGCAAAAAAACTATATCGATAAATGGGGAAGTAAGTGAAGAAACCAAAGTGCATCTGATAAAAACATTTACAACATAGTCAAGTCTTTACATATATTTATGTAAAAAGGATAATGCAAAAAGAATCAAAACAAAGTGTTTAACCAAAGATTAACGATACAAGACAGATAATTCATTAATAAAAAAATATTAGAGAACATGAAGCTTCAATTTTACCCACATGAATCTATCTTTATCCTCTAATATCCAAGACAGATAATACCAAAGATTCACCAAATGAGTGTTAGGGTTAGCTTGAGAACTGGCTAAATTTTGTTTTCTTGGCTGATGCGTTTTATGCTACAATGGTAGTGACGTACAGTTTCAACATGAAGAGACAATGGTTTAATTAGGATAATTTGAAATGAAGTAAAAGAGATAGGCAGTATTAGGGGCCAAAGCGAAACTAAAGAGGTTTGTGACTTAAAAGGAAGGAGACTGATAATTGAACAAGAAGAATGATCAAGTATGACAGCAACGATAGCGTGTGAATGGTAGAAGAACAACAAGAATAAGGGGTTTCAGACAAAGGGTTTGTGAACGACACGAACGAACAAGACAAATAGCACTTAGGGGTTTTGATTTCTAAGTGTTGTGAATGTTTAACACTTAGAAAAAAAGAAAGAAAGTTGAAAGTACCAAAACTGTACAATTTTGCTGGTGATTTTTTTTAA
Organism: Citrus x clementina; assembly: GCF_000493195.1. NCBI lineage: Eukaryota > Viridiplantae > Streptophyta > Magnoliopsida > Sapindales > Rutaceae > Citrus > Citrus x clementina. The sequence goes on along the minus strand of NW_006262339.1, from coordinate 13,866,647 downwards.
TTATTAAAACGCCACTTTTGTTTTTTAAATAAAATAATACATCAAATTTGGGTAAAAAAAACGGCCAAGGTCGTTTTTCTATCATTATTTCTTGATAGATTAAATTTCTATCATTATTCTATCATAAGTTTATGATAGAAAATAATCCTATTATAAAACCATCATAAATCCATGATAGTAAATATTTCAATCACAAGCCTGTCGTATGATAGATTAAAAATTCTATCACGAGTCTGTCGTCATTTTATG
>NW_006262339.1:13820535-13866341 GCF_000493195.1 Citrus x clementina | reverse complement strand
AAAAAAAAGAATATATAAGGCTTTTAAAGCTAAGCACTCGACTAGGAAGATGATTAATCAAATATGTTGCCGTTAGAAAACCATATGACTTATAGTTCTTTGGAACATTCATTTGCAACATAAGACCCTTGTAGTTTCTAGAATATGTTTACTTTTTCTTTCTGGCACACCATTTTGTTGTGGCATACCCACACAACTTGTCTCGTGAATAATCCCATGGTTGCAGAGGTTTTATTACCAGACCTGAAAGATTTTATCTTGTCATCAAATTGATTAATTACCATTACATAGAATTCTTTAAAGCAAAACCTCTGTCTTTGATTTCAACAAAAGTTAACCAAGTAGCACGAGATTTATCATTGAAAAACAAGACAATATTTTTACTCATCATAAGAATCAATAGGTCCAGGACCCCACAAACTAGAATGAATCAGCTCAAATAACTTAGAAGGCAAAGATAAAGACTTATTAAAAGGTAAATATGAGTTTGTTTTACAAATTAACAAACATCACGAACACTTAACATAAATACAAGGAAAAAGGCTTGAAAAAACGTGATCTGAAGGATGTCTAATTTGTTTGCCTAAGACATGACCTTCTTCACTTTTTTTATATGATAAGCTTTATTGGTTGTATTTAATAAATATCTTCCATGCGAATTAATTTCCTCACCAATCATCCTTGTTTTTTGACCCCAAATATATGGATGATGGAGAAAAGATAACATCAAAGTTCAAAGAGTTAGTAATTTTTCCAATAGAAATGAAGGAACAACAAGAACATTAGAGGTGAAACTTTGAGGAGAGAAGTTTATTTTTCCATTTCTAGATACTAGAATAGTGGCTCCATTTGTAATAGATACCTCATGCATAGGGCTAAATTTATTGGACATGTGATCTGTGGCTCCAGAATCAATTATCCATGAAGTATTATAAGAAGAAGCAAGATAAGCTGGTAGGTTGCCTGAAACATGAGTAGAAGTCAATTGACCAATTTTAGATGTCATGGACTTACTAATTTGTTGGCGGAGATGACTAAGCTGATTCATTGAGATTGAGGTATTTGCAACATCAGCATGGTCCTTTTTTTTTTTTTTCTAAACTAGTCTTGAGTTGTGGATACAAATCCTTGTATCTTCCCCTTTTCATTTATTGCGATTGTTCTTCCCCTACTCCTCTTTTTAGTCATTTTTTAAAGCCACAAGCACATGTGATTCTGATTTTTTTAGAAGCAACTTTCAGATCATCATTCATGGTCTTTTTAAGAGTTTCATCTCATTAATAGTTTGACAAACAATGGAAAAAATAGGAAGCTCTTGGGGCCACACTACTAAAAAAATGGTCTTTACTGATACTTGTGTTCTGACACTTTATTTAAAAGTATTAGTATATACATATATTTGGATTATTTTCCGCGTTTAACAGATATGTATCACTAATTACTAATACTGAAGTATCAATAGCTTTAGTAATAGCAATCAATGACGCTTAGGTATCAGCAATTAAAAATTATCATTCTAATTTTGTTTTAGTCCGAATTCGAACCCAAGACCTCTTAAACCTAGAGCTTCTACATTGAATCAAAAGACCACTAGGCTACGAATTATTTTTAATTTTTTTAGAGTTGTGCTTTTTGAGTGGATAAAAACAAAACAAATGGACAAGTCTTATCTTATCCAAAATACAACTTTTCAACTCCCTCTACCAAAGTATTCGTTCCCTCCTAAGCTCCCCAGATCTGGAAAAATCCCTAACATTCATATTGTCAAAAAGTGCTCAGCCATGATCCTGTCAAACGGGTGGCACAAGTTCACCATGTGCCTTCAAAATCCTAACTTCTTGTTTCTTTTCTTATTTTATGATTTCGAGTCTCTCTTATTGTCATTAGATCTTGAGTTTTTTTTTTTGTTTTAATTGTTCTTTTTGGTTTAAATAAGTGATTTGGAGAAGAGCTTCTATGTTTCTTTGGCTACTTGGAAGAAACAAGAAGGTAAAGATTTAGCTTTTATTGTGTTTTTTTCTCTGCTGCTTTTTTTTTCTTTTATTGGCACCAAATAGCCTTCATTATATCTACTTTGGAAAATATTGTGTTTAGGGTGATCGTCACTATAAGGTTAACTTTATTTCACTGATGAACGAGATTAAACATTTTTTACACTAAAACCCTAAAATTTTCTAATTTGGGAATTCTTAAGAGCAGCATGATTATGCTAAAATTGATGGTTTATATTGGTTCATAGTGGTTCTATGTTGATATAACTTATTGCTTATTAACCATTTGTTCATGTGTTATTAGTTTTTTTTTTCAAAAGTAATCTTTTCATTTTTTTTTGTTGTTATTTTTTAGTTTTGTTCATATCGAATAAATTTCAATTTTTATTTGATATAAATAGTCTCATTGGATGATTACTTATTACAAACTATCAAATAGATGCTTTTACAAAGGAAAAGTTTGAAGTATGTGGCTTAGGTTGAGAAATGAGGTGTCTTTATCATTTCTTTAATGGATTTGTTTACAGTGCAAAACAGAATTTTGTTTCTTTAGTTCATTACTAAGGCAATATTAGATTTGACTTATTTATATTTATGTTCATAATAAGGCAATATCTACTTCAGTTGTTTAATTTTCTTATTTATATTTATATGACTAATGGCCAAAATCATAAGACTTGTTTATAAGTAATGATTTTGGAATGAACTCTTAAATTATTGAAATATTTTGTCCAAACTTTACCATATGTTTGAAATAATTAAAGTTAAATGTGTATGTTTCAGTTCTGGAAATTTTGGAATGAATTGGGTCTATAACTGATTTTTAATCGATTTTTCAAAATGGTTGGTTGCTGTCCAATCTTTCATAAATTACTCATGTATCATGTTTGGTGGTGCAAAACAATAGTCTAAACGTGTTTGAATGAGCTGAAATTCGGAGAAACTAAAGTTCTATATGCATACTTCAAATCTGAAAAATTGTATGTTGATTGAACTTGCAGGTTATTTTTAATGATTTTTTAAACTCTGCTGCTCTGCAGCAAGTTCTTTTGACATAACTATTTATTATCTTTTGATCTTACAAAACGCCAGCATAATAATATTAGAATAACCTCAAATTTTAATATGTTGTTCATTCATATGTGTTGTTAAAAGAATCCCATTTGCTGAATTTTTTGCTAGGATAGACTTCGTAGATGCAAGCACTGTCAAGCGCGTTGTAAACATATTTATTTACGATAGGGATATCGCAATTGCTACAATGGGTCCAATTCAAGGTTTACCCGACTATAACTAGTTCAGACACAGAACCTACTAGAATAGATACTAAGTTATCTCATGGTTGTTCATTACTGCATCCCCGCCTTCCTGGGCGGAGGTTTCAAACAATTTTTGGGTTGCAATTTACACAATCAATGCCCTTGGGAGAGGCTTCAGGGCTATGGTATTTTATTGAATTCTTTTCTAGCTCTTGCTTCTGTAACTTCATAATTTGTTCAGGAAATATGTGTTGTTAAAAATTGGAAAATATCAATCTAATGTATTAAGTATCTTAAATTTTATAAATATGTACTTAAGTACCAATTACTATTGTAGTTTTTCGTAGACAATTTTGACTTACACACAAATCTCTACTTAATTATTTTTAGGAATCTGGTTTTATTATTTAATTGTCCCACATACCTCTTTCGTTCTGGGTTTTCAATAATGGGAGCAATCGCCTCTATAAATTACATAGAAATAATTATTATTAGCTTTAATTTATTTTAAATAATATAAAAAGGAAAAGAAGTTGATAAATTTTTTTTATTCGCGTCTTATCTATTCATGTCACCGTGACAAATCTTTAGGGAATCTTTTTAGTCATTAATTAAGCTTTGTTCAATTGCTTCGTTTTTCAGCTCGCTTTCACTAAATTAAAGGAACTACATGGTCATAGAGCACTTAAGCATAATAGCTCGAAAATTATCTGCTACCCGCAAGGCCAATTAAATTAATACGACCCTCCAAGTCAATAGGGCGGATTTTTCTTTTTCTGCTGTGCATATATTTAGCCATCTCCTTCACCACTGCGAAAGTGTTTTTTTTTAATTTTTTTTAAATTTTTTTCCTAGTGATGAAGGTTGAAATTAAGTTATTAAATAAAATAGAGAAGTTTAAGGAAATTAACAAGAATGTGCTTAATCGATCAAGTAGACGGTTAATTTATAAAAGAAATGCTCTGTGTGATTATCTGAAAATTGTAGAAACGCTATCAGTTTGTCATTTCTATTAACTTTCTTTCTCTGCAGCAAAATAATTAAACATTGGAAGTATGCATATAAATAAGGAGGCAGCAAGGTTATTGGATTTCTTTAAGGGAATGAATGAAGTCAGTCCCTACACTAACTACTTGGCTGATGCCTTAGTAATAAATTGCTCAACATTATGATGTAGTTACTGGGAATCTAGTGACTAATTTTCAACAAGTAATTGTATTTTTATCTAGTTATCGTTCTTACTCTACTTAAAGTCATTAACATATTATAAATAACCTTACCAAAAGAGAATAATCATTGACTCCCTTTTTTCTTATATATATCTGTAGTTGAATAAACTGTATTTCTTTGGTATTTTTAAGGAAATAAACTACAACTTCCTTGTTCACTAATTTTTCTTTGAAATAACTGAGTTTACTTATAAATAGTGTATGAATCTTTTTTCTTTAGAACAAAATAGATTTATTTATATTAACCATTGTTTCTCTAATGGTTGGGGATTGACAGCTAATTTTTTCTCCCTTTTCCATGTATGCAGATTTGCTCAATGTGTTTGAAGTGTTTATTCCTCAACTTCACTTGTATCCTAATCCATACAGTCTATTGAATGGAGAAGCTGCTGGTGTGATAACGCAATTATACTACTCATATTCAAATAGTGAAAGACAGTCATCATTCTCAATTTAGCTTCTAGATTTATTAAATTTAGCCACAAGTAGTAGGCATTTGATTGGATGGTAGAAATTTTTATGTATTGAATTTAGATTATTTAGTTATGAGAGTAGGATATCTCATATTTTGGCTATTGAAGTTGAATTTGTAATATATACTAATAATATTTAAATGTGAAATGAAAAATTTTGTGATATAAATCAATTTCTTTTTGTTATTTTGTGGTGCTTTTAATTTTACCAATAAATCAATAGGCAATGATCCAATTCAATTTTTTATTTTTAAAAAAATAAATTAACTAGTGATACCATGGTAACAGTAATCATAGACACTAATAAAATATCAATAACTACTAACACTATGGTGTCATAATATCGGTGATACTGTAGTAATAGTAATCACTGACACCACTTACAAGTGTCACTATTTTTCTAACCCCCAGATTACTGACATAATTAACAAGTGTCAGTGAAAGTAATTTCTGACACTATTCTAAAGTCAGTAAAGACCATTTTTCTAGTAGTGCCATGAGAATGTTGCTCCTCGGATTTTCATATTCTAACTGCTAAGTAAAGAGAAAATTGTCTTCTTCCATTTTTCACTGCAACACTACAGGTCAGTAATAAAACAATGATACATTTTTAGTTCATCCCATAATTTTTAAAGATGACCTAAATGGTCACCGAAAGTTTTATCACATGGCTCAGCTATATTAATCGCACATTTTAATTTCAAAAACATGTGCACTGTTATTGTTGCTACCATGTAATTCAGATATAGAGTCCCACAATTCTTTTGCAAATTATAGAATGTGAAAATATTTGCAATATGAAGCTCATGGAATTGAGAAACTAAGATCTACCAAGTTGGTTATTAGTAATCAAATCCTCATATTTTAGTTATTTAGAATTAAGATAAATTAGAGTTACCATTAGTGTAACTTAATTTTCTTTTTCCACCAACAGACAAAGTAACAACCCTTGACCGAGGAGCAAACCTTGAACCATTTAAAGCAACTGAAGATAGTTTCAAACCAGGATTTGGATCTCTTTTCGCCATTAGAACAACAAACAAACAAGTTTTAAACAACTTTACCTAAATTAATTAGAGGTCAGTTGATTTGGAAAATAATATGCTCATTCAATTGAAAGTAAAGGTGGAACAATTTGCTTCTCAGATACCATATAGCAAAATATATTATAAAAGTGACAACACAATACTCAATGATTTACGTATTACGGTTTCGGCTGCCAATGAAGCAGCCTATGTGCACAGGAGAAGAGGAGAGGATGTGTTTCTTATTTATACGAAGGAAAGACAATAAGAACAAGTATAGAAATCAATTACACATATGACAATAAGAAGTATATAAAGCAATTACATGTATCAATATTTGGAAAATAGTAAAGGCCCACTTCAACAAGAATGGAAAATAGTAGCCAATCTTCCAATTACTCATAATATTTGACAAATCAATCATTCCCTGACCTCTTCTCCACCAACACAGATCCATATTGTGTAATAGAAAATTCCATCAATGAAGCCCCAGTGAGAATGGGTGACAAGGCATTTCTGTCACAAAATTGTATTCGACTACCATAAGTCATTACACATAAGCAACAAAAGCACAACTGCACAAGCGGTGGCTGACATGCAGTAACATTTTATTCTATATGACATCCTTCTTGGCTACTTTAAGGTGGCAAGGTTGGCCCACCTTGATCTTCTCTGGAATTGTTTATATTTATGTGATGAATAACATGGCAATATGCATGGTATTTGACATGTTACGCAGGTAGAAGTCTTGCACACATGGTATACGATGTGGTAATAACATTTTGTGGCATTATTATTTATCACAAATTAGTGAAATGCTATTGTTAAGTTACTTTGATTTCCGCAATCACAATTTAACGTGATTGGTGACAAAAAAATTTAATAGAATATTTTATTATTTATTTGTGTCGTTTCCAATAGCCCATTTTTATATTTTCTTTTTGTAGTAATTGTACAATAATAAAATGATTTATCCATAGTAGTATTCAAAAGACTACATACATTCTCATTCATTAATCAATTGAAAAAAAGTGGTCTATAGGGGTATAAATTAGGGGTGGGCATCTGATCAGATTCAAGTCAATCCGATCCGAATATGTTCAGATCGGATTCGGATTGACCTCTAAATCCGATCGGATAGAAATTTTGCAATCCGATCAGATTTGATTCGGATCGGATCAGATTCGAATCAATCCGATCGGATTGCACTTAAAAAAAACTTAAATATAAATAAATTAAAAGCTTAAAAGACAAACCTCTTCTACCCTAAATTCCTAAATCATAAACGAATTGAACCTAGCCAGCCACAAAGGCACGGATTATTAGTACGTAAAATATGTACTTTGGCTTAGAATTGTGTTTGGATTATGAAGTGAAAATTTTTAAAGGTTTGTGCTACTTTATATTTATCCTTTAATAGATACACCCAATATATTCATGTGTGATCATCAATAAAAGTAAGAAACCATTTTGCCAGTAAAGTTTGAGACACGAGAAGGTCCCCATATGTCACTATGAATCATTACAAAGGTCTAGAAGGTTTGTATGATTGAAAAGGGAAATAATAACGCTGATATTTAGCCAGTTGGCATACTTAACAATGAAACATAACAGAATCTTTATTACGAAATAATTCAGGAAACAAATTTCTTAAATATGGAAAATTAGGATGACCTATCCTACGATTCCACAATATTATTTCTTGTTCCCTAAACATATAAAGAGATCCACCGTCAGTAGTATGAGCTTGTTTGTTCACGTTAAGATCCTCAAAATAGTAAAGTCCATCGTGTTCCCTAGCACTGCTAATCCTCCACCCAAAAATTAAGTCCTAAAATTTACAAGAGGAATGCGAAAAATTAACAACACAATTAAGATCTTTAGTGATTTTGCTAACAAAAAGTAGATTGCAAGATAATTTAGGAACATAAAGAACGAATTTGAGAAATATGCCAGGAGTAATATTTATAGTTCCCATCCTTGTAACAACTGAAAGTAAACCATCAACTATCTTTACTTTAAAATGTCTTGAACTAGGAGAATAAGATGAGAAAAAATGAATGCAGCCGGTCATGTAATCTGTTGCACTAAAATCAATGATCCAAGGATCAAAAACCTTAGTGGAAGCATGAAAAGTTGTTGGGAAAATACCTTTTTGGGCCAACAAAGAGGACAAAGATATAGGAGTTAAAAGTTTTTGAAGCTGCTCAAGTTGCTCTTTGGTAAATAATGGAATCACACTGCTTACACCTTCCCTTTGAAAACTTTAATCAGTGTCAGTTGCAGATTAAAATACTTTTGGACTTCGCTTATTACCTTTAAAATAATGGGTTACATCCATGTGACCTTGTTTCAAGTTACGAGCCATATTCCTCAAATCAAACATCTATGATGAATTTTCCAAATCCAAGAAAACTTATTTGACAGCTTCCTACAGTTCAACAACTGTTTGGTAAAATAAATATGTTTGCCCGATGTTTGGTTCTATTGAGTTGATCAGCCATGCCACGATAGAATTTTCAGCATCCCGTGTTTGAAATGCAGGATCATTTTCATCTGGCCTTTGTTTTTGTCCAAGAAGATAGCCAAGTTTTCCACGCCCTCGAATTACCATTTAAACAGAACGAGACCATTGAAGAAAGTTCTTTCTGTTGAGTTTGTAGGATGTGATTTGAAGTGATGTATTTTCAATAATTACAGTGGGAACAATTGTAGGAGTTGACTGAGAAGAAATCTGAGATGTTTCAGCAGATTTCGAAAAGTCAATACTCTTACTTGTACCAGTTATGGCTGTTTTTACCATGGTTTCCTTCAACTAAAAACCTTGCTCTGATACCATGTAACAAGATATAGGAAGGAAACAGTAAACACTGCACTTTTTTATTCTATATTAATCAACTAATTACAAGAATATATATAGGCTTGAAGCTAACATAGACTAGGAATTTTATCTTAACAAAGCCTTTTATTCTAAGGATAAATTTGAAAAAAAAAAGTAAATAGAAACATATTATATAAAAAAAACTACAGGATAAAGATAACTCTATTTTTTCAAATTCTGCCATAGTCTACAAAAAGTCTACAAGGAAGAACCCTTATGTGGGAGGTCGATCTCATTGGACCCATGCCTACGAGAAATAGGCAAGTGAAATATGCGATCGTAGATATCGACTATTTCACTAAGTAGGTAGAAGTTATGCCTTTGGCCCACATCATCAAGAAAAAGATCACCAACTTCATTTGGAAGAATATCCAGTGCTATTTTGAGATTCCTTAGGGGATCATCCCAGACAATGGGACTGAGATTGACAATTAAAGGTCCTAAAAATTTTGCATTAATCTAGGAATTGCCAATCGCTTCACCTTCCCAGCTTACCCTTAAGCAGATGGGCAGGTACAAGCGATCAACAAGACTGTCAAGGACCTCTTGAAGAATAAGCTGGAGGACAAGAAATGATCATGGATAGAGGACTGGCCAAGGTCTTATAAGCATACCGCACTATGAAGAACATCTTAACATAGGAGACTCCCTTCTCTTTAGTGTATATGATAAATGCAGTTATTCCTACCAAAATGAGAGTTCCTACACACAAAGTTACCTATTTCAGCAAGGTCGGGTGTTGAGTATTAGAAAATGTATATTTATAAAGGAGAAAATCGTCATTTTACACTTCAAGTTTTACTAACACCCTTACTTTTATGTATTTAAGTTTCTTGTCATTTAATTATGTGTGTTGTATTATAATTAAGTATTTTATGTATTTTAGGGGCATCATAATCATTTCACAATGAACGAGAGATCAGACGGCAAAACGGATATTACTTTTGAACTCAGGACGGTCGAAAACCTTAAGAAGAGCATAAAATGAAAAATGGCACTGTTCACATGTACGGTACTGTCTACGTTACTGTTCACGACACTGTTCACATAGACGGATCGATGACGTGGCACTGACCGATGATGTGGTATTGACTGATGATGTGTCACAATCCTGTTAGACTAAAATTCTTATACACTGTTGATTGGTGACGTGGCAGTATGTTAGTGGACCAAAAATTACGCGTACGGTACATGCATATACATAGGATTATTTTCAACCAAACCGCGTTACTGTTCAACCCGGGGCAAACCGTGTCACTGTTCAAACTGCGTGGTCAAACCGCGTACTGTTGACTGATGACGTGGCACAATCCTGATCGTCCAAACTGTTTTTAATCCGATGGCCATGATTTACTCAATGTATCTATAAAAAGGGTGCCTCCCCCCCTAATTTGATATCTCTGAATCCATTTTTTGTAATTCCTTCTCCATCTTGTATTTTCTATGTATTTTAATAAATTCCTATTTTGCCCCTAGTTCAATTATGAGTAGTTAATTTTCTTTCAAGCTTGGGTTGAAGGCAAAGTCTCAACATGTGTCATGGGCTTTATTTGGTAAATTTATTTTCTCTTCCCCTCTAGTTTTTATGGATGTTTTGACTTCTCGTCGACAAATAATAATAAGCTTGTCTAAATACCGCCCTGGTTTCACCGGCTCCCTTGTACAAGGTTATTATTATTTGACACGATAAGCCTTAGCACTATATTTATTAGAGTGTGGTTCATGAGGTGTGGATTCCCCCCTCCTGATTTAATTGGCATTAATAAGGAATATTAGCCCATGGTGCATGTTAATACGGATCCAGATACCCAAGTACGTCATTTCAATAGATTTCTCTTCAATTGATTCTCGCCATTTCAATTCCAATTTTAGGATAATCTAAGTCACTTTCACCACAAATCCAACCACCTTCATACAAAATTAATTCTACATATAATTAAAATCCACATCCTCGTGGGATCGACACTCGTCACCATTGATCTATACTACAATAGATTTGTGCACTTGCGAGTTCAATAAAATTTGCACAACAAGTTTTTGGCGCCGTTGTCGGGGAGGTAAGTTATTTTAATTTGTAAAATTAATTTTTGTGAATAATTTCTTTTATTTGTTTTCTTGTATTTTTTTCTTATTAAAAAAAAGGAAAAAAAAAAGTGAATCTGTATTTAGAGGTTAGTATTTCTTTTCTCTTCTTTAAAATTCTGTAATTTAATTTTCAAGTTATTTTTTTCTTCTTTGTAATTTTTGTTTATCTTACTAATTTTTTTTAGTTAATTTATTTCACGTATGTTTTTGTGTATTTTTATAGTAAGGTTGTAATAGCGCGATAAGGTTAGTATTGTAATTTCTCATTTTTCTTTATTTTTATTCGTTTTGTTTCCATTTATTTTTTGTTCTTTGCATGCATGGTCGTAGGTCATTATTACATAATCTTGAACCTATAGACCTTGAACTAGAAAAAATATTGGGCACACACAAACACGTTAAAAATAAAATGGATTTGCAGCAACAACAAGCACCACAGGAGAGCCCATTTAAGGACTATTTTAGTCCCTTAGCTAATTTGAGCATATCATGTATAAGATACCCAAATGTAGCTGCTAGAAGTTTTGAATTAAAACCTAGTGTGCTAAATTGTCTCCCAACATTCTATGGCCTAGAAAATGATGACTCATATAATCATTTGAATGATTTTCATGCTGTTTGTCAAACATTTAGATATGATAATTTTTCAGATGATGATGTTAAACTTAAACTATTCCCATTTTCTTTAAAGGAAATAGCTCGTTCATAGCTCAATACATTGCCTGCTAATAGCATTTCATCATGGGAACAAATGGTAACAAAATTTTTGAATAAATATTTCCCAGTGCATAAAATCAATGCTATTCGCAGGGAAATTTCAGAGTTTACCCAGAAAAAAGACGAGCAGTTTTTCGAAATATGAGAGCGATTCAATGGGTTACTCTTGAAGTGTCCACATCATGGGTACGAGAAATGGCACCAATGCTAATACTTTTTGGAGCGATTATTGCCGAATGTGCAAGAATAGCTAATGGCAACAAGTGGAGGAGAGCTAATGTCAAAAAGTGCATCAGAGATTTGGGAATTCTTCCAGCGACAAGTGGATAATTCCCAATAACGGAATCGATCACTCAGGAATACTAGAAGAATTAAGGGAGTAAATGAGGTTCACATTTGTGGGTCAAGTTCAGAAATTAAAGAAGTCAAGGAGATAATTGAATGTCTCTCTCGACAAATACCATCGTTAATGACTGCTAAACCAACAGAGCCACATGACCATGACTCATACTCAGATCAAGCCAATGCCATAGGTTTAATGAGAAAACCATCTAATTACAACCCATACTCCAACACATATAATCCTGGATGGAGAGACCACCCCAATTTTTCATGGTCTCAAGGATTCCAACAGAATGAACCAGCAGCTCCAGCTCCACCAATGCAACCAATTCCTCAAATTCCTCAAGCCTTTCAGCCACCATTTAGACCATACAATCAGAACCAGAACTACTCTCAACCCAAACCATGGGAGGATGCATTCTAGAATTTTAAGAATGTTACTCACTCTACGATTGAGCAACAAAACCGCACCATTGATGGACTATGAAATGAGATGAGAGCAGGCTTCAACTTACAAGCACAATCAGTTTCAAGCCTCGAGAAGATGGTGGGACAGCTTGATTCTTCAGTTCAAACCTTGGCAACGACTGTTGAGAAAGGTAAGTTTCCAAGTCAACCAGTGCCTAATCTTAAAGGAGTACATGAAGCAAGTACCAGTTCAGCACAGCAGCATGGAGAGGTCAAAGCAGTCATGACTTTGCGAAAAGAAAAAGAAGTCGACAACAAAGTGGAGATGCCAGTGACAAAAGAAAATCAAATTGTACCTGTGAATGTTGAGGACTCACCATCAGAAGAGAAAGAAGAAACCAACCCATGAGAATATGTTCCCAAAGCTCTGTTTCCTTAGAGGTTAGCTAAAGGAAAGAAGGGAAAATCCACAGGTGAGATTCTTGAAATCTTCAAACAGGTAAGTGTTAACATCCCTTTACTTGATGCTATAAAGCAAGTTCCATCTTATGCCAAGTTTCTTAAAGACCTTTGTACTAAAAAGAGAAACATTCACATTTAAAAGAAAGCATTTTTAATAGAAAACGTTAGTTCTATACGCCAACACAAAATTCCTCTAAAATGCAAAGACCCAGGCTCCCCACTATCTCATGTAGTATAGGGAACCACACAATTGAGAATGCTTTTTTGGATTTAGGAGCTTGTGTAAATATGTTGCCTTATTCAGTATTTGTGAAACTTGGACTTGGAGAATTACACCCAACTCCAGTGGTGTTACAGCTTGCAGATCAGTTCACGAAAATACCTCGTGGTATTGTGGAGGACGTGCTTATCCAAGTAGACAAGTTTTATTTTCCTGTTGATTTCATTGTAATTGACACTTAACCAATACAGGATTCAAGGAAGCACATCCCCATTATTCTAGGCCGACCTTTCTTGGCAACTGCGGATGCTCACATTCTATGCAGGACTGAAAATATGCAGTTGTCCTTCGGCAACATGACTATGGAGCTTAACATTTTCAACATTGCCAAACAACCTCACAATGCAGATGATGGAATTGTTGATGTGGATTTAATAGAAACATTAGTTGATAATACTTTTGTTTCAAACCTAAGTGATGATCCTTTACAAACATGTTTAACTCACTTTGGTTGGGATTTTGATATTAACAGATTAGTCGATGAGGTCAATGCTCTACTTGACTCAGCACCATCCATGAACACTAATAAATAGAAGTGAAGAGTTGAACAACTAGCACCATCAGAAAAGAAACTCATCCCATTATCAGAATCACCACCGAAAGTCGAGCTCAAACCATTACCAAACCCATTGGAATATGCGTTTTTGGGAGAAGAAAGTACTCTGCCGGTAATCATCTCATCATCCCTCAATGACGAACAAAAAGGTAAGTTGTTGGATGTTTTAAAAGAGCACAAATGAGCATTATGGTAGACCATAGAAGACATAAAATGTATAAACCCAGTAGACTGCATGCATTACATTCACCTTGATGAAAATGCTAAATCTACTAGGGAAATGTAGCGTCGGTTAAATCCTAATATGAAAGAAGTTGTTAGAACTGAAGTCCTTAAGCTATTAGACGCATGTATCATTTACCTAATTTTTGATAGTTCATGGGTCAGTCCTGTACAAGTTGTCCCTAAAAAATCAAGAGTCACAGTAGTTACCAATGCCGATAATGAATTGATACCAACTAGAGTAACTACAGGATGGCGTGTATGCATTGATTATAGAAAGTTAAATTCTGTCACATGTAAAGACCATTTTCCTTTACCATTTATTGATCAAATGCTTGATAGATTAGCAGGCCATGAATTTTATTGCTTTCTAAATGGCTACTCAGGATACAATCAGATCCCCATAGCACCAAAAGATCAAGAAAAGACTACTTTCACTTGCCCTTTTGGCACTTTTGCATATAGGAGGATGCCATTTGGATTATGTAATGCACCTGCTACATTTCAACGATGCATGTTGATCATTTTTTTCTAATATGGTTGAACGATTCCTTGAAGTCTTTATGGATGATTTTTCTGTCTTTGGTGATTCGTTTGATCAATGTTTGCATCATCTAACACTAGTTCTGTAGAGATGTATCGAGAAGAACTTAGTCTTAAATTGGGAGAAGTGCCATTTTATACTGAAACAAGGTATTGTTCTCGGTCACATCATTTTGAGCAAAGGTATTGAGGTTGACAAAGCCAATGTGGATCTCATTTCTAAGACCACCCAAAATAATCAGAGAAGTAAGATCTTTCCTTGGGCATACTGGTTTCTATAGATGTTTCATTAAAGATTTTAGAAAATTTTCTAGACTCTTATGCAATCTACTTGCTAAGGATGTACCTTTTATCTTTGATGATTCATGTCTTATGGCTTTTGAAAAATTAAAGCAATTGTTGACATCATCACCCATCATTCAGCCCCCAAACTCTCAGCCCCCAAACTGGAGCTTACCATTTGAACCCATGTGTGATGCATCTGATTATACAGTAGGTGCAGTATTAAGACAAAGAGTTGATCGAATTCCCCATGTTATTTACTATGCTAGTTTGACATTGAATGATGCACAATAGAACTATTCAACTACTGAAAAAGAAATGCTAGCAGTAGTGTTTGCATTACAAAAATTTCGATCTTATCTCATTGGTTGTAAAATAATTATATTTACAGATCATGCTGCTCTTAAATATCTTCTCACAAAGAAAGATGCAAAAGCTAGACTAATTCGTTGGATGTTACTTTTGCAAGAATTCGACTTGGAATTTAAAGATAAGAAAGGCACAGAAAATATTGTGGCAGACCATCTCTCTCACCTCCATTTTGACACAATTACAGAGTCATTAACATTGAATGAGTCGTTTCCAGATGAACAATTGATGAGTGTGGAAGTATTACCATGGTATGCTGACATCGTGAATTATCTTATTACAGGTCAACTTTCAAAGCATTGGACCAAGCAAGACAAGGCTAATTTTTTTACAGAAATAAAGAATTTCTTTTGGGATGACCCTTATTTGTTCAAGTATTGTGCAGATCAAATTGTTAGGCGATGTGTCCCAGAAAGTGAAATTCAGAATATCCTTTCATTCTACCATGAACAAGCTTGTGGAGGCCATTTCAGGGCTAAGAAAATAGCTACTAAAGTTTTACAATGTGGTTTCTATTAGTCAACTATATTTCGAGACGCTTACACTTTCTGTTCTTCATGTGATAGGTGTCAACGAATGGGGAGCATTACATGAAGGAACATGATGCCACTAAATCCAATTTTAGTGGTTGAGATTTTTTACGTATGGGGTATCGACTTCATGGAACCCTTTCCCCCTTCTTTTGGTCATCAATACATATTGGTTGTTGTTGACTACGTATCGAAATAGGTAGAAGCAACATTGTTTCACGCTTTGGATTTCCTCGAGCAATAATCAGTGATAGTGGTGCCTACTTTTGTAACAAAGCATTCAAGGTTCTTTTGACGAAGTATTCAATCACTCACAAAGTGGCGACCCCATATCATCCGCAAACCAGTGGCCAAGTTGAGATCTCTAATCGAGAAATAAAGCACATAGTAGAAAAGACAGTGAGGCCGGACAGAAAAGATTGATCATTAAGACTTGATGATGCATTATGGACATATAGAACGACTTTTAAAACCTCGATTGGGATGTCACCCTACAAGCTAGTGTATGGAAAAGCTTGCCACCTACCTGTGGAACTCGAGCATCGTGCATATTGGGCCATCAAGAAATTCAACTTTGACATGCAGTAAGCTAGCTTAAAAAGAAGATTACAGCTGGCAGAACTTGAAGAAATTCGCAATGATGCAGACGAAAATGCCAAAATTTACAAGCAGCGAATGAAAGTCTTCCATGACAAGCAAATTATGAAAAAATCTTTCACTCCAGGTCAGAAAGTGCTTTTCTTCAAGTCCCAGGTAAGTTACGCTCTCGTTGGTCTGGCCCCTTTATTGTTCATACTGTTTTTCCACATGGGGCAATTGAAATTAAGGACCCAAAGAACGGTGTCACGTTTAAAGTTAATGGTCAAAGATTAAAGCCATATCTAGAGTACCAACCACATGGAGAGGACACCGAAATAAATTTGAGTGACCCACTAGATTTGAATTAAGTTTTTTTCTTTCTTTCTTTTCGGTGATTTGATTTTTTTTCTTTCTTTTTATTATTCTTTTGCTAATTGAAATTATTTTTGCATAAGTGTGTTTGTTTAACCATTAAGTTTTCTCTTATCATTGTTAATCATGAGTACCACAGTTAAACAGTTCCTCCTGAACAGTCTTAAACCACTTTAACGTGTAAAATCTCATCTCAGAAGACAGATTAATTTTTGTAAAACACATCATATTTAGGCTCTGCAACCACCAGAGTTAGTATCCTATGTTAAGGATTTAGAAAGCCAACTCAGAGACATTGAGAGAAGTGTCTACAACATCCAGTTAGAGCTTGAGGTAAATTCAATAAGAGGACGATTTTAATTTTCTTTGTGTGTTTTAATTTTTTTTCTGTTTATGTGCTTTAGTTTAATACCCCGATGAAGTGGCGGATAACAGTACTCCGTGACAATCAAGTTGGTTACTTCAGTTTCCCATAATAACTAATATTCTGAGGCAAATGTATGGACAGAAACGAGATTCTAGCAAAGCTTCACAATCGATTCCCTTCACTTCCTCAGAATGCCCTCCTTACAATCTATAAAGCTCGGTCCGAACACATGCGATTGCTCATGAGGAATAACATACCTGCTGACATCTGTTGATTAATCGAGGCTAAAGTACGATTGGCAGGTGAGTTGCCTCCAAAATTTATTGCATACATGCCTGGTTATGGTAAATAAAATTATGCAAGAAAACGAAGAGCTCAAAGAATTTCTGTTACTTGTCATAAATGTGCCAGAATGAGATGCAATAAAAATCCATATTCTTTAGGAATGGTGTCTGATAACAGGGAAGATAAGATTCAATTCATTAGGGATGGCTTGAATAAGGAGTTATTGGATGATATTCTTTTGGCTCTTGAAACGCATCCCAGTAGATATGTTCAAGGAGCGATTCTCCAGTTATGGCCATTATTCCAGAAAGAGCATGAACAATATAATCTCGGGAATCTAATTATAAACGACCTTGTTTGCCATTTTATAAGAAAACTGGATGGGAAGCCTATCCTCGACCCATAGAGGGCGTTCAAGCCGTTTCTGGACGTAAAACCAGAGGAAGATGTGAGCCATAGTCGCAACTACCTGTAAATATCCTTTTACTTCACTGTTATTTTATTTCATTGTTGTTTTATCTTTTCCATTATTGTCTTTAATTCCATTATTGTCTTTAATAATTTTATTTTATAATTGTTTCTTTTTCTCTTTACTGTTTTCTTTTTTACTCGCGAGCCATGTGCTTTACGCGTTATTTGACACTGACATGCCACCTCATACACAGTTGTGACCCACTATCACCAAGATTCTTAAATATGACTTTTTGTTAAGCACTCACAAATTATTTTTGAGAAATATTCCAATGGCCGCTACTCCCAATAGACAATTCAAGAACATTTGTGTGCTTTCTAGATTTAACTATGGCAAACATAAAGAGTTCGTTGAGGCAACCATAAATCTTGGTCGAAGCATAGAAGAGAGAGAACTACACTTGGTGTATGGAGGAGGTAACCAAGGGTTATCAAAAGTGGTCTCAGAAGCTGTTTTTGTCAAAGAAAGCCAAGTGTTAGGCATCATCCCAAGAGCCCTAAAACCTTTGGGCAGTTTGTCTGACCCACCGACTGGAGAAGAGTTAGTCGTCTCAGGTATGCAAAAAAGAATAACTTAAATGCTTAATCATGTTGATGCTTTTATTTTCCTTCCAGGAGATCTTGCAACACTAGAGGCACTTATCACACTAGCATCTTGGGCCCATCTGCACATTCACTAGAAACCCATCGGTTTGTTAAATATCAATAACTTTTATGATGGCTTCATCGCATTTCTTAACCATGCAATAAAAAACGATTTCATTCCTTCCAATGCGAAAAAGCTTTTTATTTGTGCTCACACTGCTAACGAACTACTTGATATGTTACAAGCTTATAAACCGGAACCAGACCCATGGACCTTTGTGTTGGAGCATCCAAATAATGATGGTAACAATAGCTGCAGTAAGAAATACAAATTAGATTTAACTCTCCGCCTGTAAATATTTTCTTCTGTGTTGCACCACCCAGGTGATGTCTTTTAAACTCTACTTCTTTCCTTTAAAATATTGAAGACAATGTTTCGTTCTGGTTAGGGGCAGGGAATAGTCGATAATTGTGGAATCTTGGTTAAGTTTTTACTAATTTTTTGTTGTAGAAACTAATTGTTGCTAACTTTTTGTGTTGAAGATGGCTGAATATGGAGTGTAGTTACTCTAGAAACGCATCTTCTTCGTTAAAAAAAACAAAAAAAATTCCAGATATTTTCTTTTTCTTATTAATTTTTTTTACAATCATTTTTCTTCTTCTTTCTAATTTCTCCTTTATAAATATACACTTCAAATTTTTTGAGTCAAAGATGGCTGAATATGGAGTGTAGTGCCTTTAGAAACACATCTTCTTAGTTAAAAAAAAAAATCTTTTTCTATCATTTTAAGTGCAACTTTTCTAATTAGTTTTTTTGCATCATTTTCACATTTTTGCATGCATATTTTCCTTTCACGTTTAGAATAGGTTAGGGGGTAGAATGTTGTTTAAAAAAAAATTGTGTGATTTGTTTTAACATTGGATGACATGATGAATTTCAAATTTTAGTATTTGTATTATCTTTGGTCTTAAGTGATGTTACGCTATATTTGCTACTCTACATGTTGATGTCGGAGACAAATATGAGTCGCTTGAAGGAATGAACATGTCATAATAAGTACCAAGTGAGTTTTTGAGCCTATCATTTTTCTTAGAGAGTAACTCTTTTGCCCATTCTTTATACAACTTATCAGTTTATTATTTTATACATGATCTCTAGATTTCTTTTGAGTTAACCCTTACAAAAAAGAGAAAAAAAAATTGTGTTGCTACATCTAGAGGCTCATCTAACTAGTAGATATGAAAGATTCTTTAGAGCCCTAAAAAATGATGGAAAGGCCATTTTTGATTCATTTGAGCCTTTCTAGTCATCCCTTTTGTGAAATATCCATAGTTAACCCTTTTGAGCCTTAAAACAAAAAAAAAACCTTTTCTTCGTTAACTTATCATCTTGACCCACTCCGATTTGGAGTATTACCTGATGTCTTCTAAGTTCCATCACCTATGTATGTTTGAGAAAAATGTAAATAATTATTTTATTCAGTGACGTTGTGCCAAACAAAAGCCAAAAAAAAACCAAAAAAAACAAAAATTGTTGTTTCAAAAAAAGAGAAAAAAAAACAACAATAATAGGTGAAATCCACCTTTCAACTTCCAAAAAAAAAATCTCTGCATTTTTCTCAAACATACACTTTGTTTTTCCTTATTTCTCCTCCTTTGTTAGCCATGTACTTAGCCTACGTTACGTCCTAATAAAATTCCTTCTTAATTTTAGGGAACTATAGTCTGAAGTAGAAGCTAGTTATATGGGCGAAAAAGATGTAGTGGTGCATAAAAATAAATAAATAAAAATAAATAAATTGGGTTGACTAGCATTTTTATTTGACTTGAGATCGTATTATTTCTAAGCTGAGGGCATATTTCTTTCATCTTGGTGAGAGCATGTGATATCACTTCTTTATTATTTTCTCTCAATTACCATTCATTTGAGTGACTATTTTTATTGGGTTTAATTTTTTTGTGAGAGTGTCACTACTTCCAGTGAGATTTTGGGGTTTGACATGTCATTCTTGAAAGTAACTATGACAAAGTCTATTGGGCTGATTCATGTGGATGGTTGATGTAGGTGTGATGTTTCTTTATACTGGAGATAATGCTTATACTTTTATTTGATTACTATCATTAGTCTGATTGAATAAACATGATTGTTTAAAAAAAATCATTTTTGATTTGAATTTTGTTTTCGCTTTATTTGCTAGGGACTAGCAATAAGCTGGTTGGGGGTGTGTTGAGTGTTAGAAAATGTATATTTATAAAGGAGAAAATCGTCATTTTACACTTCAAGTTTTACTAACACCCTTACTTTTATGTATTTAAGTTTCTTGTCATTTAATTATGTGTGTTGTATTATAATTAAGTATTTTATGTATTTTAGGGGCATCATAATCATTTCACAATGAACGAGAGATCAGACGGCAAAACGGATATTACTTTTGAACTCAGGACGATCGAAAACCTTAAGAAGAGCATAAAATGAAAAATGGCACTGTTCACATGTACGGTACTATTCACATGTACGGTACTGTCCACGTTACTGTTCACGACACTGTTCACATAGACGAATCGATGACGTGGCACTGACCGATGATGTGGTATTGACTAATGATGTGTCACAATCCTGTTGAACTAAAATTCTTATGCATTGTTGATTGGTGACGTGGCAACATATTAGTGGACCAAAAATTGCGCGTACGGTACATGTATATACACAGGATTATTTTCAACCAAACCGCGTTACTGTTCAACCCGGGTCAAACCGTGTCACTGTTCAAACCGTGTGGTCAAACCGCGTACTGTTGATTGATGACGTGGCACAATCCTGAGCGTCCAAACTGTTTTTAATCCGATGGCCATGATTTACTTAATGTATCTATAAAAAGGGGGCCTCCCCCCCCTAATTTAATATCTCTGAATCTATTTTTGGACTCCATTTTTTGTAATTCCTTCTCCATCTTGTATTTTCTATATATTTTAATAAATTTCTATTTTGCCCCTAATTCAATTATGAGTAGCTAATTTTCTTTCAAGCTTTGGTTGAAGGTGAAGTCTTAACATGTGTCATGGGCTTTATTTGGTAAATTTATTTTCTCTTCCCCTCTTATTTTTGTGGATGTTTTGACTTCTCGTCGACAAATAATAATAAGCTTGTCTAGATACCGCCCTGGTTTCACCGGCTCCCTAGTACAAGGTTATTATTATTTGGCACAATAAACCCTTAGCACCATATTTATTAGAGTGTGGTCCATGAGGTGTGGATTCCCCCCTCATGATTTAATTGGCATTAATAAGGAATATTTAGCCCATGGTGCATGTTGATACGGATCCAGATACCCAAGTACGTCATTTCAATAGATTTCTCTTCAATTTATTCTCGCCATTTCAATTCCAATTTTAGGATAATCTAAGTCACTTTCACCACAAATCCAACCACCTTCATACAAAATTAATTCTACATATAATTAAAATTTACCTCCTCGCGGGATCGACACTTGTCACCATTGATCTATACTACAATAGATTCGTGCACTTGCGAGTTCAATAAAATTTGCACAACACCGGGAATAAAGAACTTTTTGTTGTTGTGGTGGACTAAGCAAAAAAAAAAGACTTGACATCGCACTCAAAATTGCTGCATATTAGCACCAAATTGCCAACTTCTATAGCAAGAAGGTTTGTCCCTACATTTTATTAAAGGGGATCTCATGCTCCGTCTGGTCATCCAGAACACCATAAACCTCAAGGATGGTACCCTTGGCATGAACTGAAAGAGACCCTACAAAGTTAAACGAGTGCTCAAATTTAGGGTACAAACACTGCTGCACCTCAATGGAAGAAGAGTCAAGCATTTATGGAATGCCACTAAGCTCAAGAAGTATTATCAATGACTTAGAGACCTTCTCTTCAGCCAATCTTAAAAGGGGCCCGTATCTCTAATTACTTCTACAGTTTCTATTATATTTTCATTTTATATTTTGTATATTGGTGGTAATCAAGGGACAGCCTTGTGTGACTATAACTAGCCTTTAACTTTTTAAAAAACTACTAATGCCACAATCATCTTAATGTGGCGTAAGTGTCGCCTTATGTTTTAACAATAAAGTAATATTAAGCAAATATATGTCTTAAATTTGAGTCTCATATACTAACGTGGTAATAACACACAATAAGAGTACTGTTTATGAGCCCACATACGCAAGATGGGAACACCCCACATGGCATCTAATGGACCCTACACTCTCAATCAAATCAATATGGATGTCACGTATGGGGGACTCCCCTCATGACGATGAGCTCATTCAAGATGATCTCTAAAAATCATGCATGATTTAGACCAACCCACATGATGGTAATATAAGTGCTCTAAGCACGACGAAGAGCCCTAGGCACGGTAAAGAGCCCCAAGCACGGTAGATAAAATAAACGCCCCACCAAAATGTGAAATACATATGCCCCAATCATGACTAAGAGCCCTATATGCCGTAAATAAAATACATATCCTGCTGGGAAATGCAAAAATAAATATTCCGCCAGGGGCGGCGAAATACAAACATCCCAAGCATAATAAAGAGCTCCCGAGCACAACACACAGAATAAATGCCCCAACCCCGACTAAGAGTCTCGAGTGCAACACATAATATAAATGCCCTAGGCATAACACATAAAATAAATACCATAAGCACAGTAATCCTCTTTACCGAAGAAACACAGTATATAGGGCAATTGTTCTATTAAAATTCAAAAGGGACCCGATAGAAAAAGAAAAGGAAGGAAGAAAAAGGCAGAACATCCCACATTTAAAATAAAAGTGTCATCACATTGCCTACATAAGGTAAAAACCTTGGGCCAAATAAAAGTTTGGGCCTGCCATCAAGTTAATCTAATATAGTACATGTCAAGGTCCTAAAAGCATAGAATGAAAGCACACACAAGATAGCAACAGTTCACAAATGCATAAAACTAAAGATAGCAAACCCATGATCTCATAACAAGATAGTTGTCATGCCTCTTTTCCCCAGCCTGACGCATCGTGTCATTGACATCTTTATTATTAGCAGAACCCTCATTTCCTACATTTCTAACATTGGCCGATCAACAAAAATTAGGCTCGAGCTATGGGGAGGATCGACATCTCTGAGATTGTCCTCAAGGCTTGGGAAGGATTCCCTCTCTCTCACTAATGACTCGAGGAGGGCTCTAAGGTCGCAAAGAGCTTGTTTACCTCAGCATATGAGTAGTGCAAAGGTTACTTTTCCATAACTACTTCAAAATAGTCTGACCCAACGGCATAAAGACAGCTCAATACCATACACTTAGCATGCTACTTTGAGTCAAGTGCCTTCCCCTTGGCCTTCTTAGCCCTCTTCATTACAAAATTCAACTGCTCTATAAGGGAGTTCCTCTCTTCATGAGACTTCATCTGAAGGTAGGTCAATTTCTTTCAGAGCTTGATCACCTCTGCTGATAATTCAAAGTTTTGTTTCAATATCCTATTCAAGATGCGGGTATGGATCATAGCAACTTGCATATAAAAAACAGAAATAGAAAAAAAGAGAGAGAGAATGGAAAGAAGGTAGAAGACGGTCCTATGTGAGACGACAGCAAGCTAAAAACAAAAAAATAAAATTTGACTAGACTGCGGCTAACCTGGAGGAAACCTTTTCTGGCATTCTCAAACAACTAGCAATTTATGGCCTTCCTAACAAAGCCTTGAAACTCAAGCTTAAGGTTCCTCTATGCAGCCTCCACAAAGATAGGGATACTCATATCATCATCGACCACAAAAGAATCTTTTGTAACTGGCCTCTTTCTTGTATCAGTCCCAAGTTGAGCCTTGTGTCGAAAGGGAAAATCCTCAGGGAGACTCACCGGAGTAAATGATGAAGCCTTCTTGGAAGGACCTCGTGAAATAAAAACAAGGCATTACTCTTCTACGCATTCCAGGAAGGATCTCTTGGCCGAACTAGCAGCCTCATTAGTGGAACTAAAGGCCCTCTTCTTAGAAGCCTCTCTAGCCTCTGACACGCCTTCATTGGAAAAGTTATCTAGCAAAGATCATAGAAGAGAAAGGAATTCAGAACATCACCAACATGATGAAAAAAGAAAACCAAATGGAGTAAATGCTTATAGCTCAAAATGGAATAAGTAGCCCAAGGCAACCAGGGATAATCCTCTAACTATAGGGGACGGTCTCCAAACTATCCGGAGACGATCACCGTGTGGTTAGGGAGCTTTCCCTCAGGTAGGGTGGATAAGTGACATAAAATATGGAGGTCTCCAACACTTTTTATTTCAGAGCCCCCCTAGTGTCGACCGAACACAAGCCTGATCCCTAAATCCTATCCTCGACTATAAAGCTCCCTAAGTCTTCACATTGACTATCCCTTTTAGCTTCCTAACAAGTCTAACAACCAAACTCATACCTTGTGGGCTTGCCTCCAACCCTTTATCCTCTACAAGATAGGGGATTCACGTGAGAATATAGAGACAAAACTACTAAAACAAACAATCCAGTCCACAAGGGGAAGCAAAAAGGGGAAAGAACTCATATGAGACTAGGTGAATATGTAAAAACCTCCTATAACACCCTACGCAAATCTCACATCGACAAAGTACACAAGAAATATTAGGTTTATAAGAGGTGATCCACACCTTAATTAGCAAGACGCATTTTAGGGTGTCTGGGAACCCTAGGAACAAAACCATGTTGGCCTTTTTAAGGCCTAAAGTGGATAATATTTTGCCAAGTCTGGGTTGGGTCATGATAGATGGTATATGATAACTCTATGAAATGAGAGTTATTATGGCAATTGTAGACTTAAATCAAGATTACTTAGAGAGAGTGTATGTTCATAATGGCATACCTTAGGTGGAATAACAATTGGTAAGTCTAACAAGCGACAGCTGAGGATGCAAAATAATTCTACCCAGTGCTGTAGGAATTACTGTAGCAACTAGTGTTGATTTAACAAAAGAGTCAGCCCATAAAGAGAGTTTGATCATTCAGCTACCTCATTCCTATTAAATTCTTTTTACGCAATTAATTTAATTTACTTCAGTACTGCATTTATTTCTTTTTTGAAATAAAGAAAGTTTACACTATCATGGTTGTTGTAGCCTTTCTAGTAACATCAGTCCCTGTGGAAATGATCTTGAATATTCATCATTTTATTACTTGTTGTGTACACTTGCACATTAACATCAATAGCAATTGAGAAAAAAATAACCAACAGTACACAAGCAGTTCCACGTGTTCTCTTGAACAATGGTGGGACAAACCTCTGCGAGGACGCTGAATCCCTAAAGCGGGGTGCATGTAACACCTTAGGCAAATCTCACATCGACAAATAACAAGATAGATGTTAGGCTTATACGGGGTGATCCACACCTTAATTTGCAAGATGCATTTTGGGGTGTATAAGCGACCCAGGAACAAAACCTTGCTATCTTTTTTAAGGTCCAAAGTGGACAATATCTTGCCAGGTCTGGGTTGAGTCATGATAGATGGTATTAGAGCGGCTCCATGTGTCCTCTTAAACGATAGTGGGGCAAACCCCAGTGAGGATGCTGAGTCCCTAAGGGGAGTGCATATAACACCCTAGGCAAATCCCACATCAACAAAGTATGGGAGAGATATTGGGTTTATAAGAGGTGATCCACACCTTAATTGGCAAGACGCATTTTGGGTGTATAGGCACCGTAGGAACAAGACTGTGCTAGTCTTATTAAGGCACAAAGCGAACAATATCTTAGCAGGTCTAGGTTAGGTTATGACACCTCCTGACCCAAAAATGAACGTCACCTCCAATCACTGATTGTGTCAAACCAGTGGTGATCCCAAGAGTAGTCGAATGTGGCAATCCTAAATATATTGACATCCTTACTGCAGGTCATTAAATAAGCCACGTCACCATCAAAACAACCTCATTTCTAGAACATCCACAACAATAACCATGTCAAATGTTCTCTACCAAACTGCTTTCTCCAGAGTACATACACGAAAATCAACTCAATAAATAATGCCTAGACAACTGAACTAGGGCTAAATAAAAAACATAACACACTATCTTAGCACGTCTAGGTTGGGTCATGACACCTCCTGACCCAAAAATGAGCGTCACCTCCAATCACTGATTGTGTCAAACTAGTGGTGATCCCAAGAGTAGTGGGATGTGGTAATCCTAAATATATTGACATCCTTGCTGCGGGTCATTAAATAAGCCACGTCACCATCACAACAACCTCATTTCTAGAACATCCACAATAATAACCATGTCGAATGTTCTGTACCAAACTGCTTTCTCCAGAGTACGTACACGAAAATCAACTCAATAAATAATGCCTAGACAACTGAACTAGGGCTACATAAAAAACATAACACACTCTCTTAAAAAATCCTTTAAGAGGTAATTAGAGCCCCATAAAAAGTGACTCGACTGTAATTGCAACCCCTCTACCATCCATCGGATTAGCCCTATCCTCGCCATTAAAAGGTCATCTTATTTGTAAACTCGCTAGAAGGTTGAGAAAATCTATAAAATTACACATTTTATCTAAATCAGCCTCATTTTTTAGAACCTAAAATATTGTATTTTTATAAACAAAATGTGTTGTCTTACATTACTTACTAATAATGATAATTTTAAAATAGATTTTTTATTAAAATGGCAACTGATAAAAGCTAGCAAGCTAGAACTTTTAAACCTTCGTCTTACTATGATTCTTATTGTGTTAAGTGCTGGAGTTGGTGTTGCTACCTCTTTGGTTGTTCCTCATGCAAAAAAACTTGAGAAATTCACTAGCCAGGTTTAAAAGGTAACAACATGAAATGTTCTTTCACTTGACCATATTGAATCTTGTAAGTTCTTAAAGAAAGATGCTCCAATACTTAGAAAAAGTGAAGCTGACATCAAAATAATCAATGCAATTGATGTCTGAAATCATTCTAATTTCCTTTGTAAAAATTATAAGTTGAATGACTTCAATGATTCTTTGTACAATGTATATGCTAGAAAAAAGATAACTAATGAACTGTAGGAGTCATTAGAATATAAATATAAAATAGAGGATGATGACACTAAGAAATTTATCATAGGTCACTTCCAAGTTTATAAGATAGTGGACTATAAAACTGTTATGAGTCATGTTCAAGATTTGCAGATAACTTTGTTGGCAATTTATGCCGAGAGGATGGATTTGAGTGAAAATTTTCAAGTGGCTATTATCATTGAGAAGCTGCCTTCAACATGGAAAGGTTTCAAGAGTTATCTGCAGCACAAGAGAAAGGAAATGAATCTTGAAGATCTGATTATTAAAATTCAAGTTGAAGAAAACAATAAAATAATTATAAGAAATGCATCATTTTTATGGCTAAGACAAATATTATGGACTATAGTCAGAGTAACAAGAATAAGAAGGCCAACAAGAATAAGTTAGGTACAACAAGAGGAAAGCTAACAAGGACAAGCTAGTTCAAAAGGAGGAATATCTAAGAAACAAACCAAATTTCAAGAGAAATGCATCAACTGTGATAAAATGTGTTATAAAGCTTCATAATGCAGATTGCCGAAGAAGAGACTCTAATAAGCTAATTTGCTAAAGGGCATCCCACAAGATGTTTTAGACATTAATCTTTCTATGGTGTTTCTCGAAATGAATCTAATGGGTTCCAATCCAAGAGAATTGTGGATTCATATTAGTGCAACTAGACATGTATGCTCAGATAAGGAAATGCTCAGATAAGGAAATGTTTATTTTGTCTGAACCTGTCAGAAATGGTGAAAACGCTATATGTGGGAAATTCAGCCATGTTTAAGATAAAGCCCAAAGAAGGTGATTTTAAAGATGAATTCTGGAAAAGAGCTGACTCTAAACAATATTTTTTACATGCCAAAAATTAACAAGAATCTTGAGTCTATATTTTTAAACAAGAATGGATTCTAGATGGTGTTTGAGTTTAATAAAGTATTTTTGCCTCAGAATGGGATGTATATGGGAAAGAGATATGTATTAGATAGGTTGATAAAGCTTGATTTAATGGTTATGAAGCCAAAGAATAATAAAGCTAGTTCTTCTGCTTATTTTCATGAGTCTTTTAATCTATGGCCTAGTCAACTAGGACATGTTAATTATATAATGCCTTATGTAAGTTAACTAACATAAATTATATACCCATTTTCTAAGTTAATATGAAATATAATTATGAATCTTGTGTTGAGGTAAAACTAACAAAGTCATCATAATTCCTTGGTCGAGATCCATCATAATTTTTCCCATAGGTTTAAATTTAAGTGATCTCAATGACTTGTTTTTTAATGTGGTTAATTCCTATAAGTATGCTTATGATCCTTTTTATCAATTTTCCTCCTTACATTCCTTAAGTGAGAGGATTGGGAATAAAGCGTTTATTAAAAGGTCCAAGGGTACCTCACTATCATTCAATGAAGATTTTATGCTTTAGGGCCTTCTCAGACCGTCTTCCCTTTGTTGATCGTGGCCCTCTTAAGTCTCTTCTAAAATCCAACATTCATTCGGTGTTCTATTGTTTCTAGCCTTGAATAGATTTTCTGGATAAAGACAAGTTAGGTATATAATTCAATTATTCTAGTTTCTAACTTTGAGCAAATCGCCTTGATCAGAACAAGTCAAGTATTCCAACTATGCTAGTTTCTGACCTTGAGTAAATCATCTTAATTGGGATAAGTCAGGTGCTCCACCTATGTTTTTTATGTGTTCAAATAGTATAAATCTCTAACGTTGTATTCAATTGAATCAAATATCTTAAAATTCTACAAATGACAAATAATTTATGACAATAAAACACTAATTCATATGGTGATAACAGACCAATCATCCATGTAGGACAAGCTAAATCATTTAATCACTTTAAAAAGAGGATTTATGATAAGTAATCTATCCTCATGCTTTCTAAGGAGATAATGAAATCTTTTAAAAGGATAACTTACTAGGGTGTAACTCTAAGGTCCCTAGAAAATAGTCACACAATATTTACAGACATATAAGATAAGATTACAAGCAAGCAAAGTAAGTTAGAACAAAGTTCTTGATAGCATGCTTCATGTGATATTTCTTGAGCATTGACGTATTCCATGTGAATTTGCAGGTCTATCCATAAAAATCAATTCTTGCTGCTCAAGATCTCTTTCATGCATTTCCTCGCTCAGCTCTTTAGGGCTCCATTCCCTTGAGTCATTGACGTCAGATATGGAGTCGGTGATGACCTCAATCTAGTTAGTTTGAGATGAAATTTTTTCATCATCTTAAGTATGTTTTAGTGACAAAAAAATCTTTCGCAGAAAAAATTAATAATTATTTCAGGTTTTTAGCAATGACTTTTTCATTGTTAAAGAGGCAATTTAGAGATAAAGTTCATTTTTGTCTCGAAAACATTAACTTTTTGCGACGAAATTTAGTACTATTGCAATGATTATCTTTGTCGCCATAAGTTATTTTTTTGCGACGACGTTGTTCTATGTAGCTACAAGATATTTGTCATCAAATCCTAATTTTTGCAACTAAACAACTTTCGCCATTGAAGATTTAGTGGTAAATGATTTCATCACTATAAAATGTCCAATTTCGCCAGATATACTTATAGCAATGAAATTATTAGTTCATTACTAAATGTGTATTTTTAGCAACAAACTTGAGAGTTCATAGCTAAATGTTTATTTTCAGTGACCAAATTATATGTTCGTTGCTAAAAATATTCCTTTGAAAATTCAACATAAAGTCCAAATTTTAGACCTTTTGTGACGAAATGTAAATTTCATCACTAAATGTGTAGCGATGAAATTAAAAATTCATCAGTAAATGGGTTTTTTTACTAATGAAAATTATAAATTCATCGTTGAAAATATTCGTTTAAAGATTTAAAGCAATTAACTTTTCACCAAAGTTTTAGACCTTTAGTGACTAAATTTAGTTTTCGTTGTCAAATGTGTATTTTAGCTATGAAATTATGAGTTCATTGCTAAAAGTTATTGGTTTAAGATCTAAAACAATTAAATTTCCACCAAAATTTTAGACCTTTAGTGATATTTATAATTTCATCACTAAATGTGTATTTTTAGCTACAAATTTTAAAATTTATCCTGAATAACATGAAATTTTAAAAAATAAAAGGCAAATTATTTTCTGTCAAAATTAAGTGTTTTTAGCAACAAATTATTCATCGCTAAAAGTTATATTTGCAACACATAAATTATGAACTCTTTATGCTTTAGGCGAGGATTGTATTTGTCGTTAAAAAAGAGACATTTAGCGACGAAATTAATTTTGAGCTAAAAACCATTTCGTCGCTAAAAACCAATAATGACGCTCATGTTGTGACAAAATAGCGACGAAAATTGTTTCGTTGCTATAGCCTTTAACGATGAAAATTTTATGTTTTAGAAACAATTTTTTTCCTCTTGAAAACCCTTTTTTGTTGTAGTGCTTCAAATTTCTCTTGATTCTATTGTTGTAAATATGTGCTAAATTTTTCAAGAAATTTCTTTAAGTGCCTTGAATAATTTTCGGTTTTGAAAGTAATATAAGTAATTAATGAGAACTTTTGGGGTATTTAAAAGAGCATACAAAAAAATTTTAAATTTAACAAATGCGTATTCAAAGTAATAAAATTGTTCAAAATAGATTTTAGAATTTTGTTGAACAAATTTTATTTTACTCACAAGTGCACGAATCTATCATAGAATAGATTTATGGTAACGATTATCGATACCACGAGAAGATAAATTTAGTTATGCGTAGGGTTAATTTTCTAAGTTGTAAGTGACTTGGCTATAGATGATTTTTCTTTTTTGTGTAGTACTAAGATTTAAAATAAAAAGATGAAAATAATTCAAATAAAACGATTGAGTCTCTAGATTCACCATGGGCTTAATATTTTTTTTTAGTTCCAATTAATTTATGAGGGGATATTTACACTCCTTATAAGCCCCACTCCAATAAATATAGTATCAAGCGCTTAGTACACTAAAGGGTAATGATTTTCTGCTAAGTATAATGTCAATAACATATTGTGTCAGATGATAATAATCTTTCTGTTGACAACATGACAAAATTATGCACTAAATAACTTAGATGTACTCTCTGTTAATACTAAGTCAAGACGATCCATAAATACTAAATCAGGTTTTCTTTCTAATAGATATGATATAAAGTGCTCATTGTGCCAGATAGTAATGATCTTTCACTAGGGAGTCAGTATACCGTGCAAAATTTAGACAAAATACACTGTCTGTCAACAATGAGTCAAAACAACAACATAAATTAGGGAGAAAAAAAATTACCAAAATACACTATCTATCAACAATGAGTCAAAACAACCACATAAATCAGAGAGAGAGAAAATAAACTTACCAAATTAAGCACATGGATCATGTTGAGGCTTCACCTTTAACCTAGACTTGAAATTAAATTGACCACTTATATTTGAACTAGGGGTAAAATGGTAATTTTATTAAAGTATGTAGAAAATATATGATAGAGTGAGAATTACACAAAGTCGAGCTCAAATTTGGATTCAAAGATGTCAAATTAAGGGGAGCCCCCTATTTATAGATACAATGAGTAAATTATTGCCATCGGATGAAAACAATTCGGCGCTTAAGATTGCGTCTCATGACAAGCTCTGATTGGCTGGAACACATCATCTGGTCCAATAATATGCTACCACATCATCGCCCAATGCCAAGTTAGCATTCTTGGTACAATAGGATACTGCCACGTTATCGGTCAATACCACATCAGCATTTTTTGGTCCAATATGATGTTGCCATGTTATCAGTCAATGCCACATTATCAATCAATGCCACTTCAGTTGGTCCACCAAATCATAAAATTATGATTTTGCCCTTTATGCCCTTCCTAAGGTTTTTAGCTATTATCAGTGCAAAAATTTTATTGGTTTTGCTATCCGATTTCTTGTTAATTATGAAATGACCAAAATACCCATAAAATACTCAAATTATAACAAAATACACACAATCAAAGTTTAAAGGATTTAAATACATGAAAGTGAAAATATTAGTGAGATTTGGACCGTAAAATAATAATTTTTCCCTTTGTAAATATGTATTCTTCAGCACTCAACAAATGTAAATAGTCACACTCACAAGAAAAGTAATAAAAGCATAAAATGAGTGTGAATAAATTATGGAAAAACTAAGGATTTATTTGAAAGGGTAGGGCTATTTAAATCTATCAAATTCCTCTCTAAATCAATTTTAAAAAAATATATTCATTATTGAAATTTAAAAATTTTAAAATCTCAACTAATCACGTTCTCTTTCTACTCTCAATTGCATATTCTCTTTCTACTCTCAATTATGCAAACTAAACACTTCACTCTCTTTTAATTTTTTTTCTTTGTTTGGAACCTTTATTTGTACATCCTGAACTGTATTTATGCTTTCTATGTACACGAATTTTTTTCTTGACATTCATTAACTTTGTGTTTGATAAAAAATAATTTCTTGATATTTGTTATCTTTTATGAATTATAAAAATTTATTGATATTCATTTTTAAATGGTGGGTTTTATTCCTCGTAGTTAACAATACTGATTTTTTGCAGCAAAAGTATATATGTAAATGAATTGATAAAAATTTGTGAAATTGAGAAGAGAGAAAAGATAAGATTAATTAAGTAATTTATAAAAAATTATTTAGATAATAAAATTTTTAATTAATGGAGAATGTGCAGAAGAAATTGATGGGTTGAACACTCACCACCCTATTTAAAAATGGGTTAATTACCTCTAAATGACACATGTTTTGACAATTTTTTTTTAAAAAAAGGACACTTGTTTTGAAAATACTTGAACGAGTGACATTTCATTAACTTTTACCATTAACTTTAATCGGTCTAGGGTAAAATTGAAAATAAATAATTTTCTTTTTCATAAAGTTAAAGAGATAAGAAAAATGTTAGATTTATATAATACTTTATAATTCATAAGAGATTGTTTTTTTATGTTCACAAATCAACGTAATTCAACAAGAAAATTTGTTTTAGAAAAAATTATTTGATTTAACCCAAAAATGCCTTGTTAATTGGACTTAGATTTAATTTTTTTATATATTTTTTATTTAAAAAATTAAAAATAAGTAAGTAGGAGCAGAAATATTATTTTATAATTAATTTACTATTTTTACTAAAATTAATGGCAGAAATTAAGAGAATGTCACTTGGTCAAATATTTTTAAAAATATCATCTTTTTAAATTTTGTCAAAACACGCGTCACTTATACTAATTCACCCTTTAAAAATTAGCGCAAAACAAGAAAAATATAAAAGGGCGATAAGACGAGTTAAAACACTTGCTACAGCTACTCCAACGTTTTCTTCTTTTCAAGTTGAGGGGACTATCCCCAAATCCAATACAACGCGACAAACACTGCTCCGTTTCAATTCTCTGTCTTGTTGGGTCCTTTGCGTTAAGATTCTGGTACGTTTTTAATTATTTAGCTAGTTAAATTAGATTATGCATATGGGTTTTTATGATCATTGTATTTTGTCATTTATTTACTATCAAGAATCCTACGTGTTTTTTTAGATTATCTCTAAACGTGACATAACTTTATTTTTGTTGGTGGGTTTTGAATTTTGATCAGTTCGAACCAGTTATTATGAATTGATGAGACGACGATGATGGGTTTTGGGCCTTACGTTAATGGAGGAGGATCTTCATCCTCATCATCCAATTTATCTGCTTTGGCTCCACCTTTTACGGTTGATCGTTCTGTATCGAAACCACTTGTTGATTTGACTGAACCACCCTTGAATTGGCTTAATACTCACCCTTTAAATTTCGATTCTGTACATTCCTCAAATGCTTATGGTTACTCTTTTAACCCACCATCTACTGCACATATACCGCCTCCTGAGAACCCTATCCCTATTACTTCGGCAAGTTCTTTCTTGTATGGTCAGAGTTCTGATGCCATACCTAGTGCTAATCTTGTTGAAGCAAATCCTTATTATCCATCTTATGTTTCACCCACTAAATATACCTATGATGACTATGCACAAAGCTTGTCTAGTTTGTGGGATTCGAGAGAGTGGGAATTCAGTAGAAAGCTTGAACTTGGTGAGAGTTTCTGCTCCAAGGAGATGAATGTGCCTGATTTATCCATTTACCAGGATTATGCTGATCAAGGTCATCTCTTCCATCCTACTTAAACATATAATTACATTCATAGATGTCGTAGCTGTTCTTGTGTGTGTTATTTATGATAGTTTTTCTTATTGTTTTTTGTATTATGTCTTCGAGTATAACTTTTATTTGGTCCTCTCTTGGCACAATTATTATGATTTGATGGATATGGTTTGGGTCAAAACTCCTGAATTAGTGACTGGTTGAGTTTATTTGTTTGAGTAGCAGTTTTGCGGCTAGATTTTGTGCGGTTCCAAATTCGTGGTCACCTCTCATCTCTGATCAGAGGGTTACAGTAAAGATAGAAACCTTATGCTACTTCAATCGCATGTGCTGAGGTTTCTGTAGTCAAGGAGATTTTATGCTGCTGTTAAATGAGCTAATTTGCATTCACCGTCTTTTCCCCCTTAATGAATTTTTGATGAATTATGGTGGCTAGAGTATACCAATTTATTTCTGTAAAACCCTACAAGATTTTTAAGGCCGGACACCATGGTAGATACAGTACATCTTATGTCATACTCATTTATATGCAGTAGCTCTATGTCCCTTTTTATGCGTACGTATTCTATACAAGTCCCCTCCCAATGAGGGA
The DNA here is from genome assembly GCF_000493195.1 of Citrus x clementina. NCBI lineage: Eukaryota > Viridiplantae > Streptophyta > Magnoliopsida > Sapindales > Rutaceae > Citrus > Citrus x clementina. Next base: position 13,831,256 of record NW_006262339.1, on the reverse strand, counting down.
CCCCTCATTGGAAAATTAATATATATATATATAATATAATATATATATATATATATATATATATATATGTTGATTATATTAGGCTGGATTATTAATTACTTTTTCATTCTTCATTACTTGGAAAATTATGGGTTAATATTTCCTCTTTTTCCATTCTTCAATTTCGTTGCAGTGCTGCATACTTTATGTGTTTGACATTTTCTGGAATTAATGTTAGTTCTTGAATTGTTAAAATTGGAGGAAACTAGTAACGAAATGGAGGGTTTCACTATTCTGAGGTTTTTATTTTTTAATTTGTGGAAATATTGGCAGGAGCTCATTCATCCAAGGGCCTCAACACATTTGAACAAAAGAACAATAACCTTGATATGCTTGGCAGTGAACAGCACCAGGGATCCATTAACAGAGAACAGTTAGATTATAAATCCTTCACAGGACAAATTTCAGAGTTCATGCCTGTTGAGTATTCAAGAAAATCAGTTCATGGATCCACTTCCTTGTTTCCCGAAACCTATTCTCTGACATCCTATGAACAAGGTCGATCTTGGAGCCATCAGACACCATATGGTGCTTCATGTGAGAAAGGTGCGAAACAACATGGTATTAGTCCAAATGATATATCCTCAGTCAAGAAGTCTTCTCCGGTGCACGTCGTTAAATCACAAGCTGTTTTTACCAGTCTGTCACCTCCAAGTACAGTTTCATTTAACAATCTGGAAAACAGCAGTGGTGTAATTGCCAGCAATGATAATCTCTCTAACATGAAGGAATTTTATCCCCTCCACAGCTCTGAGGGCAAAGTTCACTTTGATGCTGGCCAAGTCAGCTTCCATCTGGAGAGAGGTAGTCATATCTTTCCAAAGTTACCCTTTGAAAAGAAAGAAAAACTTTCAAGCAATGTAAGTGTGATTAAGGATCCGTTGAAGGAAAAGCCTGGACTTCAAATTCCTGATATTGGTCCTGGTAGCGTCAGTTTGATGCTTGCAAATAATAGAGCCATTAACTGTTCTGAGGGTTCTTCTGAGAGTTTAGATCACTATAACCCTGCTGTGGATTCGCCGTGCTGGAAAGGAGCACCTGATTATCATTCTCCAGTCGAAAGTTCTGGGCCAGTTACTCTGCAGCATATAAATAAAATAGAAGCATGCAGTGGTTCCAACTCCATTGGACCTACTGATAACTCTGGAAAAGTCTCACCTCAGAAACCAAGTGATTATTCATTTTACCAGGAACATGGCTATCTGGAAAATGATCCAGAATCTTCTCCAAAGAGATCTTCCCGTGCTAATTTGTTATTTGAGGAACACGGATATGATCGTGATTTGAAAACTGGATTCTATCAAATGAAATCGAGTTATGGCCTTGGGGTTCAGTTTTCTGATTGCATAGACAAACCAAGACAAGACTATGTCCATGCCAACAATTCGGCAGATGAGTTCAAGTTTAGGCCTTTTCACCAAGTGCAATATGACAGTGTAGAAAATAAACTGACTTTTGAGAGAAAGTGTGAATTGGGTTCTGGTGTTGCAGACGTTGGGTTAAGTATCAACGGTACCTCTGAAGGTTGTTCATCTCATGTGCCGCTCCATGCTACAGAGCATGTCTTGAGTTCACCTTCTTCTGTAGAAGCTGTGCCTGCTAGGCTTAACAAATTGCATGGTGAACAATTAGCACCACAGATGTGTGTCCGGACATTGATTAGCACAATGCATAACCTATCAGAATTACTTCTGTTTCATTGTTCAAATGACATGTGTGGACTGAAGGAACATGACTTTGAGGCCCTTAAGCTAGTGGTCAATAATCTTGATAAGTGTATATCAAAGAGAATGGGACCTGAGGCTCCAATACAAGAATCATTGTTAACCCAGAAAAGTTCTGAGTTCATCAGAGAGTTTCCTGAGCTTCATGAGGTATGCTGTTTTTTCAGTTAAGTTTTGTTTTTTTATTATCAAAACTAGTTTAGACTTCTGATAAGTAGTATCAGTTGCAAATTCAGTGGATTATTTTTGTTTCTTACGGGTAATTTTTATGGTGAGACATGAGGGCTTGCTCGGCTTGCAGAAACACCGCAGCACGAGTATAAGCAGGAACCACAAAGCATTTGCCCAAACTATAACAGAAGTTTGAATATAACCAATTAGAAGTTGTCTTGCCCTAATATTATGATGCCTCATTATAAAAATGACTTGCGGAAATGTGAAAATGGTCCAAACCATTTTATCCATTTGAGAAATCAGAAACTGTTTTAGACCTCAGCGTTTTAGATCAAGCCATCTGGTTTTTTCAACATCTTAGACCTGAAACATTTGCCTGAGTAAGCTTCTACATTTTTCCCCTGCCAGTATCATTAAACAATCATCCTGTAGCCACAGAAACGTAGTGAAAATGCCCACTGAAAGGCAGTGGATAACATGTATGAGTTATACTATTCGCTTGAGAGATTTAAATGCCATACTCTTAGTGGTGTATATGTATCTATTCTCAGAATTTCTTGATCCTTACTGCATGAATTAGGTCATCTTTACTTTTGTGTATGCACACATAGACATACATATTTCAATGCTTTTTGGTGTGTGTACATATGTGTACTTTTGTATTCTGTTTTTCAAGTTGAACTACCATTAGGATAGTCTTTAATAAGTTCATGTTTCTTGAATTAATGATGTGCAAAAATGTGTCTTTGATTGAGAGCTCGTTTCAAATTTGGAAAAATTCCCTTTTTATTAATTAAATAACAGCATCAGTTAGATTGACTTATGTTTGAATACATGCAACAAGATGATTATATTTGGCTACTCATGATGCGGCATAAAAGAATTTAGGTACCATTGTTGGCTTTTCTCTGTAAGCTTAAATTATTGGGGTTACTAGTAGTTCAACAATGAAAGCTGAATAAGCTGTTTTTCAGGGTGTGACTGTGAGCAGCCCCAAAGAGACAAAGGCGGCATTTTCTGTTTTGAATCAGCCCAACTATCAGCATGTGCAGGAACAAAGGAGTCCTGATATTGCGGCTGGTAAGAAAAGTGAGAAATGTTCAGACTTCACTTCTCAAGGGGGTCATGCAGAGAGAGTGAAAGATGATGACATGACACAGGTACACAAGGATGATGCAGAGAGAGTGAAAGATGATAACATGACCCAGGTATTTATTATTACTTGTTCTTGTTCTTCTTTTGGACCATTATTTGTCAAGCTTAATAATTTTTTCTTCAGCGGATGAATGAACAGAAAATAAGAAAGATTAAAGAGTAGTCATGCTTTGTTTTTGTCATGGATTTAATGGTTTATGGTTTTTAGGCCATAAAGAAGGTTCTTAGTGATAATTTTGTTGAAGAGGAAGATGAGAAGCTACAAGTACTCCTGTATAGGAATCTGTGGCTTGAGGCAGAAGCTGCATTGTGTTCCATCAATTACAAGGCTCGCTTTAATCGAATGAAAATTGAGTTGGAGAATTGCAAGTTGCTTAAAGCTAAAGGTTGAATCTCTCTTAACTTTACTGAATCAATCAATTGCTCTTGCCCTTACAATAATTTGTTTGCTTCAGATTTCTCAGAAAATACCTCTGAGCTGGAGAAATTATCACAGACCACATTTTCTCCTGATCTACATGCAGTTAACAAATTGCCACCTCAGGTTAAGGATGATTCAACACAAGATGTTTCTGTTCATGATTTTCCTATTGCAAACATAAGCAGTCATCCAGATGATGTTGTGGCGAGATCTCAGATTCTAAAATGCCAGGAGTCTGAATCTCATGCAAACCAAAGGCCTACTGCAGACGAGGTTGACAATTTTTTATTTGAAGCTAGAAATGATCAAACACCTCCTACATCCACCTGTAGTTTGTCTAATGCAACCTCTACCAGCAAAGCTGATGATGTTGAGGCTTCGGTCATTGCTAGATTTCATATTCTCAAAAACCGGATTGAGAATTCAAGTTGCTCCAATATGGGAGATCAAATACTTCCTCAAGTTGCATTCAAGTTGTTTGAAAATGGAACTTCGGATGTAAACACGGGACCTGAGTTGCACCGAAACTCTTCTAACCATATGCAAGATAAATTAACAGTGAAGGAGTTCCATCTAAATGATGCCGTGATTCAATCTCCTAGGTTGAACAAGCTAGGGAATCAGCTTCCTGCATCGTGTTATGATAGCTCATCCTTGGACTGGGAACATGTGTCGAAGGAGGAGCTGCCGGCACAAAACTGTTAAACCTTGCATATGATCAGAAACCTTAAGTAGATCGTTATTATATGTAGTTCATGTTTGCTGCCCTATTATGTGTGGATTTGTTGTTAATCTTTGAGAATTTGGATGCTGCCGAACTTCTGAACTTATGGTAATCTGGTCGATCTGTGCATTTGGCTGTCTTTTTGTTTTATTTTTTGTGCCAACTGTGGAACAGCGGGTGCTCGTACATCATCAGGATATTCAACTTAGTCAACCAACTTTTTTGTGGATATTTCCGTAGGCATTCCCAAATGTTGTCCTAGAATCGATGATGCCCTCACGTTCCTCAATTTTAACCTCCAATATCCTCTTAATCGTCAATGTCACACTAAATAGTAAATTCCCTCAGAAGTGAGGTGAGAACAAGACATAAAATTGGACAAAATTTTCCATAGATCATAGTACTTTTGCACTACATGGTACATGCTTATTTGCATTAATTCATTGTCCTGCCGTAAATCATGTCATTGCGCTAATTTCTTTTGAAAATAATACGTGATTCCAAAATAAATGTCTAGAGCATGAACATGGAGACATACTGCTGACATAGCATTAAATTAGCAAAAAGTAAAAGGACATTGTTTTGCCTCTTTTCTTTTAGTTTTCTAAAAAGAAACAAAGATAATGACGTTGTTTTTACTTTTGTATATGTAAGGTTATATCAATGATATGTCTCCATATTATTAGTAGAAAATTTATTGTACATTATTAGGGGTGGGCATTGGGTTTGATTTAGGCATATTTGGAGTACTGATATAGAGACATACCGCTGAAGTAACTTAGAAGAAAATGCAGCAACATGACATCAATAAGACAATAACTTCATTATTTTAACTCTGCAAGTCGGAGTTATGTCAAATGTGCGTTGACCTAAAGCGGGCAACACTACCTTGTATTTTCTGTTGTATAAAAATGGGTTGCTACAAATAAATTGAAATGTGCAGCGATACAATGGTTTGCATCTTTTATTATAATTATATTTCTTCAATTACAATTTGACGTAGCTTCTATTCAAAGTGGTCACATTTTTAATTTTAGCGACAATCTAATCCCCTTCCCAACTATGTGAATAGAATTTAAATTACAGACCTCTTATTTTATAAGAGATTTTACCAACTCAACTAGTTGGTACCCACTTAATAAAAGTGATATTTTTATCAACACAAGAAATTTCACCAACCAATTGACCCACCTAGTAAAAGTAATTTTGAGTTACAGTTTGTACTAATCTCACACCCGTCAAATAAAAAGTGATTTTTTTATTACCTTTTTAAGAAGTAGGAGAGTAGGCAAAATTCAAATGATTCAAAATTAGGTGACCGGTTAAATAAAATTGCATGAAAACCACTTAGTTAAACGCCCTTAAAGCAAATAAGAGGTGATTTTAATTACAATGACATAAACTTGTATCATATGTATATATTACTTTCCCCAATCATAATTAAATGGCTCTATATATTTCGACGTTATATTTCAACCGTTTCAAGTTTATATAGTACACAATATAGTATCTACCCTGCAGCGCATTTTGTATCCAAGCTTTTCCCTAGATGGACCAAAAGGGAACATATACGAATTAATCACACCATGTAAATTGCTAACCAATTACCAATTACGAACATATAGAAATTATCTCTAACTGGAAAATATCATTGGATTTCTCTTTTTCAAATCAATTAAAGAATTTTTTTTAATATTATTATATACTATGTAAATTACATATAAGTTTATAAAAATAGAACATTTTACCTTAGAATTAAGAAGAGGGGGGCGTCAACCAACCCAACCAAAGATTATTAAAAAATCACTTGAGATTGATTTATTTCATATTATTACAATTATTTTTTCAATTTTATTTTCATCTAACTAAATAAATGCAAATATGTGGAAGTAAACACCGTAAATTGTCTTGATCACAATGATAATACTGGTTATATACAAGCTTCCAATTAAATTTTTCATGTCTGTTAGACTTAACTTAAATACTAATAATAGATCCGTAATTTACTATCGTAGTTATTTGATAAGTAGGTTTTTTGTTCAAAAATCAATGCCCATGCACCTTACAACTTATATTAATTTTTTTTTTGTTACATAAATCAATTAACAAATACTACATACTATATGTTTCGTTCTCATACGTGAATGTGTCAAACAGTTAACTAAGAGAATTGCTTTTTGTGATGCACTGAACATGACTATCACATCATAACATTTTGATTTCTATCGATCACTTACAAATATCTAGGCCAAATATTATTCTAGTCCTTAGAATTTGAGCAAATTATTGAGTTACTCTATGTATTAAAAAATGTATATCCAGAAGCTATTTATCTTCATTAAAATCTACTTAACTATGTATCATCTATTTTTTACTAATTGCATTCATTTTTTTAATTTTAAATTATATAAGACATAATTCTTTATTTTATTATTGAAAAATTAGTTTAATAGCTAGAGGCAGATCCAAGATCTTATATAAAACTGAGCCAAACCAAATTTTTAGCATATATAATATGAATGAGAAAATATACACTTACGATTAAGAGGTTAGACGCTAGGAGAAGATTCCCATCAAAATGTATTACACATGAGTTAAAATTGATAGGAGTTTATTTAAAAAATAAGAGAGAGCCTATAATAAATTACGGGCTATTCTGTAATTTTTAGACTGACAGGTATATAAATATTTTATATAACGTTAGAAACTCTTTTGCAAAATATTGAAGGTGTTTCAGTTAATTTTTATAGATAAAAGGGCTTAAATGTGAAGGACTAAGCATTTTCCCAATTATCTCTATTTATTTATGTTAATTACAAGCATTAAGCTTAACAAACATTAGAGAAATGGGTCCAATACAAGTATTCATTATATTAGTAATGGTTTTGCTTTGCGCAACTAGTGTAGTGTCTTAGCTTCAAATTGGCTTTTATAGATATTCATGTGGCCCAGCCGAGTTTACTGTTAAAGATGATGTTAGAAAAGCGTTCATGAAAGATAAAGGAGTAGCTGCCGGCCTCTGGAGAATGCATTTTCGTGATTGCTTTGTTAGGGCAAGTATATATACATACAAATTAAAATTATCTTGTCTTCCCTCGTTTTGGTTAATTAAATTAATTATTTTGTTCTCTATTGATAATGTGAGTGCAGAGTGGAGGACTTGGTTATGATGTTCCCGCAGGAAGAAGAGATGGGAGAGCTTCAAAGGCCTCCGAGGCAACAACGAATTTACCTTCGCCAGCATTTAATGCGAAACAACTCACTCAAAGCTTTGCAGCTAAGGGCTTAACACAAGAAGATATGGTTGTACTATCCCGGTAATTGTTAATTTTTTATTCTTATTAATTAAATGCTAATTAATTATTTTCGAAGTAAATTGAGCATTTTAAAAACGATACACGTATTGCATGCACGAGCACACACCATAGGGCGCTCTCAGTGCAGTTCCTTCACTGACAGCTTATACAATTTCAATGGAAACCCATGTGTGCAGTTGACTTGAAGAGGAAGTGTCCAAAAGGTAACAATAACTCAAACTTGGTGGTACCAATGAACCCAGCTAGTCCAAGCATCAAGACAACCATGTCAGTCACCATGTTGATATTCTATGCAACCGAGGGCTCTTTACTTCAGACCAAACTCTACTTACTGACGCAGCAACATCGTATCGAATTAAAAACAATATGGGGAAACAAATTTGCTGCTGCTATGGTCAGGATGGGCCCAATAGGTGTTGTAACTGGTCAAGCTGGAGAAATTCGAGCCAATTGTAGGGTTATCAACAGCAAGAACGCATAGCCTAACACACGCATATCTATAGCGAAAAATAAAGATTGGATTACAATATTTATTAATAGCAAGATCAATTTGTGATGATAAATCGTCTCATCTCAGATGCTTACAGCCTGATTAGGATGATGATGGAGTGGGTATTTAAATCTAAATGGATCGCTGAAATGGCTTTCTAGCCCACTAAAATGTTATCAAATTTATATATATACTGGAAAAATCAAGGTTCGGTTACAGTATTATAATAGCTAGATCAATTAGTAATCTTAAATCGTCTCATCTATATATGTTGCTCACAAAACGTCCATGGATCTAATCATATAAAAATTAGTCTTCTAATTGGCATTTTGTATTTTGATGAGAATCGGTTGGTATATAACAAAATTGTAACCATAAGGCATGCAAGAATTTTTCTTTTTTCTAATTTTTTTCTAATAAATGCGTGAGTTTAATTAAAAGACATGCCAACTTGTTGTTTCAATATCTTTTTCTCTCTATTTTCCAAAAAAAAAAAAAAAAAATTCTTTCACACTACTTTCTTCAAATATTCTACCAAACATTAAATTCAATTTTATTTCATAATTCTTTTTTTTTTCAAAAATTAAATCGGTGGGCAAAGTCTAAATCAAATCATTTTTTTATTCCCCAACTTTCTCAATATTTGAACTAAGATAACCAACTAACTAAAATTACTAAAAACTACTCAACCAAAGCTATGGATGTAATTTTATAGTTCTAAAATGCACTGCTAGAAAGTGATAATTTTTTAGAATGCAGCTATGTTAAATACTTATTGAGAGAGTTTTACCGTCTTAGTGGTCCTTCCCGACTTGAATCTGAATTAGTTAAGACCCAATATGATCTTTCGAATACCAAATGATTTAATATACCGAAAAAAAAAGTGATCATTTTCGAACAATATATAAGAGAAACCACAATTATTCACCCTATGACACTGGGATTTAATTTGATCAACGTTATAGGGATTACTTCACATAATACCACTACAGTTTACCTACCAACACCTATAAGCAGAGGCCATTATTCGCTGTTACTATAACAACTTTCATGCCATTCGAAAACCCCAATAGATTTGCTGCAATTACTTTCAAACAACAGCCATTCACCACAATTATTCAATTTTGATAAAGAAAAGTTCTTTCTTGATTAAGCTTGTCATAAAACCTTATCTTCACCCACAACTAGCTCGAAACGGCCTCCGTTATGTTAACATGAATATGTTAATAATATTGATTTTGATGATAACAAATTTTATATGGTTTTTGACAAAAATATTGGAGCTATTTCTTAATAAACGAGAGCCCTTTTAATCATTGCCTTATTTCTTCATAAAAGATGGATTTTCAAATTAGAAAGAGATTCTCTACAAAAACTCGTTTAAAATTGCAATTCTGGTTATAAACGGTGAACCGTTTATTTAAAACGGTTAACCGATTAAAGGCAGAGAGCAACACATTTCCTAAACCTCTAACCGTTTATGAAAAACGGAAAACACAAAAGATGGGAAGGTTACTGGAAATTAACGGTAAACCGTTTTCTTTTAAACGGTTAACCGATTAGCACCAGAGAGCAACATATTGCCTAAGCTCTAGCCGTTTATGAATAACGGAAAACACCAAAGATGGGAAGGCTACTGGAACCTAACGGTGAACCGTTTATTTTAAAACGGTTAACCGATAACGTCCAGAATCACTGATTAACCAAAACTGATAAGGTTAAATTGTTTTGCAGGTTACTAGAGACAAACGGCGAACCGTTTATTGTAAACGGTCAACCGATAATATCTAGAGAAGCCACTTCACGCAAGTCCTTAATCGTTTAGTGTAAACGGATAACCAATGTTTATCTTGCAGGTCTCTGGAAGTTAACGGCGAAAGGTTAATCCTAAACGGCAAACCGTTTATTTGAAAATTGGCCCAACAGTAACTTTGACCAGCCTAAACGGTTAACCGTTAATGGTTAACAGCGAACCGTTTTCTGTCCGACAGTTTGTAACGACTAGATTTTCAGCTCCAAGTATAAATAAGCTCATTCAAATTCAAAGAAACTTGATCACAACACAACCATTTGAGCTAATATTCGAGAATACAATCTTCATAGAGCTTAGAACACATTCTTGCTTCATCTATTCACATATTAAGCATCATTGTGTAATCTTATATATTGTGAGAGGCAAAACAGTTTGTAATCTTTTACGTTGAGTGATTGTAAGTGTTGGGATACACTTGGGTTAAGAGATTGGAGATAATCTCTTGTTGTAAAGGTCCATTGACACCTTGGAAGTCAAGTGTAAGCATTTGAAGCTTTGGAGGCTTGCTTAGTGGAATCCTCAAGCCCGGAAAGCTTGGAGGCGTGGACGTAGGCGAGGTTGGCCGAACCACGTAAAAATCTCGGTGTTTGAATCCCTCTTCCCTTATCTTTTTATATTGTGATCATCTTAATTGTCATTGCTTTGAATTTGATTTATAATTGCATTAAGATTTTCTTTAATAAATTGAATAATTTTTTAGAATCCCAATTCACCCCCCCTCTTGGGTTGCATACTTATATTTCACGTTATGTCCCTACCATAATCATAGCATCCTTCTTATTAATTCATTAAGAGAAAACTAGGAGTAGACGATGAAAAAAGACTATCATAGAGGGAGATGGATGACAATTCATGCCACACTAA
>NW_006262339.1:13751542-13820435 GCF_000493195.1 Citrus x clementina | reverse complement strand
CGGACGAAGCCCAAGTCACAAACTCAGCCTGTTAGGCGTATCCCTAGAACATTCAGGAATGTAACACAGTGGCAGCTCCGCAGCAGCTCAACAGATTGTAGCTGAAGCTCGGCAAGCACAAATAGTTAGTTATCATTAACGTCTTTGAGTGTAAGGCAGCATGGCGTTTGTTTTAAATTGCACAGTTGTCACTCTATTATTGGTTAGATGTTAGATTTGTATTAGCTGAGTTAATTTTATCAGTGTAATATAAATACCATACATTATAATCATTTTCAGCACGTTACAAAATACAAAATTTTCCTTCTTGCGTTCAATGTTTTCTTTGTTTTTTTCTATTTGAAGACACATCATTACAAGCTTTAACATGGTATCAGAGCCATACAACATGGTAAGTTCAATATTACAACTTCATCCTGTTTATCCTTTAGCTTTATGCAACCTATCAAGCTGGATCGAATGAACTATCTTGTGTTCAAGACACAAGTTCTTGCATCAATCATCAGGAATGATCTTGAAGGTTTCATTAATGATGATAAGCCTTGTCCTACTCAATTTCTATCAGAATTGATTGGAGAATCAAGCAAATCTGAGGTCATAACTAGAAGGCCAACTGAAAATCCAGAGTATATTGTGTGGAAGAAGACTGATAAGTTGCTTCAGATCTGAATGTTTTCATCAATGGTGGACAATGTGCTGATGATGGTGATAAGCTATTAGACTTCACAGGATCTTTGGAAAAGACTTGCAGAAATCTTCATGTCTCAATTCAAAGCTCATTACATGCCTCTGATGTTGCAGATTCAAACTATAAAAAAAGGATCACTCTGGATTGTGGTTACGTCAATAAGATGAAGAAGATTTTAGATAGCTTAGACATTAGAGGTAATGAATTTTCATCAAATAAATTTATTATGCACATTCTTGCTAAATTGGATGATTCCTATATGTCATTTGTTACAAATTATTAACTAGGCTTGGGAAGGAAAAAAAAAATTACTATTGAGGAATTGTTTTCTATGCTGCCAAGTCATGAAATTAGACTTGAAATGAGCAAAGAAAAAATTTGATAATGCATGACATTAGTGCAAATTATGCACAGAAAGCACAGAACTACAATAAGCATTAGTAGAAAAATGGCCTTTGCTGAAACTATTTTGGTGTCGGGAACATGTTTTATTGACATTAAATTTTAGTGTTAGGATACCTAAGCCAATGTCATACCGACACTAGAAAAAATCTGAGCTTCTACGTTACTATGGTATCAAAAAAATTTTGATTCTTGAACATCACACACATAATGATTATAAGAAATTGAATGAATTTTGGCTCTACGGCGTCAACCAAGTACTGATGCTATAGTATTACACTAATAACAATACTATGGTGTCAATGTTTATTGGAGATATATATATAATAAAATGAAAATTACAAAATTTGCAATTGGCATTTGATTTGAAATATTTATTGAATAATATAAAAGCTTGTTACGTTGTTTAGAACTACACCATTGAAACATAAAGCCAAATAATTATTTTAGACTTATAAGAAGCTTATAATTTACAGCAGAAGCTAAAAGCATCAATCGTCAGCATTACAAGTCTTTGAAGTTTGCAACTAACTGTCTAACTTTGACTGCACAACCTTTGCAAGCATTCCGTGACCAACAAATTCCATGAGGTACAAATAAGTATAAGCTTACGAGGCTGCATTAAGAAGAATTAAGTGAGCATCTTGTGTTTTGAAAAGTAAACTAAAAATGAAGAAAATTAAATACCTAAAGTCAATCTTGGGGCAATGTCTAAAACAATTTAAATTTGGCATTAAGAAAATAATAGAAAATTTAAAGTACCTTTAGTCAAAAGACTCAAGAATTTACAGAGTGATTTGAGTTCTGAGAATGGCCAATATCACCTACATAAATAATAAATTTTTAGCCGAAGAGTAATCATGCATTTGCACAAGTGTTTTCAAACAAACTTAAAATGTATCCAACAGCCGATCATCGTATGCACTATATCGTGCACTTCTTTGTAACTTCACCATCTGGAACAATGGAAAGAGCTGATTAAGTGTTCATGGATTGATTAAAGCAACGTGAATGGCATGATGATTAAATAATTAATTATGTAAGCCTCATCAGCAAGACAGACAGCTAAGTTCGCTTGAGCATCAGCTTAGAGTTCAGGTTCTTCCAAATGTGCGAAGAAAATGTTAGAAACTTGTGCAGAAAAAGGAAAAAGCAGCAGCAAGAACCTTTATAACTAATACATGTGAATCTATCAGAGGAATAAAGACATTATCTTGTACTAATCGATAAGAACCATTAGGCACAAAAACTATAGTCATCCTTAGAACATGAGCCATCTGGATGGAAAGAAATTTATTAGCATCTTAGTCTTGGCCTCTCCACATAGTTCAGCCATGCCGTGGTGTTTGGTCTTCCATAAACCAACAACTTGCATCAAGAAGCAACCTGTTTAAGAAAGGCTAGGAAAAAAAGAAAAGAACAACGAGATAACAGTCAGGATATGATGAAATGTTGCCATCAATGATCCAATCATAAAGTCCAATTTTTTTAAAAACTTTTTATGAAGGAAAAAAAACTGCATACAGACAAGTTTGGAGTCTCCTCGGACATGGATATTGAAAAATCCTTTTTCAAGAGCATATTTTAATCCCAAAATCAAGCCTCGATATTCAGCAACATTATGTGTTACTTTGCCCACACCCTCTCGCAATTTACAAATCTGTTCAAAAAAGCAAGTTAAATAAATAAATATGTTAAAGAAATGAACTGGTTCACAATAATAACCTGACTGCATACCAAACTTCCATCATCAGCACGCAGTACAGCAGCTACACCAACCGGTCCAGGATTTCCATTTGATGTTCATCAAATTCAATAACACAGGAACACTGCAAATAAATAACCAATGTAACTAGATACTGTATTGGACAGCCCTCCATCAAAGGAATCGTCATAACGCAAGCATCAACTTGGCACAAAAAATAAAAGACATTTTCAAAAATACTCCACATTTTAGCTAAATTTACTCTAGCAACTGTAGGATGGTAACACCCAGTTGAGTACAAAGAATGGGCCAGCAGCTAGAAAAGGACTTGCAATAAAGTCACTCTAGCAAATGTAATATATTTAACTTTATGTAAAAATGAAATAATACTTACACGACAAGATGTCAAGATGTTGCTTGGGCCTCAGCATCATGATCCAACCTAACATGCTTTCTCAAAGAATCAGCTAAAACGGACATTGAATCAAATTCATGTTGCATCATATTTAGAATAATATGAAAGAAAAATAAATAAATATGTCTAAGAAAAAGCTCACCAATATGTTCTCCAAAGCATGAAAAGGTTATTCACCAGTATTGGGTAAATGCAGGATGAAGGTGTGTTTTAGGATATAGTCTTACACTTTAGCATTTAACATAAAGTGGCTACTTTTGCAAGTAGAGAAAGATGGCCAAGCAATTACACTCATCTATCCAATAGTCTTTTCATAAGACTAGCCAATGGTATCTATATTTTATTCTGAGGCATAAGATGTAACTACAGATTGCAGGCATAAGAAAAACAGCAAACAGAGCAAGGATATTACTGTATGTTTTGCATTATAAACCATGAGCAATTCACGACAACATTTAGATAAAACTCAATCATTCAAAGAAAAAAAGGAGATACAGCTGAAATATTTACCAAGCCTCTACCTACATAAGCAATTGATTGTGCTATTCTTCAACAAGGATGTACTAGTTCAGAAAATACTAGTGTCTCCCAGCTTACCCCAATCTCTGGTCCGATCGTATCCTGTGGTCTCTTTTTAGTTATTGGGTCCTAAAACAAAAAAGTTTCAGTCACCAATCTCAATATTCTTTGATGCTACAAGATTGACAGGAAGTTCTTAACTGAGAAAATGAAGTTGTTAGATGCAGAAACAAAGGGAATATTAGCCTAGTAACAAAAAATAAGAGATAACATGTTTATGACAGAAAACCAAAATAATGTTCATGAGAGGAGAAGATAAAATATCTAAAGTTTAAAAATATTTATTAGCAAATCAAAGAAAATACAGTAAAATCATGTGTTACCTCTTTAAAAAGTTCAAGTTACAATACAATAATGAGATAGAAATAAAATAAATTCAAGAAACCCCGTAAAGACAACAAATTTCCAATAATCATTCAATCTTAAAAGATATTCAAATATTACAAAAAGCTAAGTAGAGAGTTACTATTATGGAAAAGATGGATCATTCGGACAAATAATGTCTAACTACAGCAGTCACACAAAGAAATTAAGGTCTCTTTTTTAATAAAGTGGTAATTCTCAGAAGCCTCTCTTTAACAATCAAATTTTCAGAAGAAAAAAGGGGAAAAAACTTACAAGAAATGAAATCTAGTTGGAAAACACAAAAACTCTATTATTATAGGCACCATTTTACACACACTAACTACATCCCATATCCCATTTGCAGAAACGGAAAATATAAAATGAAAAGTGCAATCTGGGTTTAAGTACCAAAGCGTTAAAGGCTTCCACATGATTCACACTGATACAACTTTGCATGTGCCACGTCGTTCGCAACGTGCTGTCAAGAGGAACTCAAAATATCATGCATGAGGTCACGTTTGCATGCATGCATGGAGTCACGTTCGCATGCAAGCATGCAATGCCCACGTAGCTAAGTTCTTGTTCCATTATGGCCAAGCAATCGGGAGTGATAATAACCACGTGCAGGAACGTGTCACGGTTTATGTTGTTTTTTCTTTCCTTTATGGTAGTATATAGACCATTAATTTCGGTTATAGTTGCTGAAGTTGGGTAGTGGAATGATTTGTATTTATGCTCTTTGAAATCAATTAAAGAAATATGTTGAATATTTCCAATTGAATTTTCAGTGTGGTTTGTTCTCACCCTAAGAGAATATTTTTGCTATCCTTTGCTATCGTTAACGAACCTTTGACTGGGACCTATCACACGCTCATTTGCTTCAACCACCCAAACTAAACAAGTAAAAGAACATTGGACAAGTAACCAAATGTTTGAAAGAAAGACAAGATGAAGAGGGAAGAATTGTTTTGCCAAAACATTTCAAGAACTGTTTAATTTAACTACCCTAACTTAGAGTAAGAAAAATTAAAAATATATATTTGAGTATCAGTCAAGATTTATGACACTATAATATCAATAAGCTCTGACACTAGTTTGTTAAAAGCGCTTAAAACAGTTTAGGTAAATATCGTTACTTTTTAAATGGTACAACGGTTTAGCATAAGTGAAACTCTTTTTTTATTAACAAAGCCTAATATTGGTAATAATATGCCTAATAATGAGGATCTGGTAGCTTTTTGTGGAGATAAGAATGATGTTTCTCATATTTGTTTCAAACTTGGTCATAGAGTCTTATCACTCTAGAAACAAATTTAATTATGAATTTAGTCCTAGACAAGAAAGGGGTAAACCGAGTGATTTCATATCTAGAGGTGGTTAATTCTTTGGTGGAAATTATGGAAGAGGTTCTAAGAGAGGATACATTGGTTTTCTTAGGACTGGAGTTTTTCCATTCAACTTGGTGGTATAGTAGTTGCAAATACACTCACCACTAAACATACACCATTAAACATATCTACCTTATAAATATCTTACATGTACCTAATATCACTAAGAATTTACCTAGTGCTTCCAAATTATTGGTTGATAATAATGCAATTATTAAATTGCAATCATTTGTTTGTTTTGTTAAGGACAAGAGTATACAGATCATATTGCTCAAAGGGATTGCTAGAGATAGACAACTATTCTCACCTTAAAACATACTTTGAGTTGTAATTTCACAAGAAATCCAACTATTTAGAATATTTGGTTGTTCTTGTTATCTTAACCTAAGGCCATATAATCATCATAAGCTTGATTATAGAAATACTAGGTGTATATTTTTGGGGCATAGTTCATTACACAAAGGATATCAGTGTTTATACTCCTATGGGATGATCTATATTAGTAACAATGTCATCTTTGATGAATCTTCTTCTCCTTATCAGTCTGAAGTTGACTTCTCTTTAGTGTCAAACACTTGTCATTAGTCTTCGTCTAGTCCAACTTCAATTCCAATTCTTCATTTCATCAGACTATAGTACAATTTGATCTTTCTTTCTCTCAATCTCCACAAACTGCAGATATGATCCACTGATAATTTTGCTGATATGTTCACTAAAGATTTGCATACATCAGTATTTGAGAAATTAGCCCACAATATTGGGATGCATTGTCTCAATAAATTATCGAATTGATACATGAGGAGCACCTCATTAGGGGGAGCATATTTTTAAAGAGAAGAACTTTTGCAGCTATATAAAACAAATGTGCATTGTACTCTTTTACTTCGATAAGATTTTATTCCATCAAGTTTCACTGGTAAGGTTTTAACGAGACAGTATTGAAGCACGTCTAGCTCCACTTCTTAACATGAGAATTGTATGTAACTAATGTTGTGAATTTAAGGGGGAGTGTCATAAACTATGGCGATTTCACTACTTTTCTAAAGTCCCATATCAAATTCTTGTTAGGTTAGTGGCTTACAGTCTTAAGTATATAGATATTAAAATCTAACATATGAAATCCCACTTAACCCATTAACTAGGGGTGTTCGCGGATTGAATTTTTCAGATTGGATAGCAATCCATATCCGATCCACAATTTTACGGATTATAAATTTTTAATCCAATTCAATCCACGGATGGGTGAAATTTAATTAAAATCCAATCCATACATTTGCAGATCGGATGCGGATTTGACCTAATTCATATCCAATCCACCATTTTACGGATTAGTTTTCAGATTAAAAATTTTTAATCATGTCCTATCAATGAACTAACTAAATAAAAGAATTAATATATAAATAATTTTACTACTGATCAAATTCAAAATTAAATAATATTTAAATAAATTAATTGTTGAAATAAAACTAGAAAATACATTCAAAGTTTCAAAATATAAGATAATAAAAAAGAAAAAAAATCTCATTTGTTTAGATCAGTACATGAAAATTAACGGTTTAGGAAGCTATATTTTTTTATTTAATTATTTTTATTTTATATTATTATCGGATAAGATATAATATGGTGTTAATGTAATTATATTTTAACTTATTTATTTATTAGTAAGTATAATGTCATATTTACAAGTTTAATTTTTTTATTAAACAAATATTTTTTTTTACAGATTTGTGGATTTTTACAAATTTACAGAAGTAAATTTATATCCAATCCATTGACTATGGATTTTCAAAATTTCAATCCAATCCACCAATCAAAGGATCAGATTTTTACGGATCGAATTTCTACGGATCAAATGAATTGAGCGGATTGGATTAAATTCTGGACACCCCTACCAGTAACTACTATATGTGTGTCTGTATGTGTGTATGGGTTCCTCTTGCAATAAGGTATCAATTAACAAAAACTTAACAATAATAAACTATTAATAACAATGTATTTGAAATACTTTATTTTTAATTTAAAATTTTTTTCTTTATCTATTTTATTTACAACATAGTTTATCACAATATAAGCATGATTTACCTACAAAAACTTATAAATAGAGGCCATTACTCTTTATTACATAACAACTTTCACACCATTACAAAAACCTTAAGAGATTTCTTGTATTTACCTTCAAACAACAACCATTCACACACAAGTAGCTCTAAGTAGGCTCTATTATCACCCTACTATAATCACAACATCTTTTTTATTAATTATTATAAGAAAATTGACAATAGATGACCGAAAAAGACAATCATAAAGGGGGATAGATGAAAGAAAATATATCTGTTAATATTGTTATATATGCGCCTGTTACTCAATTATGACAAATCCCTCAAGAAGTTATGATATTACAAGTCACAAGTCTGTCACACCACAATTTAGTAAAAAATTCACTTTTTATTGAATTTTCAAAATATTTTTTGATTTTTTGTGGGAAAATTGTATTATTTCAATTAATATTATTGGTATTTTGAATTCTAGTATTGTTATTATTATTTTTCAAATTCTGTAACATTGTTTTAAAAAATAAAATCTGTACAACTTAGATAATAATAATTAAAAATCCAATAAATATTTTGTGCTCAAACTACAATATCTATTTAATCATACAAACTACAACATCAACTATTCAAATATTCAAACCGCAGCCACAACTCCAACCACGAGCAACTTTTTCCTCCAATTCTTCATTATTTTCTTTGAAATTAGCCTCCTCTAAGTAATTCAATTCCTTCACTTCATCAACCTCATCCATTTGTTTCAAATTTTCCGTTACTACAGCAAAGTAACATATTCAAAATATTATTAATTAATTATCCCAAAATTATTAAATGTATAGGGGGCTATAAACCTAGGCAGGTTTGCAACCTAGTCAAGTTCGCATAAATTGCATAACATTTGTAGAAAAGGGTTTGGGCATTCCAATTAATAATAAATTCAATCATAAAATTCCATATCATAATCTCTTGGAACCAACTCCAACCCACATGGGTAAAATTTACAAACAAATTCAAGTTTTGAAAATAATCTACTGCCAAAAAAATCGAAAAAACAGTACCTTACCTTATGGCAAGGGCCACGTAGTATTAAAATCTTTCTCAAATGATGAAACTCATTTTTTAGGGACTAACCAAATCTTCCGCCAAGAAAAGTTCGTAGCCACTACAATTTGAGGATAGATCTTTATTCAAACTTCTGCTTTTGCTTTTTTGTATTTATTTAAGCTAACTCGTGTAGTCTAGAAGAAAGATAAGAGTGAAGAGGGTCTATAGTTGGGAAGCAAAGGGAAACGAAAATAAAAATGCAAAAGTTAAAACTTTAAATTAAAAAAATAAGAATTAATCTAAATAGCATCATTGTTGGAATCCTCACGATTTGACTTAGGGTAAATGTCTGCTCTCTCTTCTTATTGTTGTTGTTGTTATCATCATCATCATTATTATTATTATTGTTGTTATTGTTGTTTTAATAATTATTATTATTTTCATTATTATTGTTATAATTGTTAATAATAATATTTTTTTAATAATAATAATCTCAATTATTATAATAAATAATAATAAAAGTGACAACAATTAACTAAAGGTGTTTTAGTAACTTAAAATCATCCATTTTAATTCCTAGACAATAAAAACACATTCGAAATATAGTTAATTTTAATTTCAATTTCTACAACTCAACTAAACAACTTATTTTCATTTTAATTCTCAACTAAACAATTTATTTTCATTTTAATTCCACCCTATTTTGATTTTGTCCACCCCAATTATCAATTGATAAACACACCACATAAATCCAAATTGTTAAATTGTTTAAACTGTAACTTTCTCCTTGCACGACATGAGCCTTTCACCACGAGTCTGAGTAATAATGAGTTTGCATACAGTCTGAGATTTTTAGTCACTATCCTAACCTTTCAAATAAATAATTAAATAAATTTGTACTGCATTTGACATTCGACTAATATGATGTTTCTCATCAGAATTGACTAAAGGTGACCACAAAAAAGAAAAAAAATGAAAAAAAAATGTCTGCACCAAGATAATATGGATGGAAAGATCAACTACTAACCATTAAAACAACTAGCGAGGAGGATTCTCATCCCCACTGCAAAAGAAATTGTATCTGCAACAGAAATTGCATTAAGTGCACAAAAATAGAGTAGTAATTCAGTCATCTCACCGACTACAATAACTAAATTCATCGACAGAAAAATACTGCATGGAAGCAAATCTACTCAAGTAGTAAGCTCCATGATAGCACTAACAATGTCTCCATTATGTGTCTTCAGAGCTTTGACAGCCTTGCTTCTTGAGACACCGGCCTGTGTCATGACCAAATCAATGTCCCGAGGCTCAACTCCCGTCTCATCAACTTCCTCCTCTTCCTCATCTTGTTGTGCACCAGCAGCAGCAGAAGAGGCATCTGGTTTCGCCATCACCGATCCCATGTCAGGCATCCTGAACTGCTGGGCAGCCTGTGTCTGCAGCTGGGAGCTCAAATCCTCTATTTTGGCTTCCCCAAATATGACGTACGTTTCAGAATTTGGGCTCTTGAAAACATCAGGCTTTGAGATGAAAAATAGTATCTGCAAACTCAGAAAAAAGAGAGAAAAAAAGGAAAAAAGAAAAAATTGATAACCATCCATCAACTAAGCAAAATAACTTCTTAACAAATATAATAACATAAAAAGCCTTACATTTTTGGTTCTCTTGATGGTTACCCTGCTAACTCCTGTTACAGGTTTCATGCCCAACTTCAGCATTGCCTTGCGGCTCTTTTTCTCACTTCTGCTCTGCTTTGAACTCCCTCCTGCAACTCAGTAACCAATCAAGACTACTTAAATCACTGTAGAAACTACATCCATTGCATTTCAACCTTCAAACAAAAATGACAACATAATTCCATATAAATGGCAATAGCTAAACCCGACACTTAAAGACATCGAACCCACATATTATGTAGATTAAAAGCAGTCAAATACCTATACAAGTTGCAATAGCTAATAATAAGATTGTAGAAAAATAAAGTACTATATAATATGGTTAAGCAATGCACATCCAGGAAACAACGGGAAAAATCAGCGTACAACATGATTGAAAAAACTTGGAATTGTGAAAAGGGTAAAAGCATGGTGAGTCATAATGAAATACACTACATTAAAAAGGAAAAGACCTCTATCCAAAGCCTTTTGGGTCGCACAGTCATGCAGAAGGCCTTGGAATCATCTAGAGTCTAGAAAATGTGCCCTTTGATTTATCCAATCAGCAATTTTAATTGATGGAAATTGTATGTTGCTTGCCAGGGAACCAACAAACAAAAGTAACATCAAAACATCCAGCTAGTTTTCTACTAAATTGGGGAACAAAAAAGTACCAAGTTACCTACATCAAGGTAATTTAATGAGCAAAAACAAGTTTTCAATTCAGTATTCAGAATTCACAAGAAGGGTTCATGCCATCATTAAAAATAAGAAAAAGAAGGTTTAACATGGAATAACTCTTTACCCCAGCTGCCAATCCCTAACTCTATTAAAAATGTTAATTGTAATCCCACACCAACCCTACCTCAACATATTCATAAACACCATTCATGTCAGTGGCTAAAACCATAAAAGAACTTTCTAATTCTTCAAATTCTCTTTCAATAACCAAGTTATTGTCCACAACAAACAAATTCCAATGCAGGTAAAGTTTGCAAAGGAGACGGAAAAAGGAACAGGACCAATTCATTGAATATCTTTCTTTTTTACTTCCAACCAAAAGCAAACGAATTTAGATTTGTTAATGTATTCAATGGTCTCCATTGGATAAAAATTTTAGTTCCTGAGACACTGAGTAACAATATAAATGCTTATTATTGATCCTATTGGTTTAATGTAAAATCAAGCAATGAGAAACGCCCTGCAATTCAGTAAGCAACCCAAACTATATCGGTTTACACATAATAACACAACCTAATTTCCAAAATCATCCTCTAAGACCAAAATCGAACTCTTCCAAACGAATAACATATAGTATAACAGAAGATGAAATTCATTCAGAAAAAGAAATGCAATAAAACCAAGTAAAGCAAATATAAGCTCTCACAGGAGTGCAAAAACATTCAAAATAAAAATAGGAAACCCAGAATATAAAAAAATAAAATAAAATAGAACAAACAACCTTGAGCTCCATCGTCTTTGTTGTCATCGTCGTCCTCGTCATCATCGTCATTGTCGTGGTCATCATCTTCTTCCTCATCGTCCTTAACATCTTCAACTACAGGCTCATCCTCATCCTGCAACATTTAAACATTTAGATTTAAAGAAATATAAACAAGCTAAAAACCCAAAAAAGGAAAAAAGAAAAAAGGAAGACCTGAGGCTTAATTTTTTCAGGTTCCTCGACTGGTGTCTCAACGATGGGAGCTGGTGGCGACATTTTGATAAAATTGATAAGCTTTCTCTAGTTTAGCCTCGATAGATAGGGATAACTTTGTTCTGTTAGGTTTGGTTGCCGCTGCTTCTTTATTTGCTTGCCATTTTTAGATTTGGACGAGAGGTTTCTGCGTTGGATTATCAAGACTAAAGAGGGGTTCCCACGTTATGGGCCACCTCCAAGCTCATTTTGGTAAGCCCACTTCTATCTTCTTTCTTTAATGTTACATATTTATTTTGTATATAGAGTCATAGTCATTGTTCACGTTCCAGACAATTAAATTAAAATTATTCCAAACCAAACTAAAGATAAAAAATAATACGTTATGATGTGTGTTTTTCTTTTCTATATTTTTCGGATGTCTACAATCCTAGACTTTATTAAAGTTTGAAAAATTATTAAATCATAAGACTTAATAACTTTTCTACACTTTAATAAATTTAAAACCATGGATTGGAATGTGAATACATATACACACATTATGATATATCTATATATATATAGAGAGAGAAAAAGAAATGTTCCAGTCAGGATTTTTAAAGTGCAAAAAACCTTTAAAACCGCATGGTTTTAAAACAATAAGCTTTTAAAGCCGTGTAGTTTTAAAGTTTTCCCTAACTTTCCCGCACTTTAAAATCCCTGACCAGAAAACTATTATATATATATATATAGCACTGATTCAATCTAAAATAATGAATTTTTTAAAGTCCGTGAAAACTAATAAGCCATATCATTTAATAGTTTTTTCAAACTTAATAAAGTTTAAAATCCTAAACCAGTCAGGACTATACATACATATAGGGGACAAATTTAGAGAAATACTTATAAAATTAATGAATTACAAAGATAAGTTTTCACAAAATGTTTTTGAAAGGACTTTGACGATAAATTCACCCTCTAATGGTCCATTTCACAAATCCTTTTAAAATCAAAAGATAAAATGGTCACTAGATTTTGAAACCGAATCCATGCATTTGCTGGTTTTCAGTTTCACTTACACAAAACAGACTGAAGATGTCAAGATTTTCACTTACATTGATGATTGAACACAATGATGATGGAGCTACAAACACGTTGACTGGAAAGATCGTAAACACTAATAGCACACAATAACTCAACCATTTCTACTTCAAAAGGCTTACAGTTACTGCTACCTACCACAATTTTGCCAGCAGGAGTCTACAATAGTACTGCTGATTCAAATACTTGCCCTTCTATAAAAAGAGCATAAGAAAGCCATGTAAAGCCATATATGCTAAGGGCGTTCCCTGCCTACTGTTGTGGTGCCTAACTTAACAATTAGCTGTAGATCAGGTAACTAATTAGTCAGCAATCGGGCTCACTTATCAGCGAGCAGCAACATTGCTAACCCTATCAGTGACTATTATTTTGATCGTAGTCACATTGTAAATAAACATCCTAAAGAAAAATCCTCCACAAAAGCTTAATTAAAGCAAAGTTCTCAATTCTCTGTTTGCTGAAACAGAGATGTATGCATCAGCAACAAAGCATCATAATACAAATTGTACATGCACTCTCCTTCTCCTCCTCCTTCCCATCAAATATAGGAGGAAACAACTTCCAAGTACGACCTTATATGAAAAATAAAAAATGAAAACAAGGAATTATAAAAAAGCCTCCATATCATAACATAAATACATAGATTGGATGTATTTCACTTACATTAAGTTCAACTAAGACCGTGGAGATTGTTTAACAGATTGTTAAAGAAGAAGACTGATTGTTCAAACCAAAATAATAAGTGACAAAAGAAAAAGGTACTTCTATTGTATCAATAAACGCAACATAAGCTTCCTTTTGGGAAATTCAAAAAACTGATATTAATCATCTACAAGAAAAGTAATATACATGTAAAGAGAAATAAAATTCATATTTAAAAGTACAAAAGGACTGACAGTAATCATGAACTTTCTTTGAACATGGGAACACCTTCCGGTCTTAGAACAATATAAAGCAAAAGCGTAGAAATGCTTTCAAGAATCAAGAGCTACATAGAATTACTAAATTCATAGCATTGAACCTTCTCCTATATCAATATGCACAACAATACCTATGTACACATCAAAGTATCAGATATAATTTCTTTCTAACAGTAACTGAGAATACTTAGATTCATTTGCATACTAGATAACCATTTCTACTGCTTAACAATCAAATTCTAATAATGAATTTGACTGTAAAGAAGCAAAAAAAGGCACTTTTCCCATTTATGCACCATCAACTGCAATTGAGATACAATAAAAAGTTTCCAGGACCAAAAGTAATGGTATCAAGCAATTGTTCATTTATTAATGGTCTGTTTTGTCATTGATCTCTTCCTCTTCCAATCACCAATATGCTCAGCATGGCAATGCGCCGGTTCAGGTTCAGTCCAGAAAATGCATGGTGCAGCCGAATCACAAACATAGCAGTAACACTGCATATAAATAAATAAATAAAAAATTGCAGAACTAAATTCTGTGTTTATGTAGAAAGAATCTTATACAATTAATAAATTTAATGAAGAACAAAACTTTCTTACCAGTTCACAGTAGCTCTCATGAGATGTTGCGTCAAATGGGAATTTCACACAGAGATGCCTTGAATGTGGATAATCTCTGCAGGCCACCTATTAAATCAATCAAAATCCTTAATATTTCAAGGGAAATAAATAACGACAACAACAATAATAATAATGAGGCCTTAGTTCATTTACAGAAATAATCAGGAAATTAAGCCCAAGAAAGAAGAAAAAAGGAAAATAGAAAAAGCACAAACCTGGCCTTTTTCGGCAATGACAGAGATGTCATTGTTAGCATCATCGGCAGAATCAAGAGTCTTGGACACGGAGAGCTTGCTAATATCAACAGACTCAAATGGGTCAAAATCAAGAATAAAGCAATCCTCAGTTTCTTCAAAATGCTTCAAGTCTGTATTTCTTTTGAGGCAAAATACAGGTCTAACTGGAGTCCCATCTTCATCTTCCTCTTTAGAACCACTCATCTTCAAAGAAATTGGCGATATCTCTATCACCTCCAACTCACTTTCCCCCATTCTGGATCAAAACCCTAGACAGGCAGAGAAAGGTCTCAATTTCGAA
Organism: Citrus x clementina; assembly: GCF_000493195.1. Classification (NCBI taxonomy): domain Eukaryota; kingdom Viridiplantae; phylum Streptophyta; class Magnoliopsida; order Sapindales; family Rutaceae; genus Citrus; species Citrus x clementina. The sequence goes on along the minus strand of NW_006262339.1, from coordinate 13,805,346 downwards.
TGCGAAAAGACCGTTAGGATTTCTCAGATTTACACAGTACACACGGAATGAAAGGATGTATAAATAACATCGAGTGGGGTGGGTTAGTAATAAATAAATAAACCCCAATTTAATACCCTCATAGTTATAAAAACCTCCTTTCCATTTATAGGTGGGAGTATTTGAACCACTTAATTATTCATTAAATTCATTTCTCGAATAAACATATTTTTAAAATTTAAAATATATAATTTTACTTTACTAGCCCATATTAATATCTAAAATACCCTTATTAAGTTAAATTATCACAATTTCTCTTATCATTTTCTTTCCACTGTCGTTTCTTTATTTCCTCGTTCTTTTCTTCTTTATTTTTAGACTTTGTCCCATCACTATTTTATCTCAAATTCTTAAACTTTTTATTTTTAATTTTTAGTAGATGTTTTCCTCTTGATATTTCATGCATTTGGAACAATACACATAAAAAATTTTAAATAAACAACTGATAACAAAATTACTATTACATTTATAATAGATAAAAAAATTCAAGTAATTGCAACAGTTCTTGCATTTTTTTTTTTCATTTTGTTACATAGAAGAAAGCTTACTAAATGGGAAGAGGATTCGTTGTCCTTTTCAAAGAAATTGGAAATGATGAAATTAGATTGTGAAAGTCAAGAGGAATTGTACCAGCAATAATCTTTTATCCAAATATATTAAAAATTCAATGAAACTTCATTCCACTAAGAAAAGTCAAAAGTGTAAATAAGAAAAAACAAATTTAATATGTGGGTTAAAAAAATCATAGACAGCATGAAAACAGTACATCGAATAATAAAGAATATGGGAGAAAAGTTGTAAATTTTTTTATTTAATTTAATTATATAGTCTTGTCTATTATAGTAATTTTTTGTGTGGACATTTTAGTAATTAAAATTTTTATTAAATATTAAGTTTAATGAGTATTTTAGTAGGTTCAAATAGTCTCACCCTCGATTTAAACTCGGAAAATTATCCACCGACCATTTTTTTCTTTCATACATTTTTAAAAATAAACATATCTTATTTTTTAGCTCAATTTCTCCTAAAGTTACATTTTCTTATACTAGTTCACTTCCGTCTACACACAGTTAGGATAACTAACTAAAAATTAGATAAATAACTTTTTTGTTCCCAAATATAAAATTACAATTGTATCCTAAATAAATGCCAAAAAAGTCTGATCTAATACTTTAGTTTCAATTATCATCTTTCTCCAATAAAACTAATTCCTTTGAGCCGATTCTCCCCAAATCTATTTGAGGGAACGAACCTTTTAATTTATTCACATGTTTTGAATTAACATCATTCAATGTCTTCTTCAATTTCTAGGATTTCTATGGAAGAAAATGCAACCCTTGCTGTGCTGGAGAAATGACAATTTTAATAGCATGTAGACGGAAGTGGACCGGTGCAAGAAAATGTAACTTCAGATGAAATTGAGACAAAAAAAAAAGATATGTGTATTTTTGAAAAAATAACATGAAAAAACGAGTGGTCGATGTATAATTGCCCTTTAAACTCCACTTAAAAGATAATTAAATAATGGTTAGAAGGAGTGCAATTGAGAAACACCAATATGCAAAATTTATAAAAATGACCAAACAATTTTAGTATCTTTTAAAGGAAAATTATTTTTGCGCCACCTTTATTTTTTCACATGCACATTTAACAACTATAAAATTTTGATATATTTTTTTCACCACACCTTTGTTTCTAAATTTGTATCAATTAAATACTTTGACACTAAAAATAATCATTTTATCCCTAAATGAATTAAAAGACTATTTTATTTTATAAAATTTTAAAAAATAAAAAAAATTATATTATAAGAATACCTCTAAATTCAATAAAACAAATAAATCTCAAAATCTAAGATGATAATTTTTAAATGAAATTATAATTATAAAAAAATAACATCTTGTAATTATAATTTCATTTAATTTCTATAATTAGATTAAGTATAGAGAAGTTTACAAAAATTAATATGGAGAGAAAAGTTCCCTATAATCGTTGTGAACTTCCCTATAACTAATATTAAGAAACTTCTCTATATAAATTAAATGAAATTATAATTAGAAAAAAATTAACATGATAATTTTTAAAGGAAATTATAATTATAAAAAATTAACATATTGGATTTGACATTTATTTATTTTATTAAATCCAGGGGTATTCTTGTAATATTATTTTAATTTTCTAAAATTTTATAAAATAAAATGGTCTTTTAATTCATTTAGAGGTAAAATGATCATTTTCTAGTGTCAAAGTGATTTATTGATACAAACTTAAAAACAAAGGTGGTGCAAAGAGCATGTCAAATTTTTGAAGTGGTTAGATATACATATGACAAAATAAATAATTTCTCTTTTTTTAGAATTAGTCATCATAACTTTTTCTATCATATCTAGCCAAAATCGAATTTTTAGACCTAAATATCCTCAAATCCATCAACAAAATGCCAAAAAAAATAATGCTCTCAACAAAATATCACCAAAACTCATCACTCTTTATTCACCATATTTATTAAACGAATATAGTTATATAAATAAAATCATCTGTTGGAAAGTAAGAAGTTAAGCTTAGTATTTGTTTTTCGCCATGTGGAATTTTTTTTTTTAATTTCAATTGTTTGAAATTCATGTGGGTATCCTGAGTAAAACGACTTAGGAGACAAATCCATAAAACGACTTAGGAGACAAATCCATAAAATGTGTTTGTCAAACCTAAGTACATAACTTATTTTTTCACTATGTAATATTTTTTTTTGGTTCTTTTCTTATTTATTCAGGCTTAATAATGGAGTTGATTTTTTTTTTAATTCTGTTTTCATGGATCATGGAAAAAGTTGGCAGATGGTTGTTTTAAACACATGAATGGCTAAATAGAGCTTTTTTTTTTCTCGGAAAGAATGTACATTTAATGAATTTCTTGCAAGAATATATAAAGTTTTGCATATAAATCCGAATGGTTATAGCATTATAGTAAATACAAGCTTAAGGTCGAGTTGTTCTACCCAACCTGCATCTTTACTGGCTATAGACATACTTGATGACGAAATGGTAAGTGTAGTTTTATATATAGGCTCTAATCTGGTGAACTATGGGTCTAGCCATATTTCTGTTGCCAAATACCCTAAAGTACTAAATCAAGAGCCTGTGATATGGGAAATTCAAGTTTCGTATAGAGCAAGTGTCTCCCTTGTTGATATTCATAAAGAGATTTTATTAGTAACGACATCATTAAAGTAACATCACTCTCCAATTTGTTACAATAATGATCTTATTGATGAGAATAGCATTGCATTGGCAACTATTGAAGAAGAGGTGTTACGACTGACGACGTTGCTGCAATAAGGTTACTCTTTTTTCCAATACAATGATGGTCTCCTCGATGACATGAATAATATATACTAGCAATAGCACTAATGTTGAATCGTACCATAGTCGTATTGATGATGGGGATGAAAGTCTTTCCAATAGTGTTGTGCAAAATTTTAAAATACTTGCAAGCGCACGAATCTTTAAAAATAGAATAGTGATAGCTATGTCAAACCCACAGAGATTGCTATAAGTTGAAAAGTTTAGTTTAAATCTAAAATTAATATTAATCCTAACCTAGTTGAGCAAATTAAGTTTTAAGGGAATTATACTAAGAAAACAATTGAAGTAAAGGAAATTTCAATAGGGGAAAGGTTACGAAGGTTTTAGAATTCGCTACTATTGAACTAGCAATTATCTAATTATTATTAATTCCCAAATTTAGAGTGATAACTTGAAACCAATCTATGTCATCTCATAAACATAAAAATTAATCCCAAGTAATTAAATCTATTGTAGGTTCTTTTTCGCTTTAAGGTGGGATTTCTAAGCATTATATGCATCCTATAGAAATATTTAAGTCAAAGTTTCCTAACCATTCTATGGAGTTAATTTATTGAAAAATAAATAATTAAAGAGAATCACAATAAGATTTTAGCAAGCTTAGATTTAATCAAATAATTTCTTAACTACAAAAAAAAAAGATATTAAAGATGGAATGGTAATTATTCAATTAATCATGTGAAACAAGAACTATAATAATCAAAGAACACATGTAGGGAACTAATTAAATAAAATGATAATTATTTCATTGAATATGGTTTTATCTTTAACATTAGTACAACAAAATTAACTAGATATACTTGAATGGAGAGCAACGAAGTAAATAAAATTAGCCATGGAAAGCTTTGAAGATTGCTACTCTTTTCTATCATGTGTCTAGCTTGTTTTCTTCATCTCTTTAATATAACTTACTTTATACAATGCCAAACATGCACTATTGGCCTAATCCAATTTGGATTCTAATTATAATTTAAAGCAATTAATTTCCTGTTATAATTTACTGTTATAATTTACTACAACCGCCACTTTAAAAGAATAAAAATCTTTATGTTAGTTGTAATGTCACAAGCTGCCCTCAAAGCTAAGAATTTGATTTTTTATTTTTGATCTCCACAAGCTTGCTGGCTTAGGATTCCATTAATTCTTGGCTTTATTTTCTTTGTCTTCCAATAATCTCTAATTTAATCTTCATTGCTTCCCAGATTGAACTTTTTTATGTACTTTCTATCCATATTTTCCAATTATTTTTCTAATTCAATTATCTAAAAATAATAAAAACAACTAACAAATATATAATCAAAGATAATAAATATATATATTATCTTTGATTATATATTTGTTAGTTGTTTTTATTATTTTTAGATAATTTCTAAAGACATGTGTGTGGACTGAAATGGAGAATATGAAAAAGTTAAGAGTTGTTGTGCAGATTGACTCTAGTTGATGGGGTTTGATAGATATTGTCTGCTAACGTGGCATAAATTCGTTATAATATGTTATAACGTATTCAATATATCAGTATAAAAATTGTTGATGGTTAGTGCCTGTATCAGAGTCTTTTTCATCTTTATTTGTTCATCTTTTTTCACAAAATTTGTTCTATTGTGATATGTGTAAAATCTTTTGTAAATCCACTTACGATTGGATTAGTTCATGATCAATAACAAAGAGTAAATTTTCCTTCAAGTGTGCAGGTCTGTGCCCTTGTTTTTTATTCTAATATTGTTTCTTTGTTCTGGCATTTTTGTTTCGATTGTGTTCTTGGTGTTTCTACTCATCAAGATTCGTGAGTCTTGTTAAGATTAAAGACTTAATAGTCTTAACAAGTGGTATCAAAGCCTAGTGAATCTCAGCCATGTCTCTTCCAAAGCATGAAATTGAAAAATTCACCATTGGTGGAGATTTCTCGCTTTGGAAACTGAAAATGAGGGCTCTCCTTGTGCATCAGGGGCTTGAATCTGCTTTGGAAGAAGAAGATCCAGAGGCTGCTACAAGTTCTGTGACTGATGATAAGAAGAGACAAATACAAAATCGAGCTTATAGCACTCTAATTTTGAGTCTTGGTGACTCAATCTTGAGAGAGATTTCTAAAGAGAAGACAACCTTAAGGATTTGGAACAAGGTAGAAGCCTTGTGTATGAAGAAGTCCTTGGCTCACAGACTGTTCTTGAAGAAAAAGTTGTACACATTCTCAATGAGAGGAGGGGTTGCAATTCAAGATCACATTGATACTTTTAACAAGATTATTCTTGATCTTGAAGGGGTGGAAAATGTGAAAATAAGTGATGAAGATAAAGCCTTTTTCTTACTGAGTTCCTTACCAAAAGTCTTATGAAGGCTTTGTAGATACAATGCTTTATGGCAGAACAACATTGACTCTTGAAGATGTTAAAGCATCTCTGAGTTCAAAAGAGATTCAGAAGAACAATGGGCTTGAAACAAGTAATGGTGATGGGCTGATTGCCAGATCAGAAAAGAAGAAAAATCATAATAACAAAAATCAGGGAAAAGGGCATGGAAAGAATCAAGAAAATGCAGACAAGAAGAAAAAGAAGAGGAAATGCTTCTACTGCAGGAAGGAATGGCATTACATCAGGGATTGTCTTAAGAAGAAAAAAAAGGAAAGTCAAGAGAAGTTAGGGGATGCAGCTGTAGCCTCTGATGGATATCACAATGCTGATTTACTTATGGCCTCAAATAGCAATACTAAAGGTCAGTGGGTCATAGACTCTAGGTGCTCTTTTCACTTGTGTCCCGATAAAACCCTATTTTACAAATATGAAGCTGTTGATGGTGGTAGAGTCTTAATGGGAAACAATAATGTGTGTAAAATTATTGGTATTGGTTCTGTGAAGATAAAGACGTTTGATGGAACTGTAAGAGCTCTACATGAGGTGAGGCATGCTCCTAGGTTAAAGAGAAATTTAATCTCTTTAGGCATGCTAGATGATAAATCTAGGAAATGAGAGTTATTACATCAATTCTAGACTTGAATCAAGATCACTTAGAGTACAAATAAGGTGTTTTTATTACATTTTGGTTACATTTTGCATAAACATTCATTTTAGTTGAGTTTTAATAAGTTTTGCTTGAATCAAAGTAATTTGTGCTAAAAATAGGTGCATAATTGTAGGTTCTCAGAAAGTCTTAATTCATGAGAGGATGTTGAGACATTAGAGGAGCAAGAGGAGGAAAGATGATGGCCATAAAAGAAGAAAAGCTTAATCGAGAATAATACGGTGCTGTTGCCGATGTTAGAGTAACCCATGCTGTAGTAATCTGGGAGCAATATAGGAGAAAACTTAGGCATGGGTTAGCGCATGTTTCCTAATTTAATGCATGCACACTCATGGGCTTTTGTTTACCCTAATTTACAATATAAAAAAGGAGGCGTGAATCACATAGAAAGACGGTAAGGGAATTATCGTTAGAATAATTGCAAGGAAAAAAAGAAGGAGATCAGAATTGAAGAGTGTTGTTTTGGCAACATTGGAGAATCGTGCAGAATTATTTGGATTTGTCTTTCACCGTGCTCAACTTATATTTATCTTTTTCCTTTAATTGTTTTGATGTATTCCGAGATCAATATATTTATGTTTATTTTTCTCTTTCAGATTATGAACTAAATTTACTTGTAGTTGAGTGACAAATAATCCAATGGGTTCTTGACTGATTTTATATGTTGTTATGGCACTGCTGTAGCATTTTACTCTAGTAGTTTTTATGAATATAACTGGTATTTCGGTTGACCACCCATTTAATAGTTTCAGTTAAGATAGAGCAGCAAAAGGGCATGTCTTAGCGGATATTATTAGAGTATTACTTGATCTTAAGTTGAGTTTCCTGAATTAGCTTATCTTGAATCCCGTAAGGGCAATACTTGAAATAAGATATGTGACACACTAGACATAGGTGTTCAACTTGTAGGGTAGAGAGACTAAAAGTTATAATGCCATACCGTAAGTATATCAGCAATTGGTCATTGTTAATAGATTTCAGGGTATGAGATTTCCAATATGCGATAGCTGAGGATGCATATTTATTCTGCCCAGTGCTGCAGCATTTGCTATAACAACTGGTGCTCACTTGATAAACAACAGTCATCCCATAAGGAGAATTTAATCGTTCAACTACTATGATCTCAATTGAATCTTAGACACATTTAATCTAGTTTATTTCATTACAGTATTATTTTATTTAATTCTTTCACAATCCTTGATTACGTTAGAAATCACTTTACAATTGATTGTTTCGGTCCTAAGTTAATTTGCACTATTGTGATTGCTTTAACATTTTGAGTAACATTAATCCCTGTGGAGACGATCTTGAATACTCATCACTTTATTACTTGTTGTGTATACTTGCACATGGGCATTGGTAGTAATTGCTTATTAAAAATAACTAACACGTTTTTGGCGCCGTTGCCGGGGATTGATTGTATATTTTTGAAGTGTGAAGTAAATTTTGATAACGCCAAATTTGATTTGATTTATTCTATTTATTGGCAGATCGGTACATGCATGCGCAAAGACAGATCTATGATATTCCAATTCGATCCTTAGATTGAAAGGACTGTCAGGAGATTACAAAGGGAACAAAGGAATTCAAAAACTGCTTCAAGCATGAATAATTTACAGAATGCGGGAAATCTGAATCCTCATGGGCCCTTACAACCAGTCAACATTCAAGAAGAGCAGAATGAACATGCTAACGGGAGACAACTAGGCAATAACAATATTATTTACATAGCTGATGACAGAGACAGAGCTATAAGAGATTATGTTGTGTTAACTCCCCAAGTTGTACACCCTGGCATCATTAGACCTGAAGTAGAAGCTGTAAAATTTGAGTTGAAGCCAGTGATGTTTCAAATGTTGCAAATAGTTGGTCAATTCAATGGATTGCCAAGTGAAGATCCTCATCTCCATCTTAAATTGTTCTTGGAAGTAATTGATGCTTTCAAGATTGCTGGAGTAACACAAGATGCCTTAAGGCTGAGGCTATTTCTTTATTCCTTAAGAGATCGAGCAAGAGCATGGTTAAATTCGTTACCATCTGATTCCATCACTACATGGAACGAATTAGCTGATAAATTCCTAATAAAATATTTCCCACCGATAAAAAATGCAAAGCTGCAGAATGAGATTACTTTCTTCCATCAACTTGAAGATGAGAGTTTGTACGAGGCTTGGAAGAGATTCAAAGAATTGCTCAGAAGGTGTCCTTATCATGGTATTCCTTGCTGCATTCAATTGGAAACTTTTTACAATGGGTTGAATCCGAGTACAAGGTTAATGATGGATGCTTCAGCAAATGGAGCCCTGTTATCCAAATCTTACACTGAAGCTTATGAAATTCTAGAGAGAATTGCCAATAATAATTATCAATGGCCTTCAGCCAGGCAACCAGCAGCAAGAGTATCAGTAGGGGTACATAACATAGATGCAATTACAGCCTTATCAGCACAAGTAACCTCATTGACTAACATGGTAAAAGCTATGACATCTGCTCCAGCAAAAATAAAGCAAGTTGCTGAACTTTCTTGTGTATACTGTGGTGAAGAACACGATTTTGATAATTGTCCTGGAAATCCAGCTTCAGTAAACTATGTGGGTAATTTCAATCGGCAACCTCAGAACAACCCATATTCTAATACTTACAATCCTGGCTGGAAACAACACCCAAATTTCTCATGGAGCGATCAGAATCGAAATACTCCAGCATTAAATGGACAAAATAGAAACACACAACTACCTGGTTTTCATCAGCAAAGTCAAGGGCAAAAGCATATCAGTCAGGATCCAATAATTTCACTGGAAGCGCTGATTAAGGAGTACATTGTAAAGAATGAAGCAATTGTGCAGAGTCAAGCTATATCCTTGAGAAACCTGGAAAACCAAATAGGACAACTAGCCACAGCAATGAGCAACAGAACTCAAGGAAGCCTACCTAGCAACACAGAAGACCCTAGAAGAGAAAGTACAGAACATTACAAAGTAATTAATTTCAGATCTGGAAAGAATGTTGATACCCCAGTTGATGTGACAAAGAATGAGATGAAATTCAATTCAGCACAAAAACCACCTCAAAATGGAAGCATGTTACATAAAGCCCTCCATCAAGACACTGGTTACATGAGCCAAGCTACAGCAACTATAGAGGAAATTCAACCAGAACATGCTGGAAAAGAAGTTGCAACACCAATAGCCACAACCTGTACCAAACTAAACAAACAAAGTTTGATATCTTATGAAGCTACTCAGCAGTTTAGACATCCACCACCTTTCCCACAAAGGTTCCAGAAGCAAAAACAAGACAAGCAGTTCAGCAAATTCCTAGAAGTGCTGAAGCAATTACACATAAATATACCTTTTGTGGAAGCTTTGAAATAAATGCCAAATTATGTGAAATTTCTAAAAGATATCTTGGCACAAAAAGAAGGCTAGGAGAGTTTGAAACTATTGCTTTAACACAAAAAAGTAGTCATATGCTCCAAAGCAAGATTCCTACAAAAGTGAAAGATCAAGGAAATTTTAAAATACCCTGCTCTATAGGAACTAGGTATGCTGGCAGAGCACTTTGTGACTTGGGAGCTAGTATTAATTTAATGCCATTATCTGTATTTAAGCAGTTGGGAGTAGGGGAATGCAGACCAACAACAGTCACTCTGCAATTAGCTGACAAATCTCATGCATATCCTGAAGGAAAAATAGAGGATGTACTGGTGAAGGTTGAGAAATTCATCTTTCCAGTGGATTTCATTGTACTGGACTTTAAAGCTAATAAAGAGGTACCCATTATACTTGGAAGACCTTTTCTAGCAACTGGAAAAACTCTGATAGATGTACAGAAATGAGAGGTCACCATGAGAGTGAATGATCAGCAAGTTACATTTAATGTACTAGAGGCTATGAGGAAGCCTGATGAAGTAGAAGATTGTAATTTCCTAAGTGTAGTGGATTTTATTGTAGCAGACAAAATGGACAGATGCTGCAGTAATGCACTTGACAAAGTCACCACCTTTGAGGATGTCGAAGATGAAGATGTTGCAGTAATTCAGACTGATTGGATAGATAGTAATTCAGACTGATTGGATAGACAAACAACAATCTGATAGGCACAACAGGTTTATTGAACACCTGAATCTTTCAGACAGGGAAGTAAAAACAACTTTACCATCTATTGAATCACCTCCTAGTCTTGAATTAAAACTGTTACCTTCACATTTGAAGTATGCTTATCTTGGTCAAAATAACACACTACTTGTAATCATTTCTTCTACTTTGGATGCAGGTCAAGAACAAAGTCTAGTAGATTTGCTTGGAAAATATAGAAGAGCAATTGGATGGACCATGGCAGATATAAAGGGGATAAGTCCATCAATATGCATGCATAAAATCCTGTTAGAAGATTGCTCCAGCAATTCGGTGGAGCACCAGAGAAGGTTGAACCTTATTATGAAAGAAGTTGTGAAGAAGGAAATCATCAAATGGTTGGATATTGGAATCATATACCTAATATCAGACAGTTCATGGGTGAGCCCAGTTTAATGTGTTCCAAAGAAATGAGGGATAATAATAATAGCTAATGAGAAGAATGAACTTATTCTTACGAGGACATTGACCGGATGGAGAGTATGTATGGATTACAGAAAGCTCAACAAAGCCACAAGGAAAGACCATTTCCCACTTCCATTCATAGATCAAATGTTGGACAGACTTGCTGGAAAACAATACTATTGTTTCTTAGATGGATATTCAGGCTACAACCAGATTGCTATAGCTTTAGAAGATCAGGAAAAGATTACATTTACCTGTCCTTATGGAACATTTGCCTTCAGAAGAATGTCGTTTGGGTTATGCAATGCTCCAACAACCTTTCAGAGATACATGATGTCTATATTTTCTGATATGGTAGAGCAGACTTTAGAAATTTTCATGGATGACTTCTTAGTTTTTGGAGAAACATACAATGATTGTTTACACAACTTGGAAGGAGTTCTTAAAAGATGTAAGATGACCAACTTAGTACTCAATTAGGAAAAGTGTCATTTCATGGTGCAAGAATGAATAGTGTTGGGACACAAGGTATCCAAGAATAGCATTGAAGTGGACAAAGCCAAGATAGAGGTAATTGATAAACTGTCACCTCCAACTTCAGTACAGGGTATTAGGAGTTTTTTGGGTCATGCTGGATTTTACAGAAAATTCATTAAGGATTTTTCCAAAGTAGCTAAACCACTATGCTCATTGCTGGAACATGACAAAGCTTTTCACTTTGACAAAGAGTGCCTTTAAGCATTTGAAGTATTAAAGAAAGCCTTGATCACTACTCTAGTAATTATATCTCCAGACTGGACTTTACTATTTGAACTGATGTGGGATGCTAGTGATTATTCTGTGGGAGCAGTACTAGGGCAAAGAAAGGATAAAGTTTTCATTCCATATACTATGCAAGTAAAACTTTCACTCCAACTCAGATCAATTACACCACTACAGAGAAAGAGTTGCTAGCAGTAGTATTTGCTTTTGACAAATTCAGAGCTTACCTGGTGAGTATTAAAGTGACTATTTACACAGACCATGCAGCCATCAAATATTTAATTTCAAAGAGGGATGCCAAACCAAGATTAATCAGATGGATCTTATTGCTTCAAGAATTTGATCTGGAAATTAAAGATAGAAAGGGGACTGAGAATCAAGTGGCAGACCACTTGTCATAGCTGGAAGCAGACACTAGTACATTGACAAGGAAGGGCATCATTGAAACATTTCCTGATGAACAACTGTTGGTAATACAGCAAGCACAGATGCTGCAGCAGTCAGGACCCTCATGGTATGCAGATTTTGCTAACTACTTAGTAAGTGGAATGCTACCACCTGAACTGAAATTTCAAGAGAAGAAGAAATTTCTTCATAATGTGAGAAGTTATCAGTGGGATGATTCACATTTATATAAGTTAGGCTTAGATCAAGTAATACGAAGATGTGCTTCCGAAGGAGAAATACACCACATACTAGAGTCATGCCATGCTGCAGCATATGAGGGACATTTTGGTGGTCATAGAACAGCTGCTAAAGTTCTGCAATCAGGTTATTACTGGCCTACTATTTTTAAAGATGCTTATGAATTTGTTAAATGTTGTGACAGGTGCCAAAGGACAGGGAACATAACTAAAAGACATGAAATGCCACTTACTAACATACTGGAAGTGGAAGTTTTTTATGTCTGGGGAATAGATTTTATGGGACCATTCCCACCCTCCTTTGGGAACTTGTATATCCTTATTGCTATGGATTATGTCTCCAAGTGGGTAAAAGCTGCAGCATTACCTACCAATGATGCTAAAACAGTGGTGGCTTTTCTTCAGAAAAATATTTTTTTTCCAGATTTGGCACTCCTAGAGCAATTATTAGTGACGAGGGTACACATTTTTGCAACAAAATCTTTGCTGCAACAATGGTAAAATATGGAGTCAAACACAAAGTAGCCACAACATATCACCCACAATCCAATGGTCAGGCTGAAGTGTCCAACAGAGAAATTAAAAAGATCTTAGAAAAAGTGGTGAACCCAACGAGGAAGGATTGATCTTTACACTTACATGACTCTCTATGGGCCTACGGAACAACATACAAAACTCCACTCGGCATGTCTCCTTACCGAATTATTTATGGAAAGGCTTGTCATTTGCCACTAGAGCTAGAGCATAAAGTACACTGGGCACTGAAGAAATTAAATTGGGATATGCATGCGGCAGCAGAGCAAATGAAGCTTCAACTTTGTAAGCTTGATGAATTACGGCTATTTCATATGAAAATGCAAGAATCTATAAAGAGAGGACAAAAAACTGGCACGATAAGCATATTCAGCACATGCAATTCAACCCTGGTCAATTAGTGTTGCTCCACAATACAAGACTAAGATTATTTCCAGGAAAGCTCAAGTCACGATGGTTAGGCCCATTTAAGCTGTTAAAATTTTATCCTCATGGAGCTGTTGATCTTCTAGATGAACAAACAGGTCAAGAATTCAAAGTTAATGGACACATGGTTAAGCATTACATACATCCAGCAACAGATTATTCAAAGGAGGTGTTACTCCTTAAAGAACCCAACTATTGAACAATGAAAGAAGCTCAGGCTGAAGGACCTTAAATCAAACGCTCCATGGGAGGCAACCCATTGTGGAGACAGCCATTTCAAACCAATTTTGATCTCCTTTGGTTTTATTGACAAGCTCTCCCTCCTTACCATTTTATTTAATTTTGTTCTTTCATTCTATCTATTTAAGTTTATATTTCCAAAATTATTGTCTTCTTTACTTTTGCTATCATTTGATCTATTTAATTTTAATTTTAGAATTAATTTTCGTTTGTGGGAAGTATATGTGACAATTCAATTCCATATTGACAAGTGAGGTTGTATGATGGCAGAGTACATAGGTGAGCCACGTGTCAGAGGCTTTAGTGTGAAGTATGTAACAGTTGCTGTAGTAAGCAAATGGGTGCTGCAGCAACCAATTTTACCGTTACAGTAAATTAAAAGATGGAGCCTCACACTTACCGTTGGAGATAAGTCATGACAGATAGAGACATGGATGTGGATAGAAATTGCGAATAAATCTCTGAAATTAATGCCTTAATTTTACTCGCTGATGTTTTTGGGATATGCACATGCAATTTAAAATATTTTCTTCCCTCATTTATCTTTAGTTACCGTATTTATCTTCAATTAAAGTCCACTATAAAAGGGAGTCACTGTGCTTAGTGCTCTACGATATTATTCCCCATCTCCTTTGTAAATACAACTCTCATAATTCTTAACCTCTTCTTCTCATCTTACTCTCAGGATCATTAGCCTCAATTTATGACTGCTACAGCAATGCCGAGGTATAAGAAACCAGCCAGCCGTCTCAAAGATCCATCACGCTTCCAGAGTTACCACGCCGAAGAAAAATATGAAGAATTCATAAAGCCGCGTAAGATTCTGGAAGAAAAAGGGTTTCAATTTCCAGAACAACTCACTAGAATTGTGCAAACAATTCATAATACTGCAGCAAAGCGAGGATGGTTAGAGTTTTGCAACCACCCTCGAGATCCTGTGCTACCAGTAGTTAAAGAATTTTATGCCAATTTAGTAAGCTGTGATCAGCATAACGTTTGGGTAAGCAACACACTTGTTCCATTAGACTCCCGCGTTATAAATGCTTTTTATAATTTACCTGCTGAAATTAATTATGAGTATGCCAAGTTGCGTGATAAATTGACCCCGAAAAAGTGGAACACCTTTTCACAACTCTTACAATAGAAGGGGCATCATGGGTTAATGAGGAAGGGCGTGTAGTTAATAGGATAGATTTGAAACCTATTGCTAAGGTGTGGGTGAAATTTCTGAAATCTAGGCTTATGCCCACCACTCACACTACTACGGTTTCGCAAGAGAGGTTGGTCTTGTTATATGTCATTGTTCGAGAGCTTCCTATAGATGTGGGTAGCATCATCGCAAAAGAAATCTAGGAGTGTGCAGTCAAGACTCACCAAACTGCTACCTTGCTATTTCCTTCACTCATCACCAGCATTTGTGTAGTTTTCGGTGTTCGTCTTGACGCCAGAGATGACCATGTCAAGAATGATAGTGCCTTTACGGCATGTACCATTGAGAGAGTTGCTGGTGAGAGTGCTGGAACAACCACTGAACCAGCTGCTGTAACAGGAGCAAGACGAGCTATTGGCTTAGAACAGACCATCCAGGCACTCAGCACTAGTATCACTCAATATGTTCAAGCTCAGTAGAGGGAAAACGATCGGTTTTGGAGTTATCTACAACACTTGGACAACCAACTACACCAATTTGCTCTGTACAGAAACACACTCACCGGAACTTCCCCGATTCACTGCTCCAGTAGTACAATTTTGACACCAATGTTGTGCAAATTTTATTAAACTCGCAAGTGCACGAATCTATTGTAGAATAGATTAATGGTGACGAGTGTCGATCCCACGAGGAAGTGGATTTTAATTATATGTATAATTAATTTTGTATAAGGGTGTTTGGTGATTTTGATTATCCTAAAATTCAAATTAAAATGGCAAGAATAAATTGAGGAGAAATCTATTAAATTGATGTACTTGGGTATCTGGATCTGCATCAACATGCACCATGGGCTAAATATTCCTTATTAATGTCAATTAAATCATGAGGGGGGAATCCACACCTCATGAACCACACTCTAATCAGTATGGTGCTAAGGGCTTATCGTGCCAAATAATAATAACCTTGTACTAGGGAGCCGGTGTAACCAATGCGGTATCTAGACAAGATTATTATTATTTGTCGACGAAAAATCAAATCGTCCACATAAATTTATCAAATAAAGCCCATGACACATGTTGAGACTTCACCTTCAACCCAAGCTTGAAAGAAAATTAGCTACTCATAATTGAACTAGGGGCAAAATAGGAATTTATTAAAATACGTAGAAAATACAAGATGGAGAAGGAATTACAGAAAATGGATCCCAAAATGGATTCAGAGATATCAAATTAGGGGGGGAGGCCCCCTTTTTATAGATACATTGAGTAAATCATGGTCGTCGGATTAAAAACAGTTTGGACGCTCAAGATTTCACCACGTCATCAGTCAACAGTACGCGGTTTGACCACGCGGTTTGAACAATAACACGGTTTGACCCGGATTGAATAGTGACACAGTTTGGTTGAAAATAATCCTATGTAATGCATGTACCGTACGTAAGATTTTTGGTCCACTGATATGCTGCCACGTCACCATTAACAGTACATAAGAATTTTAGTCCAACAGGATCGTGACACCTCATCAGTCAATGCCACATCATTGGTCAATGTCACGTCATCGATCCGTCAATGTAAACAGTGTCGTGAACAGTAACATAGACAGTACCGTACATGTGAATAGTACCATACATGTGAACAGTGTCATTTTTCCTTTTATATTCCTCCTAAGGTTTTCGACCGTCCTGAGTTCAAAAGTGATGTCTGTTTTACCATCTAATCTCTCGTTCATTGTCAAATGACTATGATGCCCCTAAAATACATAAAATACTTAATTATAAAACAGCACACATAATTAAATGACAAGAAATTTAAATACATAAAAGTAGGAATGTTAGTGGAACTTGAAATGTAAAATGACAATTTTCTCCTTTATAAATATACATTTTCTAACACTCAACACACCCTCCAACCAGCTTATTGCTAGTCCCTAGCAAATAAAGCGAAAACAAAATTCAAAATCCAAAATGATTTTTTGTTTTTTTTTAATAATCATGTTTATTCAATCAGACTAATGATAACAATCAAATAAAAGTATAAGCATTATCTCCAGTCTAAAGAAACATCACACCCACATCAACCATCCATATGAATCAGCCTAGTAGACTTTGTCATAGCTACCTTCAAGAATGACATGTCAAACCCAAAATCTCACTGGAAGTAGTGACACTCTCACAAAGAAATTAAACCCAATAAAAATAGTCACTCCAATGAATGGTAATTGAGAGAAAATAATAAAGAAGTGATATCACATGCTCTCACCAAGATGAAATAAATATGCCCTCAGCTTAGAAATAATACGATCTCAAGTCAAATAAAAATGCTAGTCAACCCAATTTATTTATTTTTATTTATTATTTTTTAATGCACCACTACATCTTTTTAGCCCATTTAACTAGCTTCTACTTCAGATTATAGTTCCCTAAAATCAAGAAGGACTTTTATTAGGACGTAACGTAGGCTAGGGACATGGCTAATAAAGAAGGGAAATAAGGAAAACAAAGTGTATGTTTGAAAAAAATACAGAGGAATTTTTTTTTTTTGGAAGTTGCAAGGTGGATTTCACCTATTATTGTTATTTTTTTATTCTTTTTTTTTAAACAACATTTCTTTTTTTATTTTTTTTTAAACAACAATTTCTTTTTCTTTTTTTTTTTTGCTTTTGTTGGGCATAACTTCACTATACAAAATATTTATTTACATTTTTCTCAAACATAAATAGGTGATGGAACTTGTAAGATGTTGGGTAATACTCCAAATCGGAGTGGGTCAAGATGATAAGTTTAACAAAGAAAAGTTTTTTTTTTTTTTAAAGGCTCAAAAGGGTTAACTATGGATATTTGATAAAAGGGATGGCTAGAAAGGCTCAAATGGATCAAAGATGGCCTTTCCATCGTCTTTTAGGGCTCTGAATAATCTTCCATATTTACTAGTTAGATGGGCCTCCATATGTAGCAACACACATTTTTTTTCTTTTTTTTTTAATTTTACAATTTTTTCTCTAAATGATCTTCCATATCTAGAGATCGTGTATACAATAATAAACTGCTAAGCTGTATAAAGAATGGGCAAAAGGGTTAATCTCCAAGAAAAATGATAGGCTTAAAAACTCACTTGGTACTTATTATGACATGTTCATTCCTTCAAGCAACTTATATTTGTCTCCGACATTAACATGTAGAGTAGCAAACATAGTGTAACATCACTTAAGACCAAAGATAATACAAATACGAAAATTTGAAATTAATCATGTCATCCAATTTTAAAACAAATCACACAAATTGTTTTTTTAAACAACATCCTACCCCCCAACCTATTCTAAACATGAAAGGAAAATATGTATGCAGAAATGTGAAAATGATGCAAAAAAAAAAACTAATTAGAAAAGTTACACTTAAAATGATAGAAAAAGAAAATGATTTTTTTTAACTTAAAAAGATGCGTTTCTAGAGGCACTACTACACTCCATATTCAGCCATCTTCGACTCAAAAATTTGAGAGTGTATATTTATAAAGGAGAAATTAGAAAGAAGAAGTTAGAAAAATAATTGTCAAAGCTTAATAAAGAAAAAGAAAATGTCTGGAATTTTTTTTATTATTTATTTTTTTTAGTTTTTTTATAAAATTTTTCAAACAAAGAAGATGCGTTTCTAGAGTCACTACACTCCATATTCAGTCATCTTCAACACAAAAAGTTAGCCACGATTAGTCTCTACAGCAAAAAATTAGTAAAAACTTAACCAAGATTCCACAATTGTCGACTATTCCCTCCCCCCAACCAGAATGAAACATTGTCCTCAATGTTTTAAAGGAAAGTAGTAGAGTTTAGAAGACATCACCTGGGTGGTGCAACACAGAAGAAAATATTTACAAGCGGAGAGTTAAATCTGATTTGTACTTCTTACTACGGCTGCTGTTACCATCATTATTTGGACGCTCCAACACAAAGGTCCACGGGTCTGGCTCCGGTTTATAAGCTTGTAATAATCAAGTAGCTCATTAGCAGTGTGAGCACAAATAAAAAGTTTTTTCGCATCGGAAGGAATGAAGTAATTTTTTATTGCATGGTTAAGAAATGCGATGAAACCATCATAAAAGTTATTGACATTTAACAAACTGATGGGTTTCTAGTGAATGTGCAGATGGGCCCAAGATGCTAGTGTGATAAGTGCCTCTAGTGTTGCAAGATCTCTTGGAAGGAAAATAAAAGCATCAGCATGATTAAGCATTTTAGTTATTATTTCTTGCATACCTGAGACGACAAACTCTTCTCCAGTGGATGAGTCAGACAAACTGCCCAAAGGTTTTAGAGTTCTTGGAATGATGCCTAACACTTGGCTTCCTCTGACAAAAGCAACTTCTGAGCCCAATTTTGATAACCCTCGGTTACCTCCTCCATACACCAAGTGTAATTTTCTCTCTGCTATGCTTCGACCAAGATCTATAGTTGCCTCAACGAACTCTTTATGTTTGCCATAGTGAAATCCAGAAAGCACATAAATGTTCTTGAATTATCTATTGGGAGTAGCTTCCATTGGGATACTTCTCAAAAACAATTTGTGAGTGCTTGACAAAAAGTTATATTTAAGAATCTTGGTGACAGCAGGTCACAGCTGTGTATGAGGTAGCATGTCAGTGTCAAATAACGTGTAAAGCACATGGCTCGAGAGTCAAAAAGCAAACAGTAAAAAAATGATAAAATAAAAATATTAAAGAAAATAAAGCAAATGATAAAACAACAGTGAAATAAAATAACAGTGAAGTAAAAAGATATTTACAGGTAGTTGCGATTGTGGCTCACATCTTCCTCTAGTTTTACGTCCAGAAACGGCTTGAATGCCCTCTATGGGTCGAGGATAGGCTTCACATCCAGTTTTCATATAAATTGGCAAACAGGGTCTAGTCAGATTCCCGAGACTATATCGTGCAAGCTCTTTCTGGAATAATGGCCATAACTGGAGAATCGCTCCTTGCACATATCCATTGGGAGGCGTTTCAAGAGACAAAAGGATATCATCCAATGACTCCTTATTCAAGCCATCCCTAATGAATTGAATCTTATCTTCCATGTTATCAGATATCATTCCTAAAGAATATGATTTTTTATCACAACTCATTCTGACACACTTATGACAAGCAACAGAAATTCTTTGAGCTCTTCGTTTTCGCATAATTTCCTTTACCATAACCAGGCATGTATGCAATAAATTTTGGAGGTAACTCACCTGCCAATCGTACTTTAGCCTCGATTAACCAATGGATGTCAGCAGGTATGTTATTCCTCATGAGCAATCGCATGTGTTTGGACCGGGCTTTATAGATTGTAAGGAAGGAATTCTGAGGAAGTGAAGGGAATCGCTTGTGAGGCTTCACTAGAATCTCATTTCTGTCCATACCTTCGCCTCAGAATATCAGTTATTATAGGAAAACTGAAGTAACCGACTTGATTGTCACGGAGTACCGTTATTCGCTACTTCACCGGGGTAACAAACTAAAGCACACAAACAGAAAAATAAATTAAAACACACAAAGAAAATTAAAATCGTCCTCTTATTGAATTTTCCTCAAGCTCCAATTAGATGTCGTAAACACTTTTCTCAATGTCTTTGAGTTGGCTTTCTAAATCCTCAACATATGATGCAAAATCTGGTGGTTGCAGAGCCCAAATACGATGTGTTTTACAAAATTGAATCTGCCTTTTGAGATGAGATTTTACATGTTGAAGTAGTTTAAGAATGTTCAGGAGGAACGGTTTAAGTATGGTACTCATGATTAACAATGATAAGAAAAAAACTTAATGGTTAAACAAACACACTTATGCAAAAATAATTTCAATTAGTAAAAGAATAATAAAAAAAAGAGAAAGAGAAAAAAATCAAATCACCGAAAACAAAGAAAAAAAATTCAATTTAAATCTGGTGGGTCACTCAAATTTATTCGGTGTCTTCTCCATGTGGTTGGTACTCTAGATATGGCTTTAATCTTTGACCATTAACTTTAAACGTGACACCGTTCTTTGGGTCTTTAATTTCAATTGCCCTATGTGGAAAAATAGTATGAACAATAAAGGGACCAGACCATCGAGAGCGTAACTTACCTGGGAATAGGTGCAAGCGAGAATTGAATAAAAGCACTTTCTGACCTGGAGTGAACGATTTTCTCATAATTTGCTTGTCATAGAAGACTTTCATTCGTTGCTTGTAAATCTTGGCATTTTCATATGCATCATTGCAAATTTCTTCAAGTTCTACCAGCTGTAATCTTCTTTCTGAGCTAGCTTACTGCATGTCAAAGTTGAATTTCTTGATGGCCAAGTATGCACGATGCTAGAGTTCGACAGGTAGGTGGCAAGCTTTTCCATACACTAGCCTGTAGGGTGACATCCCAATCGGGGTCTTGAAAGCCGTTCTATATGCTCATAATGCATCATCAAGTCTTAATGACCAATCTTTTTTGTCCGGCTTCACCGTCTTTTCTAATATGTCCTTTATTTCTCGATTGGAGATCTTAACTTGGCCACTGGTTTGCGGATGATATAGGGTCGCCACTTTGTGAGTGATTGAATATTTTGTCAAAAGAACTTTGAATGCTTTGTTACAAAAGTGGGCACCACCATCACTGATTATTGCTCGAGGGAATCCAAAGCGCGAAACAATGTTGTTTTTCAAAAATCCTATCACCACTTTGTGATCATTGGTTCTGTATGAAATTGCTTCTACCCATTTCGATACGTAGTCAACAGCAACCAATATATATTGATGGCCAAAAGAAGGGGGAAAGAGTCCCATGAAGTCGATACCCCATACGTCAAAAATCTCAACCACTAAAATTGGATTTAATGGCATCATATTCCTTCGTGTAATGCTCCCCATTCGTTGACACCTATCACATGAAGAACAGAAAGTGTAAGCATCTTGAAATATAGTTGGCCAATAAAAACCATATTGTAAAACTTTAGTTGCTGTTTTCTTAGCACTGAAATGGCCTCCACAAGCTTATTCTTGGCAGAATGAAAGGATATTCTGAATTTCACTTTCTGGGACACATCGTCTAACAATTTGATCTGCACAATACTTGAACAAATAAGGGTCATCCCAAAAGAAATTCTTTATTTCCGCAAAAAATTTGACTTTGTCTTGCTTGGTCCAATGCTCTGGAAGTTGACCTGTAACAAGATAATTCACTATGTTAGCATACTATGGTAATACTTCCACACTCATCAATTGTTCATCTGGAAATGACTCATTCAATGTTAAAGGTTCAGTAATTGTGTCAAAATGGAGACGAGAGAAATGGTCTGCCACAACATTTTCTGTGCCTTTCTTATCTTTAAACTCCAAGTCGAATTCCTGCAAAAGTAACACCCAACGAATTAATCTAGCTTTTGCATCTTTCTTTGTAAGAAGATATTTAAGAGCAGCATGATCTGTGAATATAATTATTTTACAACCAATGAGATAAGATCGAAATTTCTCTAATGCAAACACTACTGCTAGCATTTCTTTTTTAGTAGTTGAATAGTTCAACTGTGCATTATTCAATGTCATACTAGCATAGTAAATAATATGGGGAATTCGATCAACTCTTTATCCTAATATTGCTCATACTGCATAATTCGATGCATCATACATGAGTTCAAATAGTAAGCTCTAGTTTGGGGGCTGAAAGATGGATGATGATGTCAACAACTGCTTTAATTTTTCAAACGCCACAAGACATGAATCATTAAAGACAAAAGGTACATCCTTAGCAAGTAAATTGCATAAGGGTCTAGAAACTTTGCTAAAATCTTTAAGGAAACGTCTATAGAAACCAGCATGCCCAAGGAAAGATCTTACTTCTCTGACTATTTTGGGTGGAGGAAGATTAGAAATGAGATCCACCTTGGCTTTGTCAACCTCAATACCTTTGCTTGAAATGATGTGACCGAGAACAATAACTTGTTTTACCATAAAATGGCACTTCTCCCAATTCAAGACTAAGTTCTTCTCGGTACATCTCTGTAGAACTAGTGTTAGATGATGTAAACATTGATCAAACGAGTCACCAAAGACAGAGAAATCATCCATAAAGACTTCAAGGAATCGTTCAATCATATAAGAAAAAATGCTTAACATGCATCGTTGAAATGTAGCAGGTGCATTACATAATCCAAATGGCATCCTCCTATATGCAAAAGTGCCAAAAGGGCAAGTGAAAGTGGTTTTCTCTTGATCTTTTGGTGCTATGGGAATTTGATTATATCCTGAGTAGCCATTTAAAAAGCAATAAAATTCATGGCCTGCTAATCTATCAAGCATTTGATCAATAAATGGTAAAGGAAAATGGTCTTTACGTGTGACAGAATTTAACTTTCTATAATCAATGCATACACGCCATCCTGTAGTCACTCTAGTGGGTATCAATTCATTATCAGCATTCGTAACTATTGTGACTCTTGACTTTTTGGGGACAACTTGTACAGGACTGACCCATAAACTATCAGAAATGGGGTAAATGATACCTGCATCTAATTGCTTAAGGACTTCAGTTCTAACAACTTCTTTCATGTTAGGATTTAACCGACGTTGCATTTCCCTAGTAGGTTTAGCATTTTCATCAAGGTGAATGTAATACATGCAGTCTACTGGGTTTATACCTTTAATGCCTGCTATGGTCCATCCTAATGCTCCTTTGTACTCTTTTAAAACATCCAAGAACTTACCTTTTTGTTCATCATTTAGGGATGATGAGATGATTACCGGTAGAGTGCTTTCTTCTCCCAAAAATACATATTCTAAAGTGTTGGGTAATCGTTTGAGCTCGAGTTTCGGTGGTGATTCTGATGATGAGATGAGTTTCGTTGTTGGGAATTATCCACTTGTCGTTGGAAGAATTCCCAAATTTCTTATGCACTTTTTGACATTAGCTCTCCTCCACTTGTTGCCATTAGCCATTCTTGAACATTCGGCAATAATCCCTCCAAAAAGTATTGGCATTGGTGCTATTTCTCGTATCCATGATGTGGATACTTCAAGAGTAGCCCGTTGAATTGCTCCCGTGTTTCGAAAAACTGCTCGTCTTCTCTCTGGGTAAACTTTGAAATCTCCCTGCGAATAGCATTGGTTTTATGCACTGGAAAATATTTATTCAAAAATTTTGTTACCATTTGTTCCTATGATAAAATGCTATTAGCAGGCAATGTATTGAGCCATGAACAAACTCTATCCTTTAAAGAAAATGGGAATAGTTTAAGTTTAACATCATCATCTGAAAAATTCTCATATCTAAATGTTTGACAAACAGTATGAAAATCATTCAAATGATTATATGGGTCCTCATTTTCTAGGCCATAGAATGTTGGAAGACAATTTAGCACACTAGGTTTTAATTCAAAACTCCTAACAGCTACATTTGGGTATCTTATGCATGATGTGCTCAAATTAGCTAAAGAACTAAAGTAGTCCTTAAATGGGCTCTCTTGTGGTGCTTGTAAATCCATTCCAAATTTATTTTTAACGTGCTTGTGTGTGCGAAGTATTTTTTCTAGTTCAAGATCTATAGGTTCAAGATTAGGTAATAATGACCTACGACCATGCATGCAAGAAACACAAAAATAAATGGGAACAAAACAAATAAAAATAAAGAAGAAAGAGAAATTACGTTATTAACCTTATCACGCTGTTAAAACCTTTCTAGAAAAATACACAAAAATAAATACGTGAAATAAATTAACTAAAAATAAATTAATAAGATAAACAAAAAAAATTACAAAGAAAAATAAATTGAAAATTAACTTACATAATTTTAAAGAAGAGAAAAAGAAAAGAAATACTAACCTTTAAATGTAGATTCACTTTTTTTTCTTTTTTTTAAAGAGAAAAAAAAATACAAGAAAACAATTAAATGGAATTATTCACAAAAATTAATTCTATGAATTAAAATTACTTACCTCCCTGGCAACGGCGCCAAAAACTTGTTGTGCAAATTTTATTGAACTCGCAAGTTTACGAATCTATTGTAGAATAGATTAATGGTGACGAGTGTCGATTCCACGAGGAGGTGGATTTTAATTATATGTAGAATTAATTTTGTGTGAAGGTGTTTGGATTTGTGGTGAAAGTGATTTGAATTAATTTGAATTAAAATGGCAAGAATAAATTGAGGAGAAATCTATTAAATTGACGTACTTGGGTATCTTGATCCGCATCAACATGCACCGTGGGTTAAATATTCCTTATTAATGTCAATTAAATCATGAGGGGGGAATCCACACCTCATGAACCACACTCTAATCAGTATGGTGCTAAGGGCTTATCGTGCCAAATAATAATAACTTTGTACTTGGGAGCCGGTATAACCAAGGCAGTATCTAGACAAGATTATTATTATTTGTCGACAAAAAGTCAAATCATCCACAAAAATTAGAGGGGAAAAGAAAATAAATTTACCAAATAAAGCACATGACACACGTTAAGACTTCACCTTCAACCCAAGCTTGAAAGAAAATTAGCTACTCATAATTGAACTAGGGGTAAAATGAAAATTTATTAAAATACGTCGAAAATACAAGATGGAGAAAGAATTACAGAAAATGGATCTAAAAAATGGATTCAGAGATATCAAATTAGGGCGGGAGGCCCCCTTTTTATGGATACATTGAGCAAATCATAGCCATCAGATTAAAAATAGTTTGGACGCTCAAGATTTCGCCACATCATCAGTCAACAGTACGCGGTTTGACCACGTGATTTGAACAGTAACACAGTTTGACCCGGCTTGAACAGTGACGCGGTTTGGTTAAAAATAATCCTGTGTAATGCATGTACCGTACGCGATATTTTTAGTCCACTGATATGCTGCCACGTCACCATCAACAGTACATAAGAAATTTAGTCCAACAGGATCGTGACACCTCATCAGTCAATGCCACATCATCGGTCAATGCCACATCATCGATCCGTCAATGTGAACAATGTCGTGAGCAGTAACGTAGACAGTACCGTACATATGAATAGTACCGTACATGTGAACAATGCCATTTTTCCTTTTATGTTCCTCCTAAGGTTTTCGACCGTCCTGAGTTCAAAAGTGATGTCCGTTTTGCCGTTTGATCTCTCGTTCATTGTCAAATGACTATGATGCCCCTAAAATACATAAAATACTTAATTATAATACAACTCACATAATTAAATGACAAGAAATTTAAATACATAAAAGTAAGAATGTTAGTGGAACTTGAAGTGTAAAATGATAATTTTCTCCTTTATAAATATACATTTTCTAACACTCAACAACCAATACCACAGGTGCTCCAGCAGAAGCCAGTGAAGAAGCCATTGCCACAGATGAACCAGCAGAAAAAGCTGCAACTGAACCACAAGTAGAGGTCGAATAAGAAGATGCTGAACCATCTGACCCACCTAAGGACGAAGGTGACAAGTCTGAGACTAATAGCTAACCCTCAAAGGCAGATGACAATTCAGAGAAAGAACGTGAGGAACCAACCATCCCAACCCAACCCAAAACCAGGAAAAAACACATTATTCAAGAAGAAGAAGAGGAAGACCTTAAGGATGAACCATCTATTCCAGTCCTTACAGGCAAGGGAAATAATAAAGGTAAAGAAAAAATGGCAACACCTTCAGCCTCTGAAGATGAAATGGAGTAAGTTGATGCCGAGCTAGCTGCTGTAGCAGCCAGAGTTACACCTACACCTGAACAAGCCAAGCAACTACTTGCGATCATTGCTGCCATCACAGCTGAGGGCCAGACAGCTGATGCATCAACTTTAATTCCTCTATAGTAAACTCCTAGCCAGCCTGTTCGCACCAGTCCGCGATAATCCAATAAAAGAAAAGGCAATACGTCTAAAGGCACTACTACAGCAACCCCAGCCACAACTCTTCTCACCAGCCTCGCGATAAAAAATACAAAGACATTGCCAGCTACTTCCCCACAAGCTTCACCAAAGGATAAACTGTGCAGTGCATCCAAGAAGCGCTAATAGCATCCCATCATGTGCCGCAGTCCCCACCATAGGGGAGTATTCTTCCTTACTAGTTCAGTTCTTATAAAAAAAAAAACTTTGTTCAGTTCTTATAAAAAAAAAACTTTTTCTTTCCTTCTGTTTGTCAATTTGTGTGATATTTTCTAAGGTCTTCCATATCTTTGTCAGTTCGTGTGCCTTTGTTCTGTATACTTGTGAGGACACATCAACTCTCAAGTTTGGGAGGGTTGTGTTTCCGAATGTATGTGTTTATGCTTGTGTTGTGTGAAGCATTGTTGTCTAATATTTGTGTATGGATTTAAAAACCTAATGAAGAAACATTGAGTGTTATTTCAGTATTTATGAGAATGTCAAGTAGAGATAGTTATAGATAGAAGTGAAATTATGTCCCAACACTTGGACTTTGGTTGAATTATATGATTGACTGTGATATCTCTGAAATAAACTCTACTCCAATGGCTTAAGTTGCTGAGTAATCAGATCTGAGTATGTACTCCATATGCAGAATTGTGTTAAGGGTAGCGAGAGTTATGAGCAATGCTGTAGCAAATAAATAATAAACAAAAAAAAGTCCTCTGTCTAAGGCATTGAGTAGTCAGATCTGTTCATGAGCCTCATGTTCAGCCTTAAGTAAAAGATACCTTTAGATAAGATTATACTGTAAATATTGCTGCAACAACTCTGATCTGGGCATGGTTTGAGTAATTGGGTGTCATCATTACAAGTGATTGACATTCACATGAAAGATAAATGTTACAGTGAGGAGGTTGATTACTCCCAAGTTTATCAATGTTAAAAACATCACAGTTTGAGTATGTGAAAGTTATGTTACCCTATTTATGAATGAAGTGTGATCACTGCTGAAATTCATGCAGTCCCTTGGTGATGTTACAGCATATCTGGAATTCAATCAAAGGAAGCACACACACACTATGGGCAGAAAGAAGCTTAAGTCTAGAACTGATTTATTACATCAAGTCTAGAACTCTAAGAAATGAGAGTTATTACATCAATTCTAGACTTGAATCAAGATCACTTAGAGAACAAATAAGGTGTTTTTATTACATTTTGGTTACATTTTGCATAAACATTCATTTTAGTTGAGTCTTAATAAGTTTTGCTTGAATCAAAGTAATTTGTGCTAAAAACAGGTGCATAATTGTAAGTTCCCAGAAAGTCTTAATTCATGAGGGGATGTTGAGACATTAGAGGAGCAAGAGGAGGAAAGATGATGGCCACAAAAGAAGAAAAACTCAATCGAGAATGATGCGGTGCTATTGCGGATGTTAGAGCAACCCATGCTATAGCAATCTGGGAGCAATGCAGGAGAAAACTTGGGCGCGGGTCAGCGGATGTTTCCTAATTTAACGCATGCACGCTCATGGGCTTTTGTTTACCCTAATTTGTAATATAAAAAGGAGGCGTGCACCACATAGAAAGGCGACAAGGGAATTATCATTAGAATAATTGCAAGGAAAATAAGAAAGAGATCAGAATTGAAGAGTGTTGTTTCGGCAACATTGGAGAATCGTGCAGAATTATTTGGATTTTTCTTTCACCGTGCTCAACTTATATTTATCTTTTTCCTTTAATTGTTTTGATGTATTCCGATATCAATATATTTATGTTTATTTTTCTCTTTCAGATTATGAATTAATTTACTTGTAGTTGAGTGACCAATAATCCAATGGGTTCTTGACTGATCTTATATGTTGTTATGGCACTGCTGTAGCATTTTACTCTAGTAGTTTTTATAAATATAACTGTTATTTCGGTTGACCACCCATTTAATAGTTTCAGTTAAGATAGAGCAGAAAAAGGGCATGTCTTAACGGATATTATTAGAGTATTACTTGATTTTAAGTTGAGTTTCCTGGATTAGCTTATCTTGAATCCCGTAAGGGCAATACTTAAAATAAGATTTGTGACACACTAGACATAGGTGTTCACCTTGTAGGGTAGAGAGACTAAAAGTTATAATGTCATACCGTAAGTATATCAGCAACTGGTCATTGTTAATAGATTTCAGGGTATGAGATTTCCAATATGCGATAGTTGAGGATGCAGATTTATTCTACCTAGTGATGCAGCATTTGCTATAACAACTGGTGCTCACTTGATAAACAACAGTCATCCCATAAGGAGAATTTGATCGTTCAACTA
Organism: Citrus x clementina; assembly: GCF_000493195.1. NCBI lineage: Eukaryota > Viridiplantae > Streptophyta > Magnoliopsida > Sapindales > Rutaceae > Citrus > Citrus x clementina. The sequence continues at coordinate 13,776,482 of NW_006262339.1, read as the reverse complement.
CTATGATCTCAATTGAATTTTAGACACATTTAATCTAGTTTATTTCATTACAGTATTATTTTATTTAATTCTTTCACAATCCTTGATTACGTTAGAAATCACTTTACAATTGTTTGTTTCAGTCCTAAGTTGATTTGCACTATTGTGATTGCTTTAATATTTTGAGTAACATTAATCCATGTGGAGACGATCTTGAACACTCATCACTTTATTACTTGTTATGTATATTTGCACATTGGCATTGGTAGTAATTGCTTATTAAAAATAACCAACACTAGACAACTTAGGGTATTTCTTTGAATCAGAAAGTGGTGGTTTAGAGATAAGAAAGGGGACTGAGATAGTGATTAAGGGGGTTAAAGAGAATGGCTTATATGTATTGCAAGGCTCATCAGTGCCTGTTCAAGAGGGAATTTCTACTATTTCTGAAGAAGATAGAACCAGGTTGTGGCATTTTAGACTTAGTTATATGAGGGTCAAAGGGATGCAAGAGCTCAGTAAACAAGGGCTACTTGGTGGGGATAGAATCCAGCAGCTGGAGTTCTGTGAAAACTACATTTTTGGCAAAGCTCACAGGTCCAAGTTTCACAAAGGGGAGCATATGTCTAAGCAAGTTTTGGACTATGCACATGCTGACCTTTGGGGGCCTACTCAAGTCCCATCCTTGAGTGGTTGCAGGTATTTCATGTCACTAATTACTCAAGGAAGGTGTGGGTCTACATACTCAAGACCAAAGATCAAGGCTTCGAAAAGTTCAAGGTATGGAAATCTTTGGTAGAAAATTAGTCTAGATTCAAGCTCAAATGCTTGAGAACTGATAATGGATTGGAATTTTGTAGAAGAGAATTTGAGGAATATTGCCAAAAACATGGCATAAAAAGTCACAAAACAGTCAGGTTCACCCCTCAGCAGAATGGCTTGGTTGAGAGGATGAACAGGACCTTGGTAGATAAGACCAGAGTATATTGATAAATTCAAAGCTTCCAAGAAGCTTCTGGGCAGAAATTGTCAATACAGCAAGTTATTTAGTTAACAGAAGCCCATCTTCTACAATTGGCTTCTAAACACCAAAAGAACTGTGGAAGAGAAACCTACAAATTACCAAAATCTCAAAGTTTTTGGGTTCCTTGCTTATCTCCACATCAATCAAGGCAAGCTGGAAGCAAGGGCCTTGAAATAAGTCTTTGTTGGATATCCTGATGGGGTTAAGGGGTACATAATCTGGTGTAGAGAGCAAAGGAAGTGTATAGTCAGCAAGGATGTTGTGTTTCATGAATCTGCATTGCTGAAAGAAAATGTAGAAAATGATACTGGACTACAAGATGATTCAACAATTAACAAACAATCTGGAACTTCCAAGGTTAAGGTGGAGCTGTTTGGAGATAAAGACAGTGAAAAAGAGGCAGTTGATTATGAAGAGAGGACCATAGCTGAAGTTGAAGAACATAAGTCATTAGAGTTACCACAAGCTGACTTGCAGACTTATCAGTTAGTAAGAGATAGGGTTAGAACGGAAGTCAGAGCACTAGTGAGGTATGACTATGTTGACTTAATTGCTTATGCACTGTTGTGTGCTGATGATGTGGCAATTGAAGAGCCTGTTAACTTCTCTGAAGCTATTGAAAGTGTGCACTGTGATAAGTGGCTTGAGGCCATGCAAGATGAAATGGAGTCCTTTTAAAAAAATCAGACTTGGACACTTGTTCCAAATCTAGGTAATAAAAGGTTGATTAGTTGTAAGTGGATCTTCAAGAAGAATAAAGGAATTCCAGATGTTGAACCTTCCAAATATAAAGTAAGGTTAGTGGCTAGGGGGTTTACACAGAGAAAGAGTGTAGATTTTAATGAAATTTTTTCTCTTGTTGTTAAGCACAGTTCAATAAGAATCTTATTAGCCATGGTAGCCTTACTTGACTTGGAGCTTGAGCAAATTGATGTAAAAACAGCCTTCCTTCATGGTAATCTTGAAGAACTGATATTGATGGCACAACCTGAAGGCTTTGAGTTCAAAGGAAAGAAGGATTATGTTTGTTTGCTGCATAAGTCCTTGTATGGACTCAAGCAATCCCCACGACAGTGGTACAAAAGATTTGATGATTTTATGGTCTCAAAAGGCTATCACAAAAGCAAATATGACAGCTGTGTTTACTTTGGTAGATCAGATCAATGTGGAGTTGCTTATTTGCTTCTGTATATTGACGATATGTTAATTGCAAGCAAACACAAGTTGGAGATAGAGAGGTTGAAGAATATGCTGAAGGCTGAGTTTGAAATGAAGGATCTTGGTAATGCAAAAAGAATCCTTAGGATGGACATTACAAGGTACAGATCTGCTGGCACTTTGTTCTTGAGTCAAGAGAAATATATCAAGAAAGTTCTGGAGAGGTTTGAGATGCAAGACTATAAACATGTTCAGACTCCACTTGGTCCCCAATTCAAGTTAACAGCAGCTCAGTCATCAGAAGATGAGTCTCAGGTGAATGAATTCCCATATGCACAGGCTGTAGAGAGCCTGATGTATGCAATGGTATGCACCATGTTAGATATAGCCTATGCAATAAGTGTTGTCAGCAGATTTCTCAGTTGTCCTGGCAAGATTCATTGGAATGCTGTCAAATGGATAATTAGATACCTTAAGGGCTCCTCTACTTGTGGTTTGATGTATGGGAAGAGTAATAGTGATATAAATGAAGTCATGGGGTTTATAGACTCTGACTTTGCTGGAGATCTTGACAGAAGGAAGTCAACCTCAGGGTATATGTTTATGTTAAACAAGTGCCTGATTAGCTAGAAGTCAGCACTTCAGTCTATGGTTGCTTTATCCTCAACTGAAACTGAGTTTATTGCAACTACATAGGCAGTAAAGGAGGCCATGTGGCTAAGAGGTTTGCTTAATGAGCTATGGTTGAATCAGAAAACTATTCAGGTTTTCTATGATAATCAAAGTGCCATACACTTGGTAAAGAACCAGATGTATCATGAAAAAACCAAGCACATTGATGTGAAACTCCAATTTATCATAGATGAGCTTGGAAAGGGAACCGTAATTGTGTCCAAGATCCATACAAGTGTGAATCCAGCTGATGCTCTTACAAAAATACTTTCCACTGCAAAATTTGAATTCTGTGTGAATCTGAGGGGCATCTCGCCCAAACCTAACTAAATTCAGGAGTGAATTGTAGTTGAATGAAGGTTTTTAGGTGTTGTGTTATTGAAATGATCAACTGAATCAACTGCAAGGTGGAGAATGTGAAGACATGTGTGTGGACTGAAATGGAGAATATGGAAAAGTTAAGAGTTGTTGTGCAGATTGACTATAGTTGATGGGGTTTGATAGATATTGTCTGCTGACGTGGCATGAATTCATTATAATCTGTTATAACGTATTCAGTATATCAATATAAAAAGCATTGATGGTTAGTGCTTGTATCAGAGTCTTTTTTGTCTTGATTTGTTCATCTTTTTTCACAGAATCTGTTTTATTGTGATCTGTGTAAAATCTTCTGTAAATCCACTCACGATTGGATTAGTTCATGATCAATAACAAAGAGTAAATTTTCCTTCAAGTGTGTTGGTTTGTGCCCCTGTTTTTTTGTTATAATATTGTTTATTTGTTCTGGCATTTTTGTTTCGATTGTGTTCTTGGTGTTTCTACTCATCAAGATTCGTGAGTCTTATTGAGATTAAAGACTTAATAGTCTTAACATAATTAAATTAGAAAAATAATTAATCAAAGATAATATATATATATATATATATATATATATATATATATATATATATATACCAAAAGAAAATAGGATCGAAGGATGGATGTGTTTTAGGAAGATTAGCTAATTCAGATTTTAATAAAAGCAAAAGAAAATAAATGGATAATATGGATGTACTTTGATACGCGGTTGATTGCTTTTAATTATAATTAAATTGGTACGTGGCTTTGTTCTACCTGATCAATGTAGAGACTAGTTTGCCTTAGGGACCAGATCTGACTTAGAACATATCAATATCCCGCATGTTTTGGTTTCCAGCCGATATACCCATTTAATTAATTCTTTACCAAATATGGATTAGATTCTTTATCAACCCTAGCAACAGATCTAAAGGCTCATAGATAGTACTAGATTTGGATCCCAGAAATAGCACTCTGATTGGAAAGAGGGAGAAGAGAATATACAACTGAGGATTGAGATCTGGTCTCGTTGCCTCAGAGGAACGTAGTAGTTATATGGCAGATCTGATACAGATCAGTCTGTAAAGCATGCATAAAATTTAAATTACTGAAATTTCAATGCTTTAAAATAAATTGCGGAAATTAAAATGCTTTAAGATAAATTGCAGAAATTTAAATATACAGAACTTTAAAATTACAAACTTTAAAAGAAATTTCAAATCTTACATTTGATTTTTCTTGCTTTATTTTTCTTTAAAGGGAAGTATTACAGAAGAAATGGGAAATTAATCTGAAGACAGGAAAATTCCTTGTCGTCTTCTGATTTCTGATTCCCAGAGAGAAAAAGACAGATAGGAAGAAGAGAGAGAAAGAAAGTAGTAGAATTCTAAAAAAAATCTGAGGAGTCTCAGTCTTCCTGCCGATTTAAATACAAAGATTGGATCTTTAACTGTAGCGATTCTGTAGCTTCACAACTGTAGCGAAACTGTAGCTTCATCACTATAGCGAAACGTAGCTTCATCACTGTAGCGAAACTGTAGTCTTTGGAGTTGTCTTTGGATATTCTTTAAAGATTCGGGTGAAGAGACATGTGTGATCTCACTTGTGTCCAGGGGACCACCCGAGGAAAAATACATATTCACATGCAAGAAAGGAAAGTAATACAACTGAATACAAGGATAAATACACAGAAGAAATACTATAATTACTTCTTTTTTTTTACATACAAATGATAACTATTTACAATGCTTTATCGAAGAGAAAATTCCAAAACAATCGTCTTCATTTTCGTCTCCAAGAGAAATAAATGGCTTTTCATCTTGTCCATCGTCATCAGAGGAGTCAACAACTGAAGACTTTGATCTTGAAGTGAGGAGCTGCTCCATAACTTTAAAATATTCTTCTTCAGTTTTGACGCTGGCCAAAAGAGATTGGGCTTTGGATTTTTGGGTAAGAAAGGTTTCTTGGGCTTTGACATCTTTAATGGTGGGGGGTAAGAAACCTTTAGAACAGAGCCAATTTTGGATCAGAGTGTCAGTTAATTTGGTCTGTTCGTCAAAATTTGACCACTATTTTACTTTAAAGGTTCTTTGTAAAATGAGTTGGGCTTCTTGGGTATGATATCTGAAATTTCACATCCATACACATGGAAGGAAGAAATTTGTACAGAAACAGAGAAAGGGGGAAAACCTTTTCTCAGATTTAGAAGGGATATAATGGGTTTTACAAAGGTTTAGACAATGGGTGGCATTTGGAGTTAAGATCTAAAGTATGGGGCCAAAAGAGTTCCACCATTGTTGAAACCAATTAGGAAGGCTTTGAACGGTTATTTTTGAATTGAAGAAAAATAACCAAGAATGGGATTTCTTTGGGTTTTGTATGAAAAATGTGTTAAACCATGCTTGTTGGTAATCCCAATAGCAATAACACAAACAATGAGGTAAACGCATTTGAAAATTTAGAGGGAAGCTCTTTTGTTGTGGAGTTAGTCTCCCCACTAGTTTGGGCTCAAGACTTTTAGAATAGTAACCGTGGAGTAGGCTGGTTCTGAATGAGTTTCACTGAGAAACAAATGTTTGAATTTTACAGACTCAATGGCTTCTAAAATGCTTTGATAATAAGACTAGGGTTTTGTCAAATCTCAAGGTTTAAAAAATCAGCCTTTGGGAAAAAACTTTGAAATAGCTTGAAAAGGATCAGTATGGTAAAAACCATCCTTCATAGATAAAATGTTTTGGAAATGGGTTTTATCAAACCAATCGGAGGTTTTCTTTGAAAGTTTTGGCTGGGAAAGAACAATTTGGGAAGATGAACTTTCACCAGAAACAACCACATTTTGAGAAAATGGTTTTGAAATCTCTTTAGGAATATTTTCTTTAGGAGAAATTTGGCTTTGAGAAAAACTTTGTAAAACGAGCATAAGCTCAGGGGATTTAGAAATGGATTTCATCCATTCATTTACCTGTTCATGTGAGGCAAGCGCTTTAGACTGGGCTTCTTGATCCTCTATCATGTTGATCCAAGACTTGATTGGCATGGCAGAAGAAAGCAATTTTTCTTTAGGTGGAGAGGTTTGGGAAGCTTTAGAAGGTGTTTGGGACACAGGGTCTTTAAGAATCCCTTTCCCTTTGTCTTTCTTTTGGGCGGCATTTATCTGTTTTGGAGAAATTCCCGAGTTAGAAAATCAGGGATAGAATTTGTATCTCCTTTAATAAATTCTATATCAAAATAAAAAACACTTAAAATAGCTTGCCACCGTGCAAAAATTTGTTTTGATGCAATGTTTTGAACATCTTTTTCTAAAACATGTTTTGCAACTTTGCAATCAATTCTAAGTAAAAATTTTTGATTTAGTAAATCACTTTGAAATTTAAAAATACATAAAACAATAGAAAGAATTTCTTTCTTAATAGTAGAATAATTTTTCTGACAGTCATTCCAGTGGGCAGAAACATATTGTACTATTTGTTCTTTATTATCTTCCTTTTGTTTTAATATTCCTCCATAACCTAAATCGGATGCATCTGTTTCAACAATTTTAGGTAAAGCAGGATTAGCAAGAAATAAACAAGGTATGTTTCTTACAGAATTCTTTATTAATCTAACAACTTTAGTATGTTCATTTGTCCATGCAACATGATTCTTTTTTAATCTATCATGCAATGGTTTAGATATCCTATTGATATTAGGGCAGAAATCAAGAACATAATTTAAACTTCCTAAAACTCTTTGTAATTGTGTTTTATCAAGAATTTTATCAGGAAATTTATCAGCAAACAAAAGTGATCGCCCAATAGGTGTGATAGTTCCTTTAGAAATATGGTGACCAAGGAATCTGACTTTTGTTTGAAACAATGAGACTTTAGAACTAGAAATGGCTAGGCTAGCCTTTCTAGTGGCAAGGTAAAAGGTTTTTAAATGTTTGAAATGTTGATCAATTGTCTGAGAAAAAATTAACATCGTCTATATAAACAATGTAAAACTCAGAAAATAGATTATAAATGTCATTCATGATTCTTTGAAATTTTGAGGGTGCATTCTTTAGTCCAAATGGCATTACAGTCCATTCATATTGTCCAAAAGGAACAGTAAAGGCAGTTTTATAACGGTCATTAAGGTGAATTTGAATTTGCCAGAAACCATATTTCATGTCAAATTTTGAAAAAATAAAGGCAGAACACAATTTCTGGAGCAAATCTTTTTTATTAGGTATGAGATACCTAATCCATTTTAATGCTTTATTTAAGGGTTTGTAGTTTATTACAAGTCTTGGTGTTCCTCTTTCTATTTCGGAATTTTTATTTACATAAAAAACGGCACAAGACCAAGGAGATCTAGATTTTACAATGAGTCCTTTAGTGTCTAAGTCTTTTATTTCATTTTTACAGTGCTGTTCCAATTCCATGTTCATTTGGATTGGACGAGCTTTAGTAGGAATTTGTTTTTCATCAAAAGAATTTTCATAGGGCAAATCTACCAAATGTTGTTTTCTGTTCCAAAAAGCAGATGGCAAATCAGCACATATTTTTTTTTCAATGAGATCTTTAAAATCAGAGATTTTTCTTTGACTTTCAATTCTTTGTAAATTTAAATCCTTTTTAAAACAAAATGAGTTATTTTGTTTAGATTTAAGTATGGCATTGATTTGGTTCTCGTAAATAGAACAAACTTTAACAATATTTAAGTTTCTTATTTTTGGTTTCTCAATAAAGGGGAAAATAAGTTTTTGGTTTTTTGCTTTAAAAGATATACCATCATAATTGACAGTATACGGGGTAATGAGGTTTATGAAAGGGGTTCTAAAATGACAGTATAGTGTATGTCATTTGTAAGAAGGAAAGATGTCTTAAATTCAAAACCACTGTTATGAATAGAGGCGTCAACTTTAGATTTGATTTTTAGTTTTGAATTATTGGCCGCAGACAATCTTTCTTTTGTCTTTTCATGGAATTTTTTAGGGACAATCTCTTCTTTGATACAATTTAAATCAGCACCAATGTCAAAGAGGGCAATGGTGTCAATTTTAAAATCTTTAGAAAAAATTAAAGTGATTTTAATCAAATATTTTCTGGTGGTGATTTGTTTTAAAACAAACAGAAAATCATTGGGTACAGATTCAATGTTTTCAAGGTTTTGTTCGTTATCACCATCGGATTCAACTTCTTTATCAGAATTATCTTCTAATTGTTTTTGTAAAAGAAGTTGAATAGTTTCAGAATTATTTTTCTGTTTTTCTTTTAATTCTTTGATCTCAAATTTAATTTCTTTGATTTCTTTCTGAAGATCTTGGATATTAGGGGTTGTTTTCTTTGTTTTCTTTGTACCCAAAATTTCAGTGAGATCATAAGAATTCTTTTTAACAATTGGAACTTTAGGAGTTTTTGCTTTGTTAGAATCCAAGGTTTTTAGAAGTTTATCAAGGTATTCCTTTTGAAGATTTGGATCATAAATATGTTTAACAAGTTCAAGAAAGATTTCTTGGTCTTTGGTCAAAACATTGATTTTCTTTAAATAAGAATCTGAATTACTGGTGTCAGAATCACTAGAAGAAACAGATTCAGAATCATTTAACTCATCAACCTGTAGAGGCTCACTATCTCCCGTCATGGAAAACTCAGAGTCAAAAGACTCTACAAGTAAAGGGGCAACTTTAGAAAGAACTTCTTCATCAAGGCCAAACTCATGGAGCTTTCTGTTCATTCTGCAAAACTTTGCAGTATGGCCCTTCTTCCCACATTTGTAACATGTGGCTTCTCTATAGTTTAAAGGGGGTTTTGGTTTGGCTCTAAACTCTTTCTTTTTAGAGAAGTTGGGTTTCTTATAGGGCCTCGAGGTTTTCTTATAAGAAAATTCTCTAAAATCTTGAAAGGGTTTCCTATGGCCTTTTGATTTGTAATGTTTTTTGTAAGGTTTCGAAGAACACTTACCATTACAATCCTTAGAAATAGAAGTTTTAAAGGGGTCATAGTTAAATTGTTTACAGAAACTACTTAATTCTTGCTTAGATTTTCTAAGCTCTCATTTTAGTCGTTTCTGTAACTTCAAATCTTGACAAATCTTTAAACCTTCTTTGTTGACAAAACTGACGAGTTCACCATAGGTAAGCTCATCATAAGGAATATGGTTGTCATACAGTGCTTTAATGGAATTCCTAACCTTTTCTCCAAGTAGGGTCGGTAAACCTGCAAGGAATTTCTCCTTCCAAGTTATGTGATTTGCATCATCCCTAAGGAAAAGCCTAGTAAAGAATGTGGTTTTATAGCTTTGGAATTCACTAAGTTTCCTACACCTTAGATTGTGTAGTAACTCAGCATTCTTATCCCTAAGGTGCGAAGGGTCACTTATGAAATGAAGGGATATAGTCAAAATCAAGGTAGCAACAATATCTTGAATTGGACTATTGAATTCGTCAAGAATGGGGGCTCCATTCTCATCAATTTGGATGGAATTTAGGATATCTAATTGTTGCTGTTTAGTGAGAAGATGATTCCACCAACCTTTAAGTTGACCAGTAAAACCAGCAACGAGAATTTCTGCTATGGCTCTATCAGAAGTTCCCGCCTGAGTTTTATAGGCATTAGCTGCCATGGTCATCTGTTGCAATAACCCTAAGATGTTGTACTCAGACATGCCATCAATATTCCACTCATAAACAGAAGATGCATTAAATCGCGATTGATTTAAAGCACTCGGTCTATTATCTATAGCTAAATCTGGTGGAGTCCTGATAGTAGGTAAGGCTAATTCCCAATGGATTTTGTTGGCTTTAGGAGCAGATGGTTCATCATTAAATGCTTCTATATCTGAAGAGGCTATAGAAACATTGTCATGTTCTAGTACACCAATCTTGCTAGATTGGGCACTATCAGGGGCTATCTGGACCTTAGAAGAAGAAGAAGAAGAAGAAGAAGAAGCTTTTATTCTATCTAATTGGTCTCTAATGGCTTTAGCAAAATCTGATTTTGACTCTTGAACAAGCTTCTGGCTAATTTTCGAAACCTGAAAAGGTTTAAAAATAGGTTCCTTTAACTTTTTGCCAAAATCCGATTTTGTGCTAATAGGAGAAACAGCTATGGTTGACTTTTGGAATTGGCTTTCTATCCTAGTCAACTGTTTTCCTATTGTATTTAAGTTAGTATTACAGAAATTATTCTGTTGAATAATACTACTTAAATTCGCATCAGAATCATTTGGTTTAGGGATTTTGTAAGGTGAGGCTCTAATTTGAATAGGAGGTTCACCATGGTCAACAGTTAAACTCCGAAGAGGTGGATGCTCAGATTCTATGGTCCTATCACTATCGGAAAGTTTCCATTCAGGGATTTTCTTTCTAATAGTAATAGGGTTTGACTCTTTAAAAGGATAAGAAATGTTGTTATTCGAAGAATATATCTCAAACCAATCAAAAAACAATATATGAATTTTATGTGAATTTATAAACTCTTAATATGTCTCTTGAATTTCTTTTCTTTGATTTAGAAAATGTTTAAAAAAACCAAAGTCTTTTTTCTTTATTATTATCTGAATAAAAATCATTATGGAGGAGAGTTTTATCCAATTTAAAAAATTTTTCAATAACATTTATCACATTTTCCGTGACAGTAGAAAATGTAGGAGAAGTTGGGGGAGAGGGTTCCTTCTCCTCTTGTCTTTGTTCATGTTGACTGCTAGTGTAGATTGGGTGTGGAACACTAGTGGTATAGTCAACAGAGTGAATAGAGGAACTAGGTATATCCGAAGTGGAAAACCTGGGTTGACTCTTTACAGGTTGGAAAGGGAGATTTATAATAGAAGGTACTTTTGAAAATTTTCTTTCCAATGAAGGAACGCTTGAACATGAATCTTTATCAGAGAATCTGGTTGATGTAGATCTTCGAAATGATAATTTGACTTTACCATCTGAATACTGAGTCACATTTTACAACTCTGTATTTGGCTTAAGTTGTTTTGGAATCACTGGGGCAGTGGCTCCTTCAAGAATCCATTCATCGGGAAGATTGACATCTTTCCATTGGATAGGTTTTGGAATAACAGTATTGGCTTTAGACAGGTCAATCTGCAGGAGAAGAGTCTCATCTTTTTTTTACTGGAATTTATGTTGCGTACTAAACGCAGAAATCATGGCTTTGTAAGAAATTTTATAAATTAAAGCTACAGGGATAGATCCCTAAATCATATCATAATTGTGGGTCTTGATTTGTAAAATCATACTTTTTAAAATGTTTTTGTCTTTTAAAGAAATTGTTATGTTTGGATAACAATTAAATGAAATGGGTCCTTTACACAGACTTGATTCTATACTACTTAGTAAAGAATCATCAAAAGAGATGAATCGACCATCTCTCAGAACGACAAGGATGGAAGTATTTAGACCTTTTTTAGTAAGGGGTTTTATACCGACTTGTATTAATCCAATATAAATATAATTAAAATTTTTATCTTTTAATTTCTTTAAAAATTGTTCTGAAAACAAATGAATTGTTTCAAAAGGCTTTGAAAGAGTTATGTCCCTTTCTTCAGTTTTTATAACATAGTCATTCTTTAGAAAATCAAACTTTTTTGTTTTATAAATCATTTCTTTATTAACTTTAGGTAATTCCCAGTTATCAATTGCTTTATTGAAATCTTTAATCACAAATTCTTCTGAATTCACAACATTCTTAAAATCACTAGTTCTTCCAGAAGAAGAGCTAGAGAAAGATGATGCTCTACAGAGTAGAGAATCCATGGACAAAAACCTATGTTCTATTCCTAGTCCTGTCAGTATGGCTACATGTATGGTTTTACTGCCCTATGCGGAAATCCTTATCCTAAAACGGGACTTACTACCAGTAAGGAATTCACCATACAAACAAAAATCAAAGAAAACACAAGTCTTTAAACACAAAGTCTCTAAACTATATTACACTATCCTCCCTTTGGCTCTGATACTAGAAGGATATATATATATATATATATATAACCTAATTGATGATAGAGATAATGATCTTTTTTATGCTCCTATTGATAATGGTGATCCATAATACTATCAATGATGGAGATGGTGTGCATGATAAAGGTCTAATCGGTTATAGGAAAGAGTTCACTCGTTTTTAGAACGACCATGAACCAAGTCAAAGTTAACTTATTACTTCAACGTCCCATTGTAAGGAGCTAGTAGTTGAACCTCAATAAGTGCTGCTTTTGTTTTACCTTCAAAGGACTTCCTTAGAAGTTATGGGTCTAATGATTTGTGTGGGCAAGTTGTTCGATTCCAAGTATAATTTAATATTGGAACTATGAAAAGTTTTCTTGAGGGATAAGTTCGATTTCAAGGTCACAAAATCTGCATTGTCATGTTTGAAGTGCATTATGTCAAAATCATGTAAATGGTGTCTGATAGTAAAGGGGGAATCAAATTAAGAGACTATACGTTGGGTAGTGATGACACGTGACAAGACATACACTTGTCATAATAAGGCTAGTATTTTTATTGAGTAAGGAGTTAGGTAGTGATGAGACGTGATGAGATATACACTTGTAGTAATAAGGCTAGTATTTTAACCCTCTAGTTGCTGCTTTAGTTTTACCTTCAGAGGACTTTGTTAGAAGTTATGGGTCCAATGATTTGTGTGGGCAACTTGCTCGATTCCAAGTATAATTTAATATTAGAACTACGCAAAGTTTTCTTGAGGAATAAGTTTAATTTCAAGGTTGCAAGATTTGCATCGACATGTTTGAGGCGCATTGTGCTTCAAAATCATGTAAATGATGTCTTAGAGTAAAAAGGGAATCAAATCAAGAGAATGTACCTTGGATAGTTGCTGCTTTAGTTTTACCTTCAGAGGACTTTGTTAGAAGTTATGGGTCCAATGATTTGTGTGGGCAACTTGCTCGATTCCAAGTATAATTTAATATTAGAACTACGCAAAGTTTTCTTGAGGAATAAGTTTAATTTCAAGGTTGCAAGATTTGCATCGACATGTTTGAGGCGCATTATGCTTCAAAATCATGTAAATGATGTCTTAGAGTAAAGAGGGAATCAAATCAAGAGAATGTACCTTGGATAGTGATGAGATGTGCCAAGATACACACTTGTCGTAGTGAGACTAGTATTTTATCAAGTAAGGAGTTCGGTTATCGGTCATCTCATTACAAATAAATTTCTTTGGAAGAAACTGATATACACTCCAAATTACACTACAAAAAAATGTTTATATTTTTGGAAATAGGTCCAAATTCAGAATTTTTAAATAATACTCGTTATTCCCAAAACTTTCTGAAAATATGATATGACCAAAACTTTATAATACTTTTCAAAGAGGTTTTTCATAATGCTTATTAATTTCAAAATAATTTCAATTTAATCCAAAATTTGTAAAACACTCAAATCCAAAAAATACTTGTCTTATAAATATATCTTTTAGTTTATGAAAAGTAATGATTTATTGAACAAAATCTTGAGCTTCTCAAATACTAAATCATGCATATAATAATTCATACCAACTTTAAAAGAATTTGTCGCAATAATAACTCTGTTGAGCTAAACTTTGTTCTTGATCAAACCATTGTCCGTTGAATGTCTTGAGTTTGATTTCATGTGATTCACTAGCATAAATATTATCCTTTAAGAACTAGTGAAAATGCGAAATATAATATTTATCATATCACGTAAAACACATATTTGTTATCATCAAATTACAATATGTGTAGCCTTTAGGCTAACAAAATAAATATGACGGTCTCTCCAATTTATAACAATCATGCATAACAACTCATGCCCCTTTTAACATCGGAATGGAAATTTAATTGTTCTCATCAATAGATTATATTGCTTTCCCTCCCTTTTCATTTTATTTGAAGGGGATCTATCCCCAATTGGTTCCATTTCAATGTGCTTGCTTTCATAACCGAGCAAGTCATGTGTATATCTACTAGCTACAGTTCTATGGCAGGATATAATTACAATTCATAAACCCAATATACACGATCCATAATTGGTCATCAGAAGAGCATACAATACATCACGCAAATAATAACATGTCGTACAACTAACACCTTATGAATTAGCCATATAATCAAATGCTTGCATCTCCTCAAGCATTTGAAGGGGGCTTGCCCCCAATTGGTTCCATTTCAACATGCTTGCTTTCATAACCAAGCAAGTCATGTTTATATCTACCAATTGCAGTTTAGTAGCAAGACAAAATTTTAATTCATAAACACAATATGCAAAGTCCATAATTGGTCACCAACAAAGCATACAATAAATCACGCATGTAATGACATGCCATACAAGTAACACCTTATTAATTAGCCATATAACCAAATAATCCTTGAAAAAATAAAGCAATTTCCACCTGCATAGTTGATTCAAGGCTTTATTAAAAACTACATGCACGCTCCTTGTTCAATTTCTTGTCCAATAAATTAATTGCCTCTTGATTCTTCTATCTTGTGCTTGTTACAAAGAAATAAAATAATGCTTCCTTCTTAGAATTCTCCTTTTCTATGATTCTTCCATCAAAATCATAACTAATTATCCTACCTAATTGCCACCATTAAAACTTACAAACAAAATTAACAATTTCTTATCCGTAGTTATATGTTGCGTCCGATCGAACAACTTATTGACAGATCAAAGAGACTTCTTTCCACTATTTTGCCAAGGAGTTACATTGGCCTAATTCCTAAATTTTCAACTCCACCCAATGTTGGACACAATTGGCTGCCATAGTGATATAGTTGTCTACAATCTTTTTGCCGCGATTTCATATTTACTTCAGCCTCATATGACCGCAATTCCATTGACAATTAATTTCATGATCCGATTTTACTGTGTGGAATAGACTTAAGCTATTTATAGGTTTTTGCAACGATTTCGATGATGTCCTCTCCACACAGATTCAATCACCTAATTTTAACTATTTTGGATTATTTAATTTTTTATTATATTTATCTGTAGTCAACTGTTGCATCTGGCTACTTTACTTATTGTAATGACTCATCCCAGCCATTAGATGGAATCCCTTCAGATCCTAAGGCAATTATGCATAAGGACAAAAAATGTTGCACGTTGCAATATTTGCAACATAGGTGAGTCCTGAGTATCAATAATGATTTCAGTAATTTATAAAATCTAGTATTGAGGATATTTTGAAAATGTTGAAGTTGATACCAAAAATCAGTTTTAGCAAAATTGAACGCATCAATCAAAGTGGATAAGATTCTATGTTCCTCATAATATAGGTACATACATGTTGCTCTCTTAGTTGTGCTTATGATATGAAATCACTTGACTTTATGGACTTTTTCTCTTTTTATCCTACACATTTGGATAAATTTGTGTTCATTTGATTATATTTCACATTTTTCTATTGATCAAGTGTTCCCTTTAGCTTAAAGTATGTAGTTTTTTTCATGCATTTTTTCTTATAATAGTTGTTTTAGCTAATTTGTTATCCATGGTCACTTTAATATTTATTGTTGTTATAACCCATCTGTTTAAGAGAATTTTTAATTATTAAAAATTTTTTCTTATAATTTTTAGTTTATCAAGTGTTCTCTTTAGTAAATCATTCCACTTATAATGTTGGATAATCTCTATAAACTAATGGATTAAAATTTTTGTATATTTCTTTTAAGTCTTTACATAAAGTTACAATTAAGTGCAACGGCAAAGGTGCTATTACTAATTTTGATCGCAGCCTATATGAAGTAAACAAAAAGGGCTTAATACCCATGGTAATTAATTAATGAAGATATTTTGCTAATCATCTCCTGTTAGGTCGATATATATTTGTTGGGTGATTTGCTTAATGCTATAGGTGTCAATGTGCAAGTGTACACAACAAGTACTATACTAATGAGTATTCAGATAAACTCCATAGGAATTGATGTTATATGATTTGTTACAGCAATCTTAACAGTGCAATTTCATACCAAATTAAAATAAGATAATCAATGAAACTAATAAACTAACTTGATTAAAAAAATTCAATAAAAAAATAATAAAAGGAAAATCTTAAATCAAACACAAAGACAAACTCAATGAAAAATGAGTAGTTAAGTGATTAAACTCACTTAATGGTATTGACTATTTTTCCAATTAAAATTATGTTACTACAATATTTACTACAGCACTGGGCAGAATCTCTCATGCATCCTCAGTTGTCGCCTATTGGATATCTTATATCTAAATGTAATATAATAGTTACTAGTTGTTACGTTAACATTAGATATAGCATTATGCGTTCTAGGTTGCAACTAGGGGTGGGCAAATCGGATTCGGTTCCGGTTGTTCGGGTTTCAACCCATTCGGTTAGAATTCAACCCAATCAGGTTCAAACTATAAACCCCGACCCAAACCAAACTGAATTTAATTCGGTTTCGGTTCGGTTTGGGTTATAAATTCAGGTTCGTTTATATTATGAAACCATAATTTTATCTATCCAAAAACAGAAAAAATTAACTAAATATCACACAAATTTCCTATAATCTTATTTATAAATTAACTGATTAACGTATAGAATTCTGAATTTAACATTTCACAAAAAAAAATTAACAAAAGAAAACTAAGAAATTAACTAACAATTAAAAAATAAATTATTAAATGATTAATGGAGATCAGAAAAAGCAGAAGAATTATTTGGCAATGGAGGAAGAACATAAGAAGAAGAAGAAGATGCTTGGCAGCAGCCGAAGGAAAGAAGAAGAAGATTTGAAGAAGAAGAAGAAGAAATGAAGAAGAAATGAAGAAGAAGAAGATGATATTTGTCAGTGGATGAAGAAAAGGAGAAGAAGAAGAAGAAGAAGAAGAAAAAGAAGTGGAGAAGTCAAGTGACGGTTGAGAAAGTGAGAAGTGTGTGTTTGGGAGTTGTAAGGTTAGGGTTAGGTTTATGTTTATATTTTTAAACTTTTTTTTTTTACCCAATCGGGTTGATTATTCGGTTCAGGTTCAACCCGAACCGAAATACAACCCGATTGAGTTTAGATTTTTAATCCAAACGGGTTGTAAGCTTTAACCCGAACCGAACCGAACCCGAAATGTTTGGATCGGGTCAACCCGATCCAAACGCCCACCCCTAGTTGCAATTGCCCTACAAGATGAATCTTAATGTTTAATTCTTCACTAATTTTAGATCAAGCGTGACCTTATTTAAATGGAAATTAATTCGACTTATGAAACTCAACCTAAAACCATATATTGTTTTAATTTGTTCTATTAAGTCAGATCTTTTTAAATCTCCTTCTTAGCCAGTATCCACTAAATGGGTGGTTAGGCAAAATATGGAATTCAATAAATAAAATCAAGATAAAATACTGTAGTAAATTCATAGCATCACACATATATCAACCAAATAACTATTAAGCTTGTAGGTCCAGCTATATTACAACTGTGTTAAGATAACACAGTTGCAATATAATTTTGCCTTAAGTTTGTCTATCTCTGAACCATAACAAAATTTATTTCACGATTTGCGATAAAACAGTGACAAGAAATTCCCTTGAAAATTTCTCAAGTGTTCAAATTTTCATCTTTGAAACTAAAGCAGTCCTAAGCCTAACAAAGTCGACGGCACTCTCAGCCTTAACCTTACTAACAACACAGCCCTAACTCTCACTCACAGCCGAAGAAAACAAAACATTCAGAGCCGCCATCGATCGATTTGACAGAAAAGTATTAGAAGACGACAAAGACCTCAGCCTCTCACTCACTCAACTCATAGTACTCAGCCTCCCACTCAAATCAGCCGTCATTGTTCAATTGAAGAACTTTAGGCCATGCGAAGACCGATGGAACCGGTGGTAGTGCCGACGTATGGCGGGATATGGCAGATCGAGATTCGCGGCCCGCGCAAATTTGCTGGCTGATCGCGGCAACTCTGGCGGCTTCTCGGCAGTGGTGGGTTCGGATTTTGAAGGGGTTGTTGTGAACAGTAAAACTCAGGTGGTGGGTCAAAAATCCAACGGATCGCGCCGATCATGGTGGCATTTGCGCTAGAAACTGCAACTTCGTGTGGCCGTTGCTGGCTACTTTCCGGTTGTGGTGAAGGTATTAGGGGTCCTCGCGAGTGTTTGGGAATTTGAATGATGACCATCGATATTTCGAGAACATGAATCAGTAACATGGTTCCCTATGTATTGATTTATTATGAAAAAGAATACAAAATTTGCTGGAAGTGGCTTGGATAGTGTCAATTCTTGGTTTGACACCCTGATATGGTTTCAGCTTTTATTCTTCTCATCTCGAAGAAGTTAATTTGTATTTTAAAAAAGTAGAAATTTATATATCATTAGGATGGTATCTAATTTGTTAGGTTTTCGCCCATAAATTTTTGTTGTTTTCATAGTCTGATGAGCTCCTTTGCAGACCCAGATATACAGAGCGAGATTGACACATACATATCCAGAGATCATGCCACATTTAGTGTCCTATTGCTGGTAGGTTTCGTTTATTTAGCAGTTGTTCCAATATATAATAATATAGGCATTTATTTTGTTTATCATCATACTTTGGAAGAGTGGAAAGTGAGAACTTTCTCCTCCTAGTAACTCCAAAATTATAGGTTGGGTAACCTTGATTGATGCATGGTGAATTCTTACAAGTTAATGTTTGAGATGGAACTATTTTAAAGTTGTTAGCAGGGAGAGATAAACTTATTTTGACAGAGATAAGAAACAAAAAGAAGAAAAGATAATTTTCTTGTACCTTGAACCAAAAAAAATTGCAAGGAATTTATAGTACACAACTCACTCTTACAAAGGCTTAGCTCAAATGCAGCAAGCTGCTGCTCAACCACAGTTCACGAAAATGAAGTCCTCAAATGAAAACATATGCTTGTTGATGGTTGATTTTTTATCACATATATCCTTGTTCTAATAGCCATTGACACTCAATGCTCATTAAAATGCTGTCAATGAGGCCTTTATTGTCCTTATCTCATTGTTTGTTATGAATGCATGCTACTAATCAGATGAAAATATATGTTGACATTTAGGAGATCCCACCCATAAGTTCACAATATGTAATGCAAAAATGCCAAAGAGCATACTTGTTTCATTACTCAAAGTTTTGCTTCAACTTTAACAGATGGATTTTTCAGAGAATTAGGAGCCAGCAACTCTTATCTTGAAAGAGTTGATTTACCAAATCAAGATCAGTAGCAGAGAAGCTGTAATTAAAGTGGAATTTTCAAATGAGTTGTCGGTATGCTACTTACATTTGATATTGTCTCTGAACAGCAAAATTTTTTATTTTCATTTTCAATGCAATGTTTATATCATAACTCAAGTCAGACCACCTGTTGGACAAGAACTGCCTGAAAAGCATATTGTAATCATTGCATTCAAACAATTCATCATTACTATGAAGCAATGAACTCAGTTTTTAAAATTAGATAATTAACAAAACAATTTTTTTAAAAAATAAAGAAATAAATCTGGAACTTATGAGATGGAAAGACAGAAATCTAAAAAGTCAGTTTTTGAAAGGTATAGTTGTATTAGGTTTCAAAGGCTTTGCAGATTGGATGCTAATGTATAATTGTAGTTGAAAGCAATTTTCTTTACAGAAGAAAATTACTCTTTAATTTAGAGGTGTGTGAGTGCATGTGTGCACATGTACTTTGTTAGTTTTAATTAATGTATTTGCTTATAAATTTGTTCATTTGCTCTAACAAGGTGCATTCTGGCTTTCTCTGTTATCATTTGCATGTGGTTTAAAAGAACCAAGTGGAGGGTAAATGATAAACTAAATTAGTATAAGTGTGATCAAAATGTATTTGGAAAAGGGGGAATACTTTATGGGAATAAAATTAATCTCTTTCCTTATACAGAGTGCAAGTGTTTTGCTGGCTTAGAATAGTTAGCTTTCTCTGGTGGCTTTTTTATTCTGTGCAGTAGCATGTATAATTTAGTAAAAAAAGAGCTGAGATTATGTAAGCTAATAATTATTTATTGTTTTAGCTTTAACTAGTGATAGATTATTGCAAATAGCTTATCTTATTTTCTATATCATTTCTAAGTGTTAACAAATACTTTAAAAGAAGGAAATCACATGGTTTTCTATTGAGGATTGAACATGATAATTGTTTACTTGAAAAAAGAGCTGAGACTATGGAAGCTGATAATTATTTATTTTCTTAGCTTTAACTAGTGGTGGATTATCCCAAATAGGTTATCTCATTTTCTACATCATTTCTAAGTGTTAACAAATACTTTAAAAGAAATAAATCACACAGTTTCTGTTGAGGATTGAGCATGATAAAATGTTGCCTTTGTTGATTTGTGGTTCAGTGGTTAGGTTAATTTTTTATCATTTACATGGCTTGTTTCTGGTTATTTGGTTTGCAAGGTTGCTTATGATTGATTGAGTTGCTTTTTGCTTTATACAGATGTTGTTGGACATGATTTCTGGGTTATATAAGCATTTGCATGCGGCAGTAGTAGCGGTAGAGAAATCATCATCTCATCAAATATGTTGGTTCGATCAGTAGCTATAATGGAAAAGAATATTCAGAGGATTATGGGAGCAGTAGTTTTAGTCAAGAGAGGAAAAGAAAATATTAAAAAGGATCAGCTGGCGTGGGGTAGCAGAGACCGCAGTTTTACGAAAATGTTTGAAATTTAGTTTGGTGTTTATTTTGGTTAGGAAAGTTTGTATAACAAATTAACAATTATAAAAATATTCATGTAGTTGTAATTATTTTTTATTTTATTAACATTAAATTAAGAATTTTAGCAATAATTTTTCTATTATTGAATTATAAATATATCTTGTGAAATAAAAAATAATTATTTGAAAAAATAGGTACTAAAATTTAAAACAGATTTTAATTCCCGCCAAACTATTTTATTTAGATTAAGTTTCAATTCGCCCCTAAATAATTTTAATATTAATTTGAATACCCACCAAAATAATTTTAAAAATTCTTGCCAAATTAGATATTAATTTTTTAAAGTTATTTAATATATATTTAAATATTAATTTTTAATTAAATACTTAATTATTCATGTCAAATATTAGTCACACCTAGACAATGTCACGACAGCATTTTATCATATGTGTATAAGAGATTTGTGATGGATGATACTAGGGATGGCAATGGGGAGGGGAGGGGAGGGGACCAATCTCCCCATACCCATCCCCGATGTTTTGCATATGTCCCCGTCCCCTCCCCGTCCCCGTCAAAATTGCTTGAGAGAATCCCCATCCCCTCCCCGAATAATAACAGGGGATCCCCGAGGGTCCCCGGTCCCCGAATAATTAATAGTCTAATACATTTTTTATTTTCGATTTTAAATTAATCATATTAAAATAAACTCATACCGCTATTGTAAGCTCGTAACCAACTTTGACAGCACATTAAGGCCTCCAATGTGCTTGGATGAAGTTTGTTATGGTATGAGCTCACAACTCTACCACTAGTGTTAAAAGCTGATTCAGAAGCAACTGTTGTAATTGGAATTGCCAAAATATCTCTAGCAATTCGAGCTAATGTAGGATACCTATTAGCATTTGTCTTCCACCAACTCAAAATATTAAAATCTTCCATCCGAGATATAACTTTCTCATCCAAATATGAATCTAATTCATCTGCAACAACTGCACAATCTCCATTGTTTACATAATCATTAAAACCTGTCATCCATTTGGTTGCTTTCTTATAAGAATCCCCTGTAGATCTAGTAGAAGAACTACTACCAGTATAATCAAAGCAATAAACAGTTGGTGAAAACTTCAATTAATACTCTTCAACTAATTCCCGGCAAAGGGTGACCACTTTCCCAACATACAACTATTTTGATATTTATTATTTTTAACAATATTTATAATTTTGTTATTTATTTATTAGTAATTTTAAAAATAAAAATAAAATTAAAAATTAAAATGGGGAAATGGGTAGGGGATGGGGATTCCACCTCATCCCCGTCCCCTCCCCGAATAAAAAGTTGGGTAAAAAATTTTCCCCGTCCCCTCCCCGAAAAAAAAATTGGGTATAAAATTATCCCCGTACCCTCCCCGAATGGGGAAAATCCCCGAGGGTACCCATCCCCGTGGGGATTTTTGCCATCCCTAGATGATACACCATAAATCCATGACATATAAAAATCATCATTTTGAAATTTTTTAATACAGGCTTTAATGACGGTTGAGCAACCGTCGTCTAATAGGGTGTATGAAAGTCAAAAACAATTATTATTTAGCCTTTTTTTAGTAGTGACCCTCAGGTACTTACAACGCTAGTTTCCTGGCATTTAATGTTTGTTGATATTGTAATTAATGCGGCTAATTTGTTATTGTTTGTTGTCCCTCAGGCAATTGTGTGGAAGATAAACTATCGATGTAGGAGAATAAGAATTATAATATCGCCAGAGGATTTTTGTTACAGGATACAATTGAATATTGAGAAGAATTCTGGATGGTATTTGAAAGATTTTGGTATTGTTGAACTTTACCTTTTCTTAACAATACTGATGATTCCATCAACGATGGATTTTTTTAGTTTATTTATGTATTCGCTATATTCAGTACCAGGAGTTAGATATCTAGTTTTTGTAATGTGTAATAATGTATTTGGATATGTAATGAAATGATTTTGTAATTTAAATTTGAGTCTGGTTAGTGCATTATAATCATTTTGCTAGTGAATTGTAATCTGATTTGGAAAGAAATGTGAACGAGTGAACATGCAATGACCCATTTTATATATATTTTTTAACTAATAAATCAAACACTAATAACATAGTAACAATAATTACAGATATTAATATAATATCGCAACATTTTGATGCTATGGTGTCATAATGTTAATAATAGTACTAATACCAAAATCATGACACCACAAACTAGTGTGAGTTAACTAAGTGTTAGTGTATTACTGTGTTGGCATCACATTTACAGTTTCTAAGGTCGTTAATATAATAATTATTTTCCATGTAATTCGTTATGCATTTCTCTGTAACTACAAGTTGGTAGTGGAACTTGTTTATATTTAGAGTTTATGTGTATAAGTTCTTGTATTTTGCTATAAATGCGGATGCCATGGTTTTATGTATAAGTTCTGGTATTTTGTTATAATTGAAGCTGCCAGCGTGGCTTGGCTCTGCTTAATAGAGGCTTCGAGTTATAGTTGAAGAACTTAAGCGCCTGTCAGTATTGTTTTTCAATTGTTGTTTTCATAAAATAAAAATGAGAACAAAAATGTTATTTTAATTTTTTTTAAATTCAAAATTTTGTTTAATATCATTTGCAAAAATAAGATAAAGTAAAACACATTCAATAGGAATATTTTAAAGAATTATTATTAGAATAATTTTCATTAATTATTATAAGACTACCAGTATATAATTTGCTATCAGAAGTGTTGGACGACTACCAGTATATAAATATACAAAGAAAAGAAAATAAGCAACTTTAATTTCATATATATATATATATATACTCTGAAGGAATATAATGGGCTTTAAAAAAATTTAGACAGTGGATGGCGTTAGAGGTAAGAATATTTGGGCTTCACCCAAAATAGTTCCACCATTGTTGAAACCAGTTTGGGAGACTTTGGACGGTTATTTTTTAATTGAAGAAAAATAACCAAGAATGAGGCTTTTTTGGGTTTTGAATAAAAAAAAGTATTAAACCAGGCTTATTGATAATCTCAATAAGAAAAAGATAAGCAATGGTTTAAGCTTCTTGTTGGTTTTTCAAACCATGAGATTTGTCAAAACCCAAGTCTTTCTATCAAAACATCTTAGAATTCACTGAGTCTGTAAAATTCAAACATTTCTTCCTCAGTGAATCTCATTCTGAGCCTGCCTATTCTACGGCAACCATTCTTAAAGTTTTGAGCCCAAAGCAGTGGAACGACCAACTCCACAAACCAAAGACTTTCCCTGTCAATTTTCAAAGAAGCTTAAACCATTGCTTATCTTTTTCCTATTGGGATTATCAACAAGCTTGGTTTAATATCAGATTTCCTCCTTTTTTCTGCTTCTGTACAAATTTATTTTGAATTAGATTAAACTCTTCTTCACAATGATTTTTATTCTGACACTAATAAAGAAAAAAAGACTTTGGTTTTTTAAGAATTTCCTAAACCAAAGAAAAGAAATTCAAGAAACTTATTATGAGTTTGTTAATTTGCATAAAGTCCATATATTATTTTTTGATTGGTTTGAGATGTATGCTTCAGATAACAAAATTACTTATCCTTTTAAAGAATCAAATCTCATTACTGTTAGGAAGAAAATCACTGAATGAAATCTTTCTGATAGTGATAGGATCATAGAATCTGAACATCCTCCACTTAGGAGCCTGACCATTGACCATAGTGAACCTCCTGTTGAGATTAAAGCCTCCACTTCTAAGGATTATTTTTTGATTGGTTTGAAATGTATGCTTCAGATAATAAAATTACTTATCCTTTTAAAGAATCAAATCCCATTACTGTTAGGAAGAAAATCACTGAATGAAATCTTTCTGATAGTGATAGGATCATAGAATCTGAACATCCTCCACTTAGGAGCCTGACCATTGACTATGGTGAACCTCCTGTTGAGATTAAAGCCTCCACTTCTAAGGATTGTAATGGTAAGTGTTCTTCGCAACCTTACAAGAAACATTACAAATCTAAAAGCCATAGGAAACCCTTCCATGAGTTTAGAGAACCTTCCTATAGGAAACCTTCGAAGCCTTTTAAGAAACCTTATTTTTCTAAAGGCAAATGCTAAGTTACAATAATTGTAACATACATCTCTCATGTGAACCACACAAATTGTGGGTCCTATAAT
>NW_006262339.1:13750043-13751154 GCF_000493195.1 Citrus x clementina | reverse complement strand
AGAAACTTTTCTTGAGCTAGTTAAACACATTTCTGACCCCTAACGCCATTCACTGTCTAAATCTTTTTAAAGCTCATTATGTTCCTTCAGAGTCCGATAAAAGAACTTTAATTTCATATATATATATATATGAAATTACATTTATAATTTCTTAAAGGATATGTTTGGACTTGCAAGATTTATGCTAAGATAATTTTTAAGCCATACTGAACGAAGAAACACATTTGCAATACAGAATTTTGAAAATAATATATATGTCCACCGTGGAAAAGATGATTTTGAAGATAATTAGGGACTAGAGACATCAAAAACTGAATCTTTAATGGTTCAAAATCACTCTTTAATCAACTCTTTGCAACAACAATTCCAAAATTAGTTCAATAACATGCAATCAACTTTACAAAATTAATATTTATTAAAAATAAGCAAACTGAAATTAACTTTTTTATTGTTTTGCAATGGAGAGAAACACGTATATAGGAAAGCCACGGTAATTTGAGATGCAAGTCCAGTAGAACAAAAGACTCAAGCACTCTTGAGAAATTCCATAATGTAAGTATTAAAAGCAGAGCTCACAACTTGGAAACCTTGGAATCCAGCAGCCTTAGCCAATGCTCTGAACTCTTGTTCAGTCCTCTCTTTGCCACCCGGGTTATGAGCCAACATGATGCAGTCGACATGGATGACTACTTTGGATGCGAGGCTTGTGTCCGGGGTTACTGGGAGGATAGATTCAGCAACAATGACTTTCCCATTTACTGGGAGTGCTTCATAGCAGTTCTTCAAGAATTTCACGCAGTGCTCATCACTCCAATCATGACATATCCACTATAAAAACACATAATAATATTTCAATCAATAAAGATACTAGTTCCATTTGGTGGCAGTGTTGTGTCCATTGTGAAATAAAAACAGGTGCCAGTATTATCAAACATTCATAATTCAACAACCACAGCACATTGCCAAACAGAGCCTTGAAAATATGCAAGATGCTAGCCACTAAATTAGTATAACTGTGCATTCAAAATTCACCTTGATAAAAATGGCATCTCCCTTTGGAACACTAACAAACATGTCTCCCCCTAACATGCTCGACACCTACATCAAATTC
>NW_006262339.1:13735135-13749943 GCF_000493195.1 Citrus x clementina | reverse complement strand
CCTGAATAACATGTGGCAAATCAAAGTTGATGCCTTTAATCGATGGATACTTGGAGATAATCATGTTAAGTGTGGCTCCAATTCCACCACCAACGTCGACAACTGAGTTGAGGCCTTCAAACCCTTTGTAATTTTCAAGAATTTTCTTCATGGTAATGGTAGAATGAGAAGACATTCCATTGTTGAAAATCTTGTTGAATCTTAGATCTTTGCCATGGTAATCGAATGCATTCATCCCATGGGCCTTGTTAAATGGAATGCCACCTTCAAGCACTGCATCTTTTAAGTAGTACCTGAACAATGCCAAATTAATTTGTGAGCAATGTTGTTGATTCCCAATACGGGAGCTGGATAATTACCCTGTAATAATATTATCCTCTTATTATTTTATTCTTATAAATGCTCTGATAAATAAATATATACCCACCCAATTGATGAAAGTGCCCTTTCTTAAAATGGCGTATATTATTCATTATTCTTTATTTGACCATGAAAAGCTTTATATGGTACATCCTTTTAATGTACGAAAGCTCAATTCAAAGATATTATTTAGGGAAAATGACACTTAACAAAAATCCCCTAAATTTTCAGAAATAATCATATAGACCTTTTCTTTTTTAACTATTATCACCCCTTTGACTAATAACCAAAAAAAAAAACTCTAAATTTTCATAATAAGAATAATTATTACCATTCAACCAATCATCTTATGTTACATAAAAATAAATTTATTATATTAAATAGATATAATAAATAAAATAACTATAATTTAAAATTATTTTGAAAATTAAACAAAAATAATTTGATAATTTTAATTTGTTAGAAAATTTTCTAAATATCGAAACATGTAAAACCAAATATTTATGTTTAATATTTATATTATAAATCAAAATATAATAGTAAAATATTAAAATAATATTTACATTTATTGTAAAACTCTAAAATCTCCTTTTTTTAAATTTTCTCGTTAAAAGATATAGTATACAAAAAGGAATAGCATATAAAAAGGAGTGTAGATAATATTTTAAGGTGCTTTTGGTAATGTTTTTTAATTGTTGTCTTCGTATTTGTTTTATGATATAGATATGATTAATACTTAGTAAATTTGAAAATGTATTTTGGTAGTTTATTTTTTAAATAGTATTTAAAAATAAAAATGTTTTGATTCTTTATCTAAAAATATATGAACATTGAAAGACAGTGAAAAAAGTATTATATAATTTTTGTTAAGAAGACAAAAAAAAAATTCATCAAACCATTGTCAAATTTTTCTTGTCTTTTCACTAAGTATAGGTGCAATTTGAAGTTTTTAAAAATAAGAAAATATAAAAATAAATGAAAAAGAGGCAAAAGAGCATTAATAATAGTGCCGAACCCAAAATTTGTATGTAAGTATGTTATAAAAATATAGGCGGGTCTCATGAATAAAGTGATGAACAAATATTTTATATTTCTAAATTTCTTTGTTAGCATTATAAAATAAATATAATTTGTTTTCATTCAGAAAAGAAAAATGCTGTTATTAAATCCTACCAAACACGTTTTTTAATTTGAGTGATGAAAATCAATACCTAACCGCTCCACAGAAACCTTGTGGCTTGCGACTTTGAGTGTTCATTTGAGAAAGCCGTAGGGTCCGGGTGTCAATTTTCTTAGAACATTTTTATCGTTTACTTTTTATAATTGGTTGGAACGAATATGCTGACAATTTATATGCATTCTATTGCGAGAAGACAAAACGAAATAATAAAAATTCAGTGGTGAAAGACTGAAAGCCTGTGTAGTGGTGGGCCCAAAACTGAACCAGGTGGTCCCCATCCCCCACCAACACTCCTTTTGTACTATATACAATACACGTGTATAGTAAATACTCTTTTATTATTATTATTATTATTTTTTTTTTTTATAGAAATTAGGGATGTGTCGATTCTAGATTTTGCTGATTAGAGTTTGGTGGGTATTTGATAATGACTAGCAAGCATCAAGGGATGATACGAGCCGACGAAGTCGTCAAGCCAACCATTATGAAACTTTAAAATGTTATTAAATTTAAAAAAAAAATTTGAGGTTATATTATGTGGGATCAAACTTTAAAAACTAACGGATGATGTGAAAAGAAAGCCATATCGTAAATGATAAAAATACGGCAATTGATAAATTAAAGCTACTATAATTTACAACCCATTTAAAATCATGTAAAATGCATTTAAAAACATGTAAAATGTTATGATAGATGATGGGATTCGTAAGATTTTTATATCCAGTGTAAGTTATAATAACTGTAATTTAGCAGCACCTTAAAAATGCATACAACCAGAATATCAAAATACATATATTTAGACTCTCTACATATAATTAATATTAGTGGTCATCAATAATCGCAAGGAAAAGATTGGAACATTAGAGATGAGTAAAAGCGACTTTCATTAGTTGTGCTGTGGTGAACTCACGGCCATGTTGGGCTCCCCTCATCGAGGAGAGCTCCCAATAGAGGCCATATCTTTTATCTTTTATTTTATTCAATAATTCGAATAGAAATTAGTCTTAAATTACTACTTGATAAATTTTTTTAATTGTTCTTAAAAAGAGAGAGAGAGAAAGAAAAGGAGTAAAAATGACTTACCAGCTCTCCATGAGAACCTTGTCTTGGTTCATGAGACAAAGATCGGAAAGTGTAACACCATCTTCATTTTTAGTGAGGAATTTACAAACGGGGGCAAGGCCATAAAGCCTCTCAACTTTGCCGTCGGGGAGATTGCGCAAAGAGCAATTAAGGACTGAATAGCTCGCCAGAAGGCGCAATATACGATCAAGCACGATATGGGCATCTGGGTTCTTTGTGGGCAGCTGAGAAGCTATGTCTTTTGGAGACATGAAAGCATCTGGCCCAGCTTTAGCGATGATCTCTAAAAGATCAAGCTCAATGGCTGATTTGAGAACCATAGGCAAGACTGAGGCACTGGTTAATTGCATGGCCAAGAGGTTTGCCTCTTCATCCGAGCCTTGGGCTGGACTTATTTGAGTTTCTGAACTGGTTGAACCCATTTTGTGCTTTTTTTTTCTCCCTCTTTTCCTTCTTTTTTCGGGGAAGAGAAATTAATGAAGCCTTCAATTTGAGTAATGGCACGGAGTGGAGTAAGCTAAGTAGTGGAGCTATTTATACAACACAAAAGGGTTACAACTCTTTGCAATGACCTACCACCGAGTGGTTGGTTCTTTACAACTGTCCACCACCTAAACATGACCCCACTAAACTCTCCCAGAGTCCCAATCTTCTCTTTTCTCACTCAATCTCTTATGTCTTCTTGACATCAGCTATTCTCCAATTTTAATCCATCTCTTGAGATCTTATTTTAATTTCTTAGGTTCATTCTTTTTGTATTTCACCTAGAAGTGCAAAGCACAGCATTGGCTGTGGCTTTGTGGTGGTAGTAGTTGGAATAAGAGAGTGTAGTAGTCAAATATAGAAGAGCGTGTTTTCTCTCTTTAGATTTCAAAACAAAGTACTTTTTAAGAATACGTAAAATGTTAGACCGTTGAAAATGAAGTGAGCAAGAGCGCTTAGGAAGCAAAGTTTCTTCAAAATTTTGGTGGAAAATTAATAAAGAAAGTAACAAATCAAATGCATTCCTTGGGCTAAATTTCTCATCAGAGATCAGAATGAAGAAATATAAATATAAGGGATATTATTATTTTTCCACCAAATGTATTCTGACACATCATGTCAGTACCACGGTTTGGTAAAACCATCAATTTACTATCAAACGTTTAAACTGTTAGCATTTTCCCACTATTCCGTTAAAACGCAGTTAATATGTAACGGAAAATTCATAAAAGATCAATTTTATCCCCGGAGCGTAAAAGACCATGTAATTAACCTTTTATGAATTTTGTAATTAAATCATCATTTACCGTTCTTCCTTCTTAAAGGGCAAAAATTACCCTTTATGAATTTTATAAAATTGACCGTGTTGTGCTAGGTACTTCATAAATTAATTTAATTTATTTAATTTTTAAAGGAAAAATTTATTTATTTAATTTTTTGTGTAAAATTATTATCATCATATCAAAGATTAAAATGCTTCTTTTGCACATTCTTTTTTTTTTCCTTTCATAAATTGATTTTTAGTAGTAGAATAAATTGTCTTTAACTCGTCAATTTAATAAATAAATTTGCCCTTTAAAAATTAAATAAATTAAATCAATTAAATCAATTTATGAAGTACCTAGCACCACACGGTCAATTTTATAAAATTCATAAAGGGTAATTTTTGCCCTTTAAGAAGGAAAAACAATAAATGATGATTTAATTACAAAATTCATAAAAGGTTAATTACATGGTCTTTTACGCTCCAGGGGTAAAATTGACCTTTTATGAATTTTCTATTACATATTAACTGAGTTTTAACGGAATGGTGAGAAAATACTAATAGTTTAAACGTTTGGTGATAAATTGATGGTTTTACCAAACCGTGGTACTGACATGATGTGTCAGAATACCTTTGGTGGGAAAATGATATTATCCCTAAATATAAATATAAGAACGCTATAATAAAAATTTATAAAGGAAGCGGGTCAAATATAAAATTGTCAATGAAATAAGCTAAATTTCCACTTTGAGTGTCGGTTACTATAGCTTATAACGGTGTGGGATTTGAACTCAATTCACATAGATTGGGAGAAATTTTGATTGCCATTAGGCTAAAAATAAAAGTAAAAACTAACTTTCAATCAAGACTCTTTTCTTCTCTTCATATTTTTTTGACTCACAACATAGATTCGCCTCTGTTTACTCGACTCAAAGAATTATTTGATTACATAGGACATATTACGCTATTTTTATTTTTGTATTGACTACTATGTTGTATTATTATTTTGATAAAAATTTTACTTGTAAACCATCATTAACTATCACTAACTACATTTCTCCATTGTCATCTGTTGTTTATCACTACCTAATTAACGAGGACATTTCTAGTACCGCAGGGATTTATGGATCCTTTTATGATCTAAGCACATCCAAATTTTAAGGAATATTTTGACGTACAAAAGTATTTTTTTTTATGTATAATCAAAATTTTACTTATTTATCTCATTTTTATTATCAACTTCTAATCATATGATTATATTTGCTCAGACAAATGAGTAGGTCATATGAGAATTTTAGTCTAAGGCAGGATACTACACATATCATGTAAGCAGCCCGAAAAAAAAATCTCTTTGTCGGTTACTTTTTTTTTTTAAATGAAAATATAGCTTTCATTGATTGATACTGGGAAATAAGGACACAATTTGCGGAGGGAATGATCCCTCCCAAAAAATAGAGTTTTCAAACTCTAAAGCTTTTTTGGCTAAATCATGAGCTGTGACATTACATTCTCTTGGTGTATATTGAATTGAAAACTGATTCGAACTCTGGATGCTTTCTTGGATGTCTGCAATTATCCAAGAGGTTTATGTTATGCTGATTTTCTTGCTCAATGTTAAGTCTACCACTTCTTGCGAGTCTGTTTCTATGATCATTGGGGAGAACCCTGCCCTCTGAGCACTCTTAATACCCAGGATTACAGCTTCAGCTTCCATGTGAGTACTGCTGAGCTGAAAACAGGATCGTTGGACTGCAGCTGCCACTACCTCTCCATTAGAATTTCTTATAATCACACCCAACCCAGCTAACATTCATTGCTGCATCCACGTTAATTTTAAACCAGCCACTGGGGGGAGGGTTCCAGACTTGCTTTCTATTCCTTTGCTGCTTTTCCAGAATTTTTGAAGATGGCTTTTTAATTCTTCTAAATGAATCCAGATTTGCCTCAGCTCTAGCAATTGATAACTGTGAATCTTCTCTCTTATTTTCAAAGATGAAAAGATTCCGTTAGTACCAAATGGTCCAGCACAGAACAACTATCAATTCCAGCTCTTTTTTACCTTTTTTTCTCTGAATTTCTACCAGCATTGCCATCAAATCCTGCTGAACCAACTTCTCGATTTCCTCTGCACAACCAGCATTCCTCCACACTTTTTTGGCTACTTTGCAATCCAATAATGCATGAATCACATCCTCATTTTTCACTCCACATCTTCGACAAATAGGGCTCCCCACAATCTTCCTTCTCCAAAGATTAGAGGATGTTGGCAAGAGATTCTTCACTGCTCTCCACATGAAAATCTTAATTTTTTCTGGTAATTCAGCAGCCCAAATAACATTCCATTGGCTTAACGAGCTGTCTGAGCTACACGGGCTGTCTGGGCACTTCAGCTTCAAAGCGATCTGGTATCCACTTTTAACAGAATATTGCCCATATTTATCATAGTGCCACAAGTACTGGTCAGGCTTTGGAGTCTTTGGGAGCTGAATTCGAACGATCATGGCTGCATCTTCTTTCATAAAGTGCTGATATATCATTTCCTTCTTCCAATTCTGGTTCTCATCAATCAGGTCAGCAACTACTGCTTGGATATCCAATGTTGGAGGAGAGAATGGTTTAAAGGCTTCCGGTCTTGGTAACCAATTGCTCTTGTAAATGCACACCTGGTTTCCAGATCCAATTTTCCACCTTAAACCTTTCTGCATAATCTGTCGACCCCATAAAATACTTCTCCAGACAAAAGATGGTCTTGATCCTAATTTTGCTTCCATGAAGCTGGATTGTTTGAAGTACTTTGCCTTTAGCACTCTTGCCATTAAAGATTCAGGATGCTGAATAATCCTCCACCCTTGTTTCGCAATCAAAGCTTGGTTGAAACTTGTAAAATCTCGGAAGCCCATTCCTTCTCTCATCTTTGCTTGACAAAGCTTCTCCCATTTAGCCCAATGAATACCTCTGCGATCTGATGAAGAGCCCCACCAAAACCTCGCTATTGCCTTTTGAATGTCTTCGCAAATGCTTGCCGGGAGCTTGAACACACTCATTGCATATGCCGGAACCGCTTGAGCCACTGCCTTGATGAGCACTTCTCGACCCCCACTTGAAAAGAGTTTATTCTGCCAACTTGATAACTTGTTCCAAATCCGCAATTTTGTCTCATTGAAGAAGCTTATTTTTCTTTTCCCCACCATAGCTGGTAACCCAAGGTATTTGTTATGCTTTGAAACGACATTGAGTTGAAAAATCCCCTTGATGATCTCAATTTGGCTATTATGCACATTGCTGCTAAAGAGCATGCTTGACTTCTCATAGTTAAAAATCTGCCCTGAAGCTGAACCATAACGATCAAAGATGCATTTTAAGTTGCTGCAGTCTTCTTGTGTTGCTCTTGAAAACACTAAGCTATCATCCGCGAATAGCAAATGAGAAATTGACAAGCTGCTGTTGAACCTCAGGCCATGAATGATCTGGTTTTGGTCAGCCTGAATCAACATGTTGGAGAATACTTCTGCACATAAAAGAAATAAATATGGTGATAGAGGACAGCCCTGCCTCAATCCCCTTTGGGGCTGAATTTGACCCTTTGGCACCCCATTTATCAAAACTGAAAAGGAGGGAGTAGTGATACAGTTCATTGTCAACTCAATCCAATTAGAAGAAAAACCCAGCTTCTGCATTGCACACCTCAAAAAGTTCCATTCCACCCGATCATATGCTTTACTTATGTCTACTTTTAGGGCTATCATCCCATTCTTTTTTCCCTTTCCCTGTCTTATCTTATTCAGACATTCATAACCAATGATTATGTTATCTGTAATAAGACGATTTGGAATGAACGCACTTTGGTTTGGAGACACAATTTTATCAAGGATATGCTTCAACCTATTAGCCATTGATTTGGCAATAATTCTATAAATAACATTACAAAGACTTATAGGCCGAAATTCACTCACTGATTTGGGTTTCGTGGTTTTTGGAATTAAAGCTATATAGGTGTGATTAAGGGGAGCTAGGTTAACTTGTCGTTAAGTATGTGCAAACAAGTGGTGATCACTCCCTCTTTTACTGACCCCCAGTGCTTTTGGAAAAATGCGGCAGGTAATCCATCGGGACCAGACGCTTTTGTGGGGCACATCTGAGCCAGCGCTTCAGCTATTTCTTCTTCCATAAATGGTGCATCAAGCTGGAAGTTCATCTCCTCATTCACCTTTGCGCTCGTATATCTTTAAGCGCTGCTTCCATTTGCTCTTCATTAGGGGCTGTTGTTGAAAAGAGTTTCGTAAAGTGTTCGCAAAAGATCCTCTCTACTTCGTCGCTGTCCTCCGTCCACTTCCCCTGCTCATCAAGAATCCCCCCGACTCTATTCTTTTTTCTTCTAGCTGAAGCTTTTGCGTGGAAGAATTTTTTGTTTTTGTCCCCTTCTTTCAACCAATCTGCTCTTGACCTTTGCTTCCAGAAAATTTCCTCATCTTGAAGAATGTTATCAATTTGATTTTCAGTTTTCTTCAATTCATCTCCACAATCATAACGGCTGAAACTGTGCCGAATTGATTTCAGCTTGTTCTGAAGCTGCTCCAATTGTTTCTGCCTTCCTCCGAACTCTTTCTTGCTCCACAGCTGAAGCTCACCCAAGGATTCTTTTGCCTTCTTATTGAACAACTCAACTGGATTCTCTTCATTCCATCTACTCTTTTTCTGCCATTCTTGCTGAACTATCTCCCTGCATTTCTCATACTCGCTCCACATGTCTTCGTAGTGCACTCTTCGAAAAGTTCTTCTTTTGTATCTTTGCCCCGTTTCTTTCCCAATTAATTCCATCAGAATGGGACTGTGGTCAGAGCTCCAAGAGATTAAATTCTTAGCTGCTGTCTCTTGGTACAAACTGCCCCAATTTTGATTACAAAAAAATCTATCCAAACGCTCCTCAATCAACTGGGGTCCAAACCTTCTATTTGACAATGTAAAAGGATAACCCTTTAGCCCTAAGTCAAGCAACCTACAATCCCTTACAGCTTGTCTAAATTCGTGCACCCTACTTGGGTTCCTCTCATTTCCCCCCACTTTTTCATTCAGGTTAAAAATTTCGTTAAAATCCCCAAAACAGAGCCATGGCAATGATGACATACCTGCTAGCCTTCGTAACAGCGACCAAGTATGTTTTTTTTTCTCTGATTTAGGGTGACCATAGACGCCTATGCATCTCCAAGAGCTCCCATTTTCATTGTGAATAACAGCATCTATATGGTGCTTACTGTACGACTTTACTTCCAGGCTGACATCCGAAGTCCATAACAACGCAAGACCACCTCCCAATCCACATCTATCTACTACAAAGCAATTCTCGAACTCCAACATTCTCCTTTTGGCTTCCATTTGCTTAGCCATCATTTTTGTTTCGCTAAGAAATAAAATCTGAGGTCTAAGCTCTTGGAGAAGTTTCTGAGCTTCTCGGAACGTTCGGGACTTCCCCAAACCATGAACGTTCCAGCTTATAATCTTCATATCTGTCGGCGGTGCTGAATTTCAACCACCGCCGATTGAGTTGCTTGCATTGCTTCATCTCCTACTTCTGTCCCCGTTCCTTTTGCTTTCTCTTTCTCCTTCTCAGTTTCCTTTTGCGAGTAATGTCTGCGTTGAATAGATTCATTCTTGTGTGGGCTGCCCCCCTTGTTCTTCTTAGCTTTTGGGCTCTCCATGTTTAATTCACTGGCTGGTCTTTTTGCCCTCATGGTCTTTCCTTGCACCTCTTTTTCATTGTCCATTTCTCGGGCTTGTAGCTTCCATTTACGAATCTTGGGCTTTAAGCTTACTTCCCTCCCTCTTTCTGCCTTCTCAGCTCTAAACTCTCCCTGGTTTGTTTGTTTTTGGGCTAAATTTTTTATTTCTTCTGAGCCCAACTTCTTTACTTTTGTACTCCATTTTTTGTCGTTTTCCCATACTTCTGTTCCCTCTATCATTTCCCCCTTTTCAAACACAGCTTCAGTTTCCCGCTTTTTGTCTCCTTCATTTTCTTTGTCTTCCTTACTGCTCGCCTTCCTAGGAGATGTGACCTCAGTAGCTAATTCCGACTGCTTTGTACAGCAACTCTCTGAACGTTTTGGGTTAAGCGCCCTTAGCATTAAATGAGTATCAACTACCATCTCATCAGTCTCGGAGTTTCCAACCCGAATCACCTCTTCGCCCTACTGATGGCGGGTTGCAATTGTTTCCGGGTTTGGGGGGTTTGTGTTATGCTTCCCTACTGTTGATTCTGTCTAGTTTTCCTTCCTTGCTATTTGTTCAGCTTCATTTCCATTACTCCTGTTGTTTTCTGACTTCCATCGATTCCTTTCTTTATCTTGTTTCTTCTTCTCCGCTATTGTGGCTGCTTTGAGATGGGGGCCATACTCCAATTTATCTTGGGGCTGGTTTTTGTATTTGATGCACTCTCTGAATTGATGACCAATAATTCCACAACAATAACAAAAGTCCAGTAACCTTTCGTACACCACCGGCATATGTACCTCAATTCCCAATCTGTCACAATCCCCTCTGTTCTCCATTTCTCCTTCCGTCTCCTCTTCATCTCTATTGCTCTATTTCTCATCATTCTCTTTATTCAGGACTATCATTTTCTTCAAAGGCTTTGTGATATCCACCTTTATCCTTAATCGAGCAATGTTCCCCACGCATTCCCCTGCCTCATCCGTTGTTACTTCCTCCACTCTGCCTATTACCTCACCTAGCTCCACAAGGGTCTCCTTTTCCATACACATTATGGGTACATTGAAGATTTATACCCAGAATGAAGCATGTGTAAATGCTTGTTGTGTGATGTCCCCTATTCCACTTGGTTCCTTGAGTACTATGAGTGCTCTGTTGAAGTGCCATGGGCCTCCCGCCATAATTCTTTTTTTGTCCTCTTCAGCGTTGAACTTAAACATGAACATATTATCCCCTATACTTTCTATCTTCACCTCTCTCATCGTTCTCCACACTTGCTGCATAGTTGTTTTTAATCCTTCAGCGTTGACTCCTCTGTTTAGGACCACCTTGCCAATCAAACATCCTGCTACGATCTTTTCTCCTTTCTTTTTCATCTTGCTTTTGAATATTACTCTCCCTTTTGCTTCTTCTGTCAGTCTGATGGCTCTGCATTTCTTTATTAACTCCTCCGTGTCCATTTTAAAGTGATGTGAATTTACTGTAATTAAGGTTGGTTGCAAAGGTTGATGGAGATTAAAGATTTTGAGGAGAAAATGGAGTTAATGAACTGAGATGGACACTAGGAATACAATAACTAAAACCACCCACCAGGGAGCGACTCAGTGAGTCATAAAGACCCCACTACTCACTCTCATTCCTTTTGTTTTCAGAGAAAACAGGAGAGAGACTTTTCGACCCACCTGATTTGTTGTTTCAATTCGTCCCTCAAACTACTTTGATTACACACATCCTTTGTCGGTTACTTTATTCTGTCGTTTGGTAGCTAGAAAAAGTTAAATTGAAGTTTTAGCCTTCCACACGTTATCGTCAAGTATTGGAGCACCGCCACTATCATTCTTCAAAGAACCTGAGGTCCTCAATATAATAAGTAGCATCATGGTACTCGTATCCTCTCTGCACTCATATGAGACGAATCCTTGAGCTTCTATCTCATTTGTCCGAGATTCGTTCGCCAAAAAAATGGTGGCCAAATCTTGTTTTAGTAAAATATGACGCCAGTATGGTGATGCATTGCCACTGCCACTGCTGCTGCGTAGAGCTGCCATCGATCTACCAAATTATAATGGCAGAGCACCACCAAACGTCTACGATGACATTTTGTTTTGGCCAAAACCTTAGTGGCAGTTTTTCAACATCCAGATCATATGAAAGACATAAAAGCATCATTGCGTAGATTTGGTCAAAATGACTCCATTGATATCATCAAATCTGATATCAATGAAGAATAGTTTCCAGCAGCTCATAGCGGCCGGTTAAATAGTTCATATAAATGATTATAATTTATTTAATATGGTTAATGGAGTAATTATGAATGTACTAAATAAACATATTAATTAATTATATTTAGGGTGAGGCTATTTAAACCCACCAATTTATTCACTAAACTTATTTACTAAATAAATCCACTCTTAAGTTTTGAAATTTTAAATTTTACTCAACAAACCTACCTAAACATCTAATATATCCTTATTAAATCCAATTATTATAATAATATATTTTTACTCATTAAACCCATTGAATTCATTTAAAATTAATAAATTATTATATTTATTAAATTGAAAATTAAAAGATTATACAGAACATAAACAATACTCTCAATTATATATTTTGGAGCAAAAATTCCAAAGTGCAGTAAGCAAAGCCGCTGGAGCAGTTAATAATGGTAAAAGTCAGAGCCCTAGTAATGTGGTAACACTACTTGAGTTTCGGAAAGAAGTGATAATTATATCTTTGGTATTTTTAGAAATAAAATATAATATCCAGTATTTCAATATGAAAAGTCTCCGATATTTCCTTCAACTGATTCTTCCTTTATCGTCTTCCACTACATGAAGGTTTAATTTTCATGAAAAAGCCAAGGGGAATCAATAAAGAATATCAATTTATGGTTTAAGAAAAATAACATAAAGTTGAATATAAAATGGATTCAAAGAGTAAATTTTATTTTTAAAACTACATTTTAATGTTTAAAATTAAAATTTATTTTAGGGATATTTTAATAATTACAATTTATTTTTAAAAGTGAGTTTAATGAGTAGTTTGATAGGTTCAAATAATCCCACCCATATATTTATTATAAAAGTGATACGATAACTATGCACAAATTTTGTAAAAAATTTAAAAAAATTATATTTATCAAACACCATTGATTTTAAATGTAATATGATGGACACATTATTTTGTATTTTATACTTAAGATAAGGGAAATAATTCTAAATTTAGAAAAGACACATGGTAATAAACTCTTGTATTTCCCTAATCTATTCTTCCAAGCTGAAATTAGATGAAACTTGGATATTTATTACCTGGATGATGTTCCAGATTTATTTACATACTCAAACAAACACAAAATGGGAAGGTGTAAATTTCGTAATTGTGGCTTCTATGGACTTTCTTATAATTTGGATATGCTATTTCAGAGTCAATCTATTATGATAGAGTTACATAATTATGGTTCATTAAATTAACATCTAAATCAAATTGAAGAAAAGGCTTGATGAATACAAACATAGGACAGCATGGAGATCGAAAAAAAAAAAACTTAGTTTTAGTGTAAAATGCCGAGAACCTTTTGAATTGCCAAACTACTTGAATCAAAATGTTCTTGCAAATGCCTTTTGGCGATTGGTCACAATTTAATTTAAATTATTTTACTTTTTTCTTATTTAACTTACACTTAAGAGAAGAAGAAAAAGATTTATATGTACATTGGATATCAAACTCCTTTTAAGATCATGAGATTTCTTTTTAATTTTTTCCGTTCACGAAAACTATCTAAAAAAAAATTGATATAATAGCTTTGGCCTTGTTCACTGATAGTCAGAGAGCAAAATCGAATGAATACCAATACCTATTACGGGCAGAAAAATCGAGATGGAAACAAATAACTCCTATGCGATGCCTTTCATTTTTCCTCTGCCCCTTTTCTAGATAATGCCTAGTATAGAATAAAACAGAGTATGTTCCATATTTGGTGCTATGCTACATGTTTTATCGAATCCAAGTTTGCATCTCATTTAACACACACACACACAAGTGTGTCGCTGTTAGTGGCACAGTTAGGTTTTGGTTCAAGGGGGCCATAAAAGAGAAAACATAAATTAAAGAGCCTAGAACATAAAATCTGTAAACTTGAGGGAGGTAGGCGCTAAAATGGACAAATCATAAACAAAAGTTGTTGATAGTAAAATATATTAAAAAATTATGAGTTAAACTTACGTTATAATAACCTTAGACGCCAAACATGACTAATAGACTTAAGTAAAAAAAAAAGAAGAAATTAAAAAAGATAAAATTGATTAATTGAATAATTGTCCAATTTTTTTTAAATATTTAAAAATAGTTTTATTTATTGTAGTTATTATTTTTTTGAAGTGAGGTGGATGATACTAGGGATCCCAATTATAATCTTAGCACTTAAGTCACAACTGATATGACAACTTATCCGTAATGATTATTTCAATTAAATACGAATATGTATCATGGAGAGAATAATTATAATTCATGAAAATTAAAAAATATATTAATAAGGACATGATATCACAATTACAGATAATTAAATTGCCACATTTTTTGACAATAATACTCAAATGTTGAGATAATAGTTAAAACTTCTAGCGTCATTGTTATAAAATTGAGAGGCAAGTGTCACCACCCAAAAATAAAACTACAAATAAAAGGCTAATATTTCAAATAAGTCCTCTATTTTTCATGATGATGATAATGATGATTATTATTATTATTATTATTTGGCTTAGGGCAAGGATCATTAATGATGTATAATTGAGTCAATTAATACGTTAAATATGAAAATTTAAATAAATGATATACTAACATATAACGTGTAAAACAAATTTGCTTTGCCTTGTATAAATATAATGCATGTGAATTAACTTTAAAAGATTTTTATATTTTTGTCAATTGTTTTAAATATGTTCAGTGTATCTACTTATAGCAAGTAAATTAAAAGGCCAACAAAATGAGGTCCGTTTAATAAACAGTTGTATTCGGATTTTGACTTCTAATACGATTAATTGGACAAATCATACTCATATCGACCATTTTTTTTTTTATATTTGGGTTTGTACTCTTGTTTTGATATAAGGCACAAAGACAAATGCAATAACATTAATTACAGCCTGTAATTACATCTCAATGAGTGTATTAGAATTTTGTTGATGATTTGTTCCATTTGGAATTAAGTCAGTCATGAAATGTTGGTCCCATCAATCAC
>NW_006262339.1:13726073-13735035 GCF_000493195.1 Citrus x clementina | reverse complement strand
GCACACATGCATTTCTTAAGACGAGGGTTGCTTCAAACTTGGCTTAAAGTAACTACTCTTAGCACATGACCCGTTATTTCATTTCATTTTATTTTATTTTCCTTTTACTTAATCATAGTTAGATTGAAAAAAAAAACAAAAAAGAAAAATTTTTTATACAAGACTCAATTAAATTTGTTAGAACAGACATGCCTTTATAGCTACATAACCTGACTAGACTAGGAAAACATGTTTAAAATAAAAAATATTAATATGACTCAAAGAAGCTAACTTAAAAAATACTAATAAATTGAGGGGTTGTTTGTTGAACATTTGAAATCTAAAATTTTATTAACTTCATACTTTTTTAAAAATTTTCTAATTTATGTTTTGTAACTTATATTTGATTTTTAGACATTTACATCTGAATAGAAAATGTAAACTTTTGTAATTTTTATTTAAATGAAAATATGTCTGAATGAGAAGTAAATATTATATTTTAAAAATATCTCTACAAAATATATTTATTCCATAAACTGTAAAATCTAGTCTCTCTATTGTTTTGATTTGCAAGAATATAAAAATTAAAAAAATATATTTAAGATGATTTTTATTTATAAAAATAAATAAGATGCCACTCATATTTATATATTAAAAAAAATTAATATGTCATTCAAATATTTGCATTCAAATTCATTCAGAGTTCTAAAAAAATTAAACCCATTCAAATTAAAAAAAAAAAAAAACTGGTGCCTTAATTAACTTAGACAATAGTTCAAATATTTTTTAACACCTCCTTCAATTTCAAGATGGCTACAAAAACAAATTTTGAGGATGAAGTCATGAAACTGTCTTGAGAAAACTTCAAATTAGACAGACTTCAAAGTTTAACCTACAGATCATGAAATTTGAAAGTTTAACTTACGAAACCCCAAGGAAAAACTTGAAAATTAACTCTAGATCCTTAACTTACGAAACCAAAAGAAAGCGTTTTAATCTACAAAGCATGAAGGCAGAAACTTGAATTGTGGCTGGATCAACCAAAAAGAGAAATGATGGTCCGACGAGAATGCTCCAAGGTAATTTGGAATTCTAAGAGTATATTATATATTTTTATTTTTTAAACTATATGCTCTTCTTTTCTTTTGGTTAATAACTTAAAATAAAATAACATATATTAAATGGCTACAATCCATGCTGGATGATTGGAGAGAACATTAGAAAATAAGACCTTTAATCCAATATTTGAATATCAAATTTCAAGTGACAAAATAAACAAATTATATATGTACTTTGAAACATTGAATTGAAAGATTTAAGTAGAAGCAGTAAACTAAAGTCAAAGTAGAGGGCGTGGAAGACAATTGTATTAAAAATATATATATATATCTAAAAAAAGCATTCTTTTCAAACATCCTAGGGCATGTGAGCTTGCTCATGAAATTGAGTTCAACTTAATAATGTTTATACATGGATGAGGACAACATCTTACCTACTCCTAGAAAATGACATAACCCTTAATTATTGACCACTAAAATCCTATTTGATTTCTTAATCCAACGCTCCACCAACCCTGATTATTCTTTTGTTTTCATGATGAAAGATTACCTACAAATCTAGCTATTATAATCATTGACTCCTCCCCCTCACCCAAACCCAAAAAATCTCATCTGCCAAACCTCCTGATCTGGTCCTACGTACAATTGTGCGTTAGAGTAAAGTTTAAATCACACTTCAAAAATGTTAATGAAGTGAACACGAACGCAATCTCGGAGGACCTGGCACCAAATTCATTAATTTTTTAAAAATATATTATTATTATTATTATTATCATCGCCGTTGTTTTTATTTTCTTATTTTAAAAGATAGGGTGAAAAAAATCTAAATTCACTTTTATCTCTTACTTTTTTTAAGATCTGAAATCAAGTGATCAGTTAAATAAAATTACTTAAAAATCAGATCTTTGTGCTTTAGAAGACTCATCATCATCATAATCATCATTACATATAAATCACAAAATGGAGATAACATACTACTAGCAAAGTTATCTAAATTCTTCAAATTAAATTAGGAAGTGATTGACTCATTGTAGACCTGCAAGATTAATTAATTCAATAAAATAATAAATAAATGAGAATTTTTTTAATTAATTCATGTACTTATAGAAACTCAAATTCAGGAGATGAGTTTTAGAAAAGTCATTTTTTATCACTTGAGCTAGACCTTACCTTTGAGATCAATGAGATATATAAACTCATGATGTTTCTAAATTGACATAACAATGACATGGACGTAACATAAAATATTCACAGTGTTGAAAATAATGAGAAAAATAATAAATAGAAAACAGAAATAAGAAAGAAATAAAATAGCCACATAAAAGTAAAATTAATATTAAAACAGAAGCTTAAAGACAATATACTTAAACGAGTGAGTTGCATTTAATTTAAAATTGGATTTGGATAAACGATATTTATAGAGCCTAAAGGAAAACTAAAACGTCCCTCATAATCCAATAGTAGATACCATTTTGAGAACCAATCAGAGTTTCACAAAGCGAACGCCACCTGCCCAAACAAAAGAACCAGTGGAAGAAAAGTCTTCCAGGATGATCAGCGACACCCCCAATTTACTTTCTTTTCTTTTTTTATCAAAAAAAAAAAGGGTTGGGGTCTACCAATCAGTTTGCGACCTGTTTTGCCACTTGGCGACAAAACCATTAAACAAACTTTTCTTTTAGGAAGCATTTTAGACTTTTTCAATTGTTAGAAATATTATAAAAAGGGTAAAAGATGATAGAAAGTTGAATCCTATCTCATGCATCACCCTCTCTGGGCGGGACATTTTTAATTGCTAGAAATATAAAACAAAAGGAGAGGTTACTAGGTTACAGATTCTGTAACATACTGCACCCAATGCATGCACCACAGGTGTCCTGCATATGGAGAAAAAGGGGAGCAAATACTTTTGTCTGGGAGCTGCCTAAAGCAGAATCTGCAAGTTACAGATTTTGTAACTTGGCCTGCTCCAACAAAAGGTCAAAAATGACAGAAAGTTGAATCCCATCACATGCGCCACTCTCTCTCTCTCGACACTTCACTGTTAACTAATCCTCACTAACTCCTTTATCCTCACTTTCTCTCCTCCGGTTACCAACATCACGCTTCGCACGTCCTTACTCTCTCCGGCTACCAAATTCCCTGAAACATGAAAGCGTTGCTCGTTTTATAATTGTTTGATTATAAAGATGGATTTTTCTTTTGAATATTAATTTTTGTTGTATCAATAATAATAAAAATGTACCTAGTGATGTCAATGGGGCGGGTTTGGGGCGGGGATCATGATCCTCAAATCCGAACTCGATTTAGAAGTTATCCACCAAACCCACCCCATATTGAAAAATTGTAATGAGGGAT
Source organism: Citrus x clementina (assembly GCF_000493195.1). Taxonomy (NCBI): domain Eukaryota; kingdom Viridiplantae; phylum Streptophyta; class Magnoliopsida; order Sapindales; family Rutaceae; genus Citrus; species Citrus x clementina. Next base: position 13,731,640 of record NW_006262339.1, on the reverse strand, counting down.
GGTTTGGGTATGTCCCCAAAAATTTCCGAATTGAGCGGGGATTAAAGTGGGGACCCGATTCCCATTTTTTTAAATAATAATTTCTAAATATTTCAATTCTTTTTTTTAAAAAAAATTAATAATTCTAACAACCTCCATATTTAGAAATAAAATTACAAATGATCAAATTCCATATTAGAAATAAAAATACAAGTGATCAAAATTTTAACAACCTCCACATAAAATAAAAACATAATAATTCTAAACCTTCAACATAATTACAAATGATCAAATTTTATATGACAAATCAAAATAATTTTAAGTTTTCAACATAAACTTGTAGTCATCACCATTGATGCACGTTCTAAGATTCTTTATAAACCTATAACAACATAAACAAAAAATAAATAAAAAATAAAAATATATTTTAACAATTCAACTTAATAAATACTTGACAAAATAATATAAACTAAAACTATATAAGTTACTCATGCACTTCAAAGTGAACAAAATTTGGATTCATTACAACAGAGTAAATAACTTTTTTTAGTTATTTTTTTATTATGAACTAAAACTTTGTGCTTGTATTCAAAAAATTCCTTTACCCTTCTACCCGACTGAAACTAAGGTGGCATTTGTTTTTTTGTCTGAAATCTAAATAGACCTGAATTAGTTTGAATCTGAATAATATGTTTGTTTTTTCGTTTGAATCTCAGAAAATAAGGATTAAGTTGTTTTTTTTTTTCAACTTAAAAAGCTGAAAATATGTACTTTTACATTCGTATCCTTATTAAATTTAAATGTCAAATAAATAATATATTAAATACCATAATATTTTAACATTTATAAGTAAAACTATATTCAAGTGAATACATAATTATTTTATAATTTTAATATATAAAATGCCATAAATTTTAAATTTTATCGTATATAATATAAGAAATAAAAAATAAGGATATTTTTATGTGGGGTAAATATCTATGGGTGAGTTTTGGGATAGACATGAAAAATAAATTATAAAACAGGGATATTTTTGACATTAGCAAGTAATTGACTTAATTCAAATTTCTCCATTAAGTAAAAAATCAAAAAAATTAGCTTATTTTATCAAGTCAAAATTATCTAAAAAGTCTCATTAAGTTATAAAAACAAACATTTCTAATTAACTTAATTAATTAAATTAAATCACTTTAAGTCATTAAGTTAAAAAACAAACGCCACCTAAATGACCTCCTTTTTCAGTTTTTTCCACAAACCAAACCACTAAAAAAATTAAAAATTAAAAAACAAAAGTTTTCCTTCTCTTTCCCGAGAAAAAAAATAAAATTCCCATAATATCATCATTGAAAAAGAGCAGAAGAACATATTAGTTTGTTAACCAAGAATAGAGTAGTATGTTAACCCAGCACACAATAGAACGGCGTCATCAAGACATATCCCACGTTTCGCATTATCCATTATCAACCATAAAACAAAGCTTCTTATAAGCCATACATTTGTGAGGGAAGAAAAAAGGAATGGAAAAAAAAAAGAAACCACTCACTCTATTTCGTCAAATTCTTTCTTCTCTGGTTTTATGTTTTCCATCTCTACTTGAAACTTTTCATTCTTTTCTCTTTTATTAGGCCCAAAGCATGGTTGTCGGTAACTCAAATCATGGCTGCAGCCTCTGTTTCGGTGAGCTCTCCATGGCTGCAGTTTGTGCTTCAGGCTATGTGATTGAGAATGAAATCAGAAGAAGATGATTGAAAACACACAAAACGTAAAATTGACTCAAATCAATGAAAGTAGATGCAATTTGAAATAAATTAATTAATAAAGAAAAATAGGAAAAGCAAAAACCTTGCAGCAGGAGAACCGATAGTGCGGCTGAGTGTTGATCGGTGATGACGAACGGTGGCAACTAACCAGCTATTAGCGACGGCGGCGGCAGCGGCTGACGAGCTGTTAGAGTTTCTTTTGGGGGAACGATCGATTCAATCCAAATGAATTAAGGAATATTTTTTTTAGTTTTTATTTTTGGGTCAGGTTAGGGGACCCGAAAAAATCCCCAAATCCAAACCCGAAAATTGTTTTGGGGCTTAGACCCATATCCGAAACTGACCCGATTTTATTTTCATATTTTTCTGGGGCCCCATACCAAATTAAATGGGGCCCCGCGAGTTCGGGGGCCGCGAGTATTGCTGCCAACTCTAAATGTACTTGCATTTAGCTAAAGTTTTATTATTTTATAGATCAAATGATAACAATCTCTAATACTCCTAGAAGTGATTTACTAGTTTAGATGATAATGGTAATTCTGTTTAAATTAGAAATTTTTAGATTTAAATTTTTTGAAAATTAATGGATTAATTTTTTGCTAAAATTTTTTGTAAAATTTATAATAATTATTCTTAATACAAATGTTAATTATTTTGTAGAAATGAAAAATTTAGAAAATGAGTGTGCAATTGAAGATATGAAACTATAAAAATATAAGCCAACTCTTGGGATGTTATTTGGTAGTCATGAGGAAATGTGGGTGTTTTACAAAACCTATAGTAAACAAGAAGGATGTCATGTGAAGAAGTTAACTAGGAAGAAAGGGAGTGATGGGATTATAAAATACGTGACAGTTGTATGTGGTCGTAGTGACAAGTTGGAAAGTAAATCTACTAATGTGTTGAAGTCGAAACCTAATATAAAAATTGGTTGTGATGCTAGAATTGGAGGTTGTGTAAATGAAAATGGAAAATGAGTTCTTCGAACTTTGAACCTTCAACACAATCATGGATTGAGTCTGGACAAAGTTAAGTATTTTCCTTGTAATCGTAGCATTAGTGCAAGTGCAAAAAAGCATATTAAAATAATGATTGTGTGAGAATTAACATTGTCCAGAATTAATTCTATTATTGTCGAAGCTAGTAGGTATGAAAATGTCTCATTTTAGAAAAGATTGTAGAAATCTTGTTGACAAAGTTAGGCAATTACAACTTGAAAAAAGAGATGCTATGACAATTCTAAAGTACTTTCAGAAAAAGCAAGCAGAATGCAAGATTTTTTTTTTTTTTTAGCATCGATTTGGATGAGTAGGATTGATTAAATAATGTATTTCAATCAGATTCGAGAAGTAGAGTAGCTTACAAATATTTTTGAGACATCATAACAGTTGACACCACATATTTTACCAACAAGTCTGACATGCCATTCGCTCTCTTTGTTGAAGTTAATCATCATGGTCAGTCTATTTTGTTAGAAAGCAAATTGATTTCACATGAGGATACAAAGACATTTGCGTGGTTATTTGAGGCGTGACTATCATGCATGTCCTGTTCTCCTATCATTGGTATCATTACAAACCAAGACAAAACAATGCAAAAGACAATTAAGAATGTTTTTTTTTCTATAAGTAGGCATCGATGGTGTCTATGGCACATAATGAAGAAAGTGCCTGAGAAGTTAGGGGCTTTAGAAGAACGTGAAGGCATTATTTCTTCGTTACTTTCTGCTGTTTATGATTCATTTAGCCTCGCTGTGTTCGAGAATGCTTGGCATGACATGAGTACAATATATGATTTATGGGATAATGATTGTTTAAATGGTTTATATGATGAGTGGCATCGTTGGGTTACATACTATTTGAAAAACTATTTTTGGGCAAGAATGTCAACAACTTAGCGAATTAAAAGTATGAATGCATTTTTTTATCGTTTGTTAACTCAAAAACAAATGTGAAGCAGTTTGTAAAATAGTATAAAAATGCATTGAGAAAGAAAGTTGAATTAGAATGACAAGCAGATGCCAAGTGTTTTAGTAAAAAGACTCTATGTGTAACAAGTATAAGATGAAGAAGCAAGTTGAAGAGGTGTACACTATTTCTAGGTTTAAAGAATTTCAACAAGAATTAACTACCACTACAAGAAATCTGACTTTCTAAGACAAATGTTTTTATGACATTTGTAGATTTTGTCATAAAATAATACTTATTGTGATGATCTTTTAAAGTCGTAGCAAATAATCTCATCCTGGCTCATGTTATATTTTGTAACGAATAATATTCATTTTGTGACCCAATAATTGGTCACTTAATCAAATGTTTTGCGACAAATATAAAATTAGCCACAAAAAGACATACTTTAAATTCCCTCCAAAATTGATCAGTTTTTGACAAAATATCATCTTTTATGACAAAAAATATGGTAGCAAAATGTAATTATAAGTGACATAATTATTTCGTAACTAAAAGAGGGATGTAAAATTGATCAAACCATTTGTGACAAAAAATATTAGTCTCCAAACCTAATATGGTTTTGATTAATTTTTAAGACCCTATTTTTTTTTATCACAAATAATTACCTATTGTGACAAAACTAAAAAATAATAGTTTAAATTTTTTTCTTGAGTAATTTTATATTTCATGACTTTTTTTTTCAGAGACACTTTATTTAGTATTTGATTCATATTTTTTTGGCAAACTTCACAACATTGACAAAAAACAGAGAATAATAATCAATATTTTTAAATTATATTATATTTTGTGACCAACAAATTTTTTATATGTATTTTATTAAATAATTGATAAGATAAAATGTCAATATTAAATATCAAGAAAAAAGGTATTTAACTGATAGGTATTTTATTAAATAATACATTTTTCTTGAAATTTAATTACGCACATTATTTTTTATTATTTAGCTTCATACAAATTTGTTTAACTATGTTAGATTAATAAAAATTAAAATAATAGCCTTAAAATAATTAACTTAGATTATTAAAAAATGATAATAGACTTTTTTTAAACCAATAATAACAAACTTATTATAGCTTCTTTTTTATTTTTTTAAAAGAATCCTATAATAATTAATTATGTTGGAGTTACAGAAAGAATACATATTATATTGGATAAAAATTAAAATAAAAGAATAACTAAACTTAAATAGAATATAAGTTTCTCTAATGAAATCGTGAAATACAAATAAATCCCCTCCCACTGATTCCCTGGCCAATTTTGTTGTTATCCAAACAAAACCATTTAATTTCCTCCCACTCTCTCCCAGGCCACTTCACTTTAATTGGTTTTGTATTAAAAAACTACCCATCTTTATCTTTTGTAATCCTTTCCAATTTATGCGTGAGTGTGTGTGAATGATGATAACAGAACAAAAACGCATGACTATGGAGGCCACCTCACTTTGCCGCCGCCCAAAAGCACGCCACCCTCACCAGTCCACTCATGCATGCCAAAATCAGCCACTCAGCAAAATTCACTCTCATCTCTCGTTCTACTTCGAAATTGTGAGTATATATAAACTCAGCCAATTTAATTTTGATTAGTTTAATTGTGATTGGATTATGTGAAATTCATATTTTTGTGTTTGGTAAAATTAGGGATTGAAATTCTTAGATCTATTATTTGAATATTTTTATGCTTATCAGGTGCTTGATAAAATTCCTAAGAGAATCTAGTAAAAGAAAAACATAAAATATATGCAAATGAATGAAGGAATTTGAAGCAAAGTTTAGTAGGTTTTGAGAAACTTTTGCAAAATTAGGATATTAAGATGAATTTGTTTTTCAATTTGAGCAGTGGGTTTAGGTGTGCTGATATC